>NC_049210.1:25748326-26071222 GCF_013347855.1 Anguilla anguilla | reverse complement strand
AGCCTGCTGGGACATATGCATCTGCTCCTATTCTCCACTATCAAGTTTTCCAGTTCTAGCTTAGCAAAACAGCGAAGAGGATTCCCACCTGCAGATAAGCCTATCAAAATGCCTTATAAACCTTACAAACACTAAAAGTGCATCTCCACGAAATAACAAACAACGGAGCAGGACAGAAGGGTACACAAGTTGCGAACTAGGGAGCTCAAATTCTACAGGCTTGCTGATTCTTTTGTCAATCAAGGCTCGTTGGATGGCCATCAAATCCGTGAGTACATACACTGGCCATATTTCACCTGCGTTTCTGATGCGTTTACACTTACGCCACCACACTGTTTGTCACAGTCACTGTTTTACATATATAGCAAACCGAAACTGCTGAACGGTACACGCTCATCAGACTGTACAAATTCACACAAGGATAGCCATAATCCACAACCGTTTCTTACAGGGTCACTTCGCATTTCTCACTCATAATAAAATGCTTTGCAAAAAGAAATGATATCTCATAAAAAACACGTTTTCAACGTACAAAAATGGCAAGTTACTCACACATACAAGACATACACCGTCTATAACTCATTCATTCAGACTGCCAAAATCCTGGCCAGCCATTAAAAGTATTGATATCAAAATGACACCAAGTTATGGTACTACAAACAATATAGGCTATCTTGCCTCACCGAAATTAAATAAGATGTATTCCAAAGCAATGCTACCCAATATTTCCTCAATTCTTTCAAGTCACTTAGCCCTGTGACTTGACTGTATGTCGATCACTTGTGGTGAATACTGCGTTTATTTTCTCTATCACATGTCAAGAGGATTAAACTATAAAGATGTAATGTCTAAATATTCTGATAATTTGGTTAAAAATGATAACATAGTCTCGCAATTTATAAAAAAATTACAACCCTGTATGTGTATTTCTAATATGTTCAACTGTACAAATGGGGAAAATGTTCATAACTGTTCATAAATGTGCATAACGTTCATAAATTTTTAAACTTTAATGTACTGTGATAATGATGGAAAATAAAACAAGACAACAAAATTATACAAGTCAAAGTTTCATTTATTAACAATGTTGAAATATATAAAACAAATTTCACAGTAAGAATAAAAACACATTTCATAGTGTGAATTAAAAACACACCATAGTAAGAAGTGAAAACACATTTCACAGTAAAAATTAAAAAAACAAAAGGTAGAAAATGCTACATATTTCACAACAGTACATTTTAAAAGGAGAGCCATGAGGCAGTGTCCAAAATCGGAGATCTAAACATAGGAGCTTCTGGGGTTCTTGTGGGTGTTGCGTAACCAGATGCGCCAGTGTTTTTTTAACCCAGTGGTTTGGAATTGTAGAAAGCGGTATGTTTAGAGTCGCAATAGCTCTCAGGAATTTGTGCCAACCCAGCGGTTTCCTTCTAACATTCACCATTTGTGGCGCTGTAACACTTTTCACTAAATCAAAAGCCGTGTTTCCACCACAGGAACTTTCCCCAGGAACTAGGAATCTTTTGAGGAACTCAGTGCGTTTCCACCGCAGGGACCAGAGTCTAAATCAAGTCCCGGGGACTTTATTTTACCCCTGCTCAGGGGGTAGTACTTTCCAAAAGTACCAGAACTTTTGGGGTGGGGCGCAAGCGCTGAATATTTCTGATTGGTCGACTACTCGCAGTATTTTATTTCAACCGCCATTTTTAAAAGTCTGCAGCCGCAAATCGATTTATTTTCATAATAATAACTTGAATTCAAACATGTATGTTCTGCGGCGCAATAGCTTACTTTTGGTTATAGCCAGGAATAACGGTACCACTTAAAATAAATTCGCCGGATTCATTCCACGAAGCCACTTCTTTCGATTGAAACATCTTATCTAAAATGTATTGAGCATTCTTTCTGTTTCTCGATGGCACGTTTTTCAAAACCTCTTTAACCATATTATCCCCCTCCACACCAACAGCGGCGGTTTGTGTTCCTGGTAAAGTCTGCTCAACATCATTCTTTACAGAAGGTGTTGGTACAGCCAGCGTTAAAGTATTAGTTTTAAGTTCCCCCTGCTTAACCAAGGACAAGTATCTATGCAATAATGATGTGTATTGCTTGGCTTTCTCGTGTGGGTCCAAATCATCTCTACTCAAAACATTCTTTATAGAGGCGTCCAAGTCGTTTTCCACAGTCTGTCTTATAGGTATGGGGCGCTGTTATTCCTTAATCTATGCAAATGGTGCTGGGGGACTAAATACATTTTCTCAGCATACTCCATCAGATTTAACTGTCGCGATGCAATTAGACTACTTATAAACGGAACAGCCACACTTAAGAGTGGAAGAAGGAATCCCCCCCTTTGATTTATAGCTTGTTTTTTCCTACACATGCCAATCTTTTTATCTGCAATAAACTTTATCTTTGTTTTCTTCCTCTCCAACTTTTCATATTGTGAATTTGTAAGTGGTATGGTATGAGTCGTCTCTGTGCAGGTTTAGCTTTAAGTAACAGTTTCAAAAGTGGTAAGTTCCTATGAATCTTAGCCGACATATCGGTGTCTCAACTTTTTTTCTGGACATAAACAGCCGGATACTCTGAAAGCAAATCTGTTCTGAGACGATATGCGTCCGGTGTTTTAGGTTATTATCAATCAGGAGATATCCGTAAGGCTTTTCTGTGCCGTTTTTAAAACATTCCATAAAATACTTTGTATTACCAGGGTACATTTGCCAGTACGTTTATTTGATTATTATCTCTGGGGTTCTTAAACAAAATCAGATAATTTGTATTCAAACTGATCATTCTGCTAGTTTTACCCTGAAAAAACTAATTCTGTACCAGGTAGATGGCACTGAGGTTGCGGTGATGTACATATTGCGTAAACACCTTTTCAACCTGGTGGTTATTACTAGCGTCTTTCATCACATCGTCAAAAATTAATAAATTATTCTTAGCCACAGGCAGGAGGTTGTCCTTGTCTAGAGTGCCGGGTATCCCTTCAACGAACTTGATGTCTCTTATCTTCATTAACTCATCGTAAAGCGGTTGCCAACAGGCATAAATGTATACAGTGTTTTCGGTTTTATCAGAAATCACATTGTCTGCATTAGCAATCAGCATCTTTACAAAAAACGTTTTTCCTGAGTTTGAAGGTCCACTTATTACACAAGAGTGTTGTAGTCTGTATTAGTATCTGTTTGCTGTTAGTGTTTATTTTATGTTTCTGTAAGTTTATTATTTTTCACATCCTCCGTCCCAGTATTTTCATTCTCCCGGTCACTTGTCTCCCCAGTGCCATCTCTGTGTCTGTGTTCCCTGAGCTGCTTCACTCCCCTGTATTTACGTGATTTCACTATTCGGGTGGTTCTGGGTTTTCGTGGTTTCCCCCCTTCTTTCCAGTCTCGTTTTACTTCCTGCTTATATCTATATATAGTTTTACTAATTTCTACTAATCCTTACTAACTTATAGATTGTAAAGTACTAACCTCATTAATATACTAACATGTTAATATTACTAATGGATTAACAAACACTAGTTTTGGGTTTTTGATAGTTTAAATCACTATACTAATACATTAACCATTCTCCCCTTTTCCATGCTGCGCTGTAGCTCCGCTCCTTTTCTTTCTAGTCTGCCCTAACGCTGAGTTCTGCAATTGCCTGCACCTGTCTCTTGCTCTAACTGCACCTCTCTCTCTCTGCACGTGTTTTACCTGCTAAACCCAGGCCGTCTGTTATCATTGTTGTCTACGTGATTCCAGTCCGCGTTTTGTCAGTCCCCTGTCATTTAATTAGTTATCCTGATGTTCTTCACCTGGATGTTGTTTGTTACTCCGCCCTCACTCACGTAACCCCTCCTTGATTGTTACCTTCCCCAGTGTATAAATGTCAGTCTTTTCCCACCAGCTCCCTGTCAGAACGTTGATGGGTATTCACTGTGCTGATGTTTCGTAAGCCTTTGTTTATCGAGATTCCTGAGACACCTTTTCCGTACGACTTTGAGTTTGCCTGCCCCTTTTGTTTGATTGCTTTCTGGTTTGACCTTCGCTTTGTTTTGACTTATTTTGTCTGTTCCTTTGTACCTTCGCCTATCTGATCTCCTGGTTTTTGATTTTTTGCCTGTTTACCACTATTCTTTTGGAAACTTGATTTTGTACCGTCCTATCTCTGATTACCTGGCTTTGAACTTTGGACTGAATAAAGACAATGTTTTTTGGATTTCCCTGGTCTGCGTTTGGGTCCTTGCTCAGAACATTACACAAGAGAAAGGGTGTTGAAGTCTAAAGTCAATATATACTATATTTATATTTGTATATATTGGAATTTACGAAAAACAAGTAGCCTAGTGAAGGTGAATGCAGACAATTGCGAGTTGGGAATTATTTGAGTGGACTTTAAGTGTTCATATCCTCAGTAAACACAACTACGTAAAAATAATATAAGCTTTTACTCCCCCCACAAATTGGATTAGTATTATGGATAGGCCCTATACTTTACATGATGTGCTATGCACAGACACGTTGTTTGGATAATTAATTTTCATAAAGTTAATATTAATCTGTCATTTGTGCATGCAGATGTAGGCTACTAGATGCGCACTGTAGTACAACTGTCGATTTGAAAAGCAAAATGTTGGCTAACACTGTGACAGGATGAGCGGAGCGCATCGCTAAGGGACGAGTACCTCAGACCACCCTTCTAAAGGAATACCTTTCAGAATGTATACCTTAGCTAAGGAGGCGCTGGGAAACAGCTCGACAACTATAGGAAGGACTATAGGACAACTACCGACCTTAAGGTAGACCTCACGACGCACGTAGCGCTAAGGAGGTTCTGGGAAACGTAGCCCAGGCTTTGTGGTTGCCAATCTTCAGTCTTTGGCTGTGCTCTACTTCAGCTTTTAAGTAAATTAAGTCACCAGTGCCTTAACATAAACGGGTCCAATTTTGTTGCTGTGTAGGTACTTAATACGCCTCTGACCCCTTGAGACTGTTCATAGCTTCGACATCAACGGAGATACTTTCCACGAAGTATAGAAAAATACATCCGTATGTCAACGACGGCCACTTTTTCATGTCATCCTCCCAATCCGATATAACAGAGGGGTGGGGGATGGCGATGTCACCTTTTTTAATTCACTGATAGCGTGATCCCACATTTTGTTTTCTGTTTTGACAGCTGGTTTTAACAACTGGTTGTTGGTAACCGGAGGTTTCGCCCATATTCGCGCAAATCGTGGGGGTTCGAAATATCGTGGATAGGGTACATAAAACTTAAATTGAGGGGGGGGGGGGCAGAAAATACAACTGAGAGGGCAAAGCCCCCTCTTGCCCCCTCATGGCGCCGGGCTTGTCGTGGAGCCATGTGGGTTCACATTAACTATACAGTTTTAACATATAGCCTACGTGAATGCGTGACAAGGAGACATGCGCCAGTTTTTCTGTTACGGACTCGCAACCACAATTCACCATATGCAGTACCTCTATCGCTAGTGCAACTTATTTAGTCATTCTAATTAGTTAAAGCCAATCTTCAGTCTTTGGCTGCGCTCTACTTCAGCTTTTAAGTAAATTAAGTCACCCAGTGCCTTAACATAAACGGGTCCAATTTTGTTGCTGTGTAGGTACTGATACGCCTCTGACCCCTTGAGGCTGTTCATCGCTTCGACATCAACGGAGATACTTTCCACGAAGTATAGAAAAATACATCCGTATGTCAACGACGGCCACTTTTTCATGTCATCCTCCCAATCCGATATAACAGAGGGGTGGGGGATGGCAATGTCACCTTTTTTAATTCACTGATAGCGTGATCCCACATTTTGTTTTCTGTTTTGACAGCTGGTTTTAACAGCTGGTTGTTGGTAACCGGAGGTTTCGCCCATATTCGCGCAAATCGTGGGGGTTCGAAATATCGTGGATAGGGTACATAAAACTTAAATTGGGGGGGGGGGGCAGAAAATACAACTGAGAGGGCAAAGCCCCCTCTTGCCCCCTCGTGGCGCCGGGCTTGTCGTGGAGCCGGGCTTGTCGTGGAGCCATGTGGGTTTCACATTAACTATACAGTTTTAACATATAGCCTACGTGAATGCGTGACAAGGAGACATCTGCCAGTTTTTCTGTTACGGACTCGCAACCACAATTCACCATATGCAGTACCTCTATCGCTAGTGCAACTTATTTAGTCATTCTAATTAGTTAAAGCCGACTCTTAATATCGTAACGGTGGCTCTAAGTAGTTAGGGATTATGACCCGGCCTACATCTAGATTTCAATCGTGCCGGGTGTGTGTAGGCTATGTAGACATACAAAAAACGGCCAGATTGTTTTGTTTAGCATGCTTCCACTCGCATTCCCACATAACTTCAACCTTAATCCCATACGTCTTTGTCAGAGTTTCCAGTTTGTCATCAAAACGCTTTCTTAAAACCCCATATGGTATCTTTGAAAACGGATGAGTGTGGTTTGGGTTATAACGGCATGCGTGACCATGATGCATACAACCATTAAATTCAAGAGCTATTCTCACGCCGTATTTGTTGTAATCGCCATCCACATAATATTTACCCACCATCATCTCACTGTGGGCCAGAGCGTGGTGCACGTCTACATTTCTGGTTTCCTTGACAAATTCTAACCATTCAATGGAAATGTTTGAATACGCTTTATGTTGGTTAATGTAAGCGTTGTTATGTGTCAGGGCTAGTGTCTCTGTCCTGTCTTGTAGACAGACATACAGCAGGACGCTAGCGTGGTGTGGTTAAACGGGTCAAGCCCTGTACTTTCGATAAATTTGTTGCGGTATTTTAAGCACGCCTCTCTTAGCAGGACGGCATCATTTCTACCATAGGTGTATAGTTCTTTCTGGAAGTCAAAAACACCGTCAGCGACTTCGTTGTACCACTTGTCAAGCTCGGCCTTGTCCTTATCTGACATGGCCTCATAAGCATAGTAGCCTAATTGTGTTAGTTTTAAACAGTTTAACCTTCAGGGTCCAAGTTGAACTATGCGGTTGTTCCCTGCACTTGGACCGGTACTTCTCTCTAGGGTTTTCTTCATACTTGTTCCTGGTTATGGTTATACACTTTGTTGTACGTCGCTCTGGATAAGAGCGTCTGCCAAATGCCTGTAATGTAATGTAATGTAATGTTTGTCAGGATAAGGGCCTCAGTAGTTGTCATTTTCCTGCTTGTTAAAATTCTCCACAGTGCTCAGATTTAACGCTGTGGCCATTTTAGCAAGACGCATAGGGATAAACGAGTAGCTCAATCAATCAATCAAATTTTATTTATATAGCGTATTTTACAACAGTTGTCACAATACGCTTTACAGACATCCCTAGCCTAAACCCCCACAGGAGCAAGCCTAAGGCAACAGTGGCAAGGAAAAACTCCCTGTGGCAGATGGGGAGAAACCTTGGAAGGAACCAGGCTCAAGGGGGAAACCCATCCTCCTCTGGTCGGCTCAGGGTGCCGACTGGTGACCAGCATGTCAGCCAGTTTATGCAGAAGATATGATAAGTGATGTGGCTCAGATGATGGGTGGGGCCAGGTGGCGGTGATGGGGAACAGCAGGTGGCGGCAGATGTGGGCAGGGTGGAGGCAATGACGAAGGAGGGGCTGGACCGCAGAGGTGGGGGAGACCAGACGACTCTCGAAGCACTCTCGAGGGTTGGGGCAAGAGCCCCGCCGGCAGCGTGGGGAAGAGGGTGGAAACAGCAGTTAAGGGATTTGCAATATAGCAGACAGTGAGTAAGTGCCAGTGGTATGTATTGTGGGACACCGCCAGGAGTAGAATATGGCTGCATATCTACTAGGACAGGGATGGAGAGCCCATGCAGTCATGAGGGGTAGACAACCATACCCGCCTATCAAGAGCCAGCCCATGTAAAGTCGGGTCACAGCTGATTGACAGGTGACAGTAAGGAAAGGATTGCCACCTAGAAAGCTCTATGACTACAGGCTTCTCGCACCCTGTCTCCAGACTATAACTGATTGTAAGCTTGAGCATAGAGGTGCGTTTTTAATCTAAATTTAAATATTGAGACTGTGTCTGACTCCTTTATAAATAATGGAAGCTGGTTCCACAGTAGTGGGGCCCTGTAGGAGAAAGCCCTACCACCTTTTAGGTTCTTGGAAATTCTTGGGACTACCAAGTAGCCTGCGTCTTGAGATCGGAGTGACCTTGTGGGCTTATAAGGTAGGAGCAGGTTCGATATGTACACAGGTGCACGTCCATGCAGAGCTTTAAAAGTCAGGAGCAAAACCTTGAAGTCTATCCTATACTTAATGGGTAGCCAGTGAAGCGACGCTAGTACTGGTGTAATGTGCTCATACTTCTTAGTTCTGCTCAGGATACGAGCAGCTGTATTCTGCACAAGCTGGAGACTCTTTAACGAGTTATTAGGGCAGCCAGAAAGCAGGGCGTTACAGTAGTCTAACCTAGACGTAACAAACGCATGGATCAATTTTTCAGCATCCTCGACTGACAGGAAATGTCTAATTTTAGCTATGTTGCGCAGCTGAAAGAAGGCAATTCTGGATGTGTTTTTTATATGGGTGTCAAAAGATAGATCAGGATCAATGGTGACACCAAGGTCTTTAACGACCATATTAGGTTCAGCCAAACAACCATCACAGTTTAAGGTGAGAGTAGACAATTTCTCCCTTAATATTTTGGGACCTAAAACCAACATTTCAGTCTTGTCTGAATTTAGGAGCAGAAAATTTGAAAGCATCCAAACCTTGATATCTACAATACAGGCCTCTAACCGTGAAAGCGGCAGTGCTTCGCCAGGTTTCATTGAAATATAAATTTGGGTATCGTCCGCATAACAGTGGAACTCTACGCCATGTGCCCGGATAATATTGCCAAGTGGTAGCATATATAGCGAGAAGAGTACTGGTCCTAGTACTGATCCTTGTGGAATACCGTATTTCATTATTGAGGAGCTGGACTCATCTTCTTTTAATTTGACAAACTGTTTCCTGTCACAGAGGTATGATCCAAACCATGCAAGTGCCTGTCCATGAAGTCCAACACAGGCCTGGAGTCTGTCCAGGAGAATTCCATGGTCAATTGTATCAAAAGCTGCACTCAGGTCGAGGAGCACAAGAACCGACACAGAGTTACGGTCGGCTGACAGTAGTAAATCATTTGTAACCTTGATAAGTGCGGTTTCTGTGCTGTGGTGGGGTCTAAACCCAGATTGGAATACTTCATGGATACCGTTAGAGCTAAGGTATGCACTTAGTTGCTTAGCAACAATTTTCTCCAATAATTTTGAAAGAAATGGAAGGTTTGAAATAGGTCTATAATTTTCCAATTTATCGGGTTCTAGGTTTGGTTTCTTCAATAATGGCTTAATGACTATCTTAATGAGCTATCTGTCTATTGCTGCTTAAAACATTCGTCGTACATGGAAATCAGCCTACACCCCATCATGGTGATTTTTGGAGTAATGCCCACTTTGGAAAAATGTTCCAAGAGAATAAAATTGTCAAATCTCGCAGCGTTGTGTGCTAGCCATGTATAACCTACATACTTGGAACATTTTAATTTACTCAAAAGTTTTTCAATACAGACCTGTAAACTCTTCACCGTTAAATGTGATGGCACAGACAAAGTTGGCACTGTGTTTGCCATTCTCAAATCGTGTCTCAAAGTCAAATAAAATGTACTTGTTTCCTTTTTTTTTAATGCGATAGGTTGTATGTAGCAATTATGTTCTGCATCTGGTAACAAATCTTCGCCGCAATGAACACAACGCCCTGTAACACATTTGTGCGCTTTTGGTTTTTTTACACTGACATGGTAGCATCTGTTGCATTTCTTACAATACTTTGTAACATCACATGGCGCCACTAACACCCCTGACTCACCCGTGGAAACTGGCTGTTTGTGTTTCTCAAAACAAAAGCCTGATTCGCAATACCTTGAACAATCATTGCAATATTTTGGCATTCTCGGTTTCTTGTGACATTCAGAGTCATTGCACACATCACAACTGAACTTGCAACTGTGGTCCCGGCGATTACTAAATCCAGCATAGCAGAACTGACAAACATACGGTTCGCCTAGGAATGCCTTAAGATTTCGTATCATATAGTAATGGTCGTCGTGAAGATGTAAGAATGCTGTGTGGCATGTCACTTGTCTGATATTTTTGCAACATGTTTGTACCCGATCTGTAGAATACAACAATTTTAATCCCAAACTTTGAAACATCTTTAAACCTTATTTTCTGTTGTACTGTAAAACCTGTGCGTGTATGTGTGTCTGCAGCAACCTTCTCTAGTGTGTTGGTGGGTGCTTGCGGTTCCAGATAATGATTATTTGAAATGTTAGAAGGACATAATAAATTAATTCTGTTCTTGCTAATCACTTCATTTTGTGCAAGGTCACACAGCTTTCTATACACCCCACTGTTCTTACTCCGTGTTATAGAAACTGTTAGCTCCAAGTTGTCATCAACCATGACATTGTCCTCCGACGAATTTTAACGCTTTGCCGAAATGCCGACCTGTAGTCTTGTGAATGAGATCTTTCCGCTTAGAACCCCCTCCAGCTTTACCATCAGCAGGTGCAGGCCTTTCCAATGATTGGCCTGAAAACTTTCTTGACTCCCCTTGCTGCGGTGACTTGAACCGTGGCGGAGTGATGGATTGTACCATATTTCGCTGACCTACTAAATCGCATTCACCAGCGTTAATACAGTTTTATCACCGAAAATGGATATTCATGAAAAAAGAGATAGAAGAATAGGTCCACGCTTACCAAGAGCCTGCTGTTCGGGCACACTTTGATCACACAATACAGGTGTAATTATATCACCAGACACTGAAAGTTATAATAAAACTTTTAATTAAAAACTTTAATTAATAGCGAAATAATGACACTTGTCAAAATGCTATTTTCTTTCATAGACACAAATGAATAGACCATACTAACCAAGAGTTCATTAAGCATTAAGCTCATTAACCTGTCTCTGACCCACTGTGCTGTCCCCTCCATCTTCAAGACTGCTGCCGTCACCCCAATCCTTAAAAAACCTGGCCTGGACCCAAACACCCTCTCCAACTACCGCCCCATCTCCAACCTCCCATTCATGTCCAAACTTCTGGAAAAAGTTGTTGCTTCCCAACTCCGTTCATACATGTCCGACAATAACCTCTTTGAGCCCCTTCAGTCCGGCTTCCAACCACATCACAGCACAGAAACAGCCCTCACCAAAGTGGTAAATGACCTCCTCCTATCCTCTGACTCTGGTGCATATAGCATACTCATCCTCCTGGATCTCTCTGCCGCTTTTGACACAGTCAACCACAACATCCTCCTCACCCGTCTGTCTCACCTAGGCATCACTGGCCCATCTCTCAACTGGTTTCACTCATACCTCACAAACAGGTCAGAATTCATATCTATCCATGGTCACACCTCAGATCTTGCTACTGTCACACAGGGTGTCCCACAAGGTTCTGTTCTTGGTCCCCTCCTCTTCACCATCTATATGCTTCCCCTTGGCCCCATCCTCCGCAGCTTTGGTCTCAATTTCCACTTCTATGCAGATGACACCCAAATCTATATCAGCTCTACATCCACAAATCAGCCACCCACTGCTATTATTGAAAACTGTCTGACACACGTCAAATCCTGGATGCAACACAATTTTCTTAAACTCAACTGTGAAAAAACTGAAATAATTCTCATCGGACCAAAACCCCAGCTCACAAAACTACACAACGTCTCCCTCACCATTGAAGGTACCCCTGTCTCCACCTCCCCCCTGGTCTGCAACCTCGGTGTCATACTCGATCCATCCCTCTCCTTTGAAAAGCACATCAACAACACTGTCAAGGTTTCATTTTTTCATCTACACAATATCTCCAGACTCAGACCCTCTTTCACCCATCCCGATGCA
Source organism: Anguilla anguilla (assembly GCF_013347855.1). Taxonomy (NCBI): domain Eukaryota; kingdom Metazoa; phylum Chordata; class Actinopteri; order Anguilliformes; family Anguillidae; genus Anguilla; species Anguilla anguilla. The sequence goes on along the minus strand of NC_049210.1, from coordinate 26,059,309 downwards.
GAAAAACTCATTCACGCCTTCATTTCCAGCAGACTGGACTACTGCAATGCACTCCTCACTGGTCTTCCCTCCCGCCTCCTACACAAACTGCAATTGGTTCAGAACTCGGCCGCAAGAATACTGTCCCGCACATCCTCCCGGTCTCACATCACCCCTATCTTGAAAGATTTACACTGGCTCCCAATCACATCACGCATCACATTCAAACTCCTCCTTCTAGTTTACAAATCCCTAAATGGCCTCGCACCCACTTACCTCTCTGATCTCCTGCTCCCCTACCAGCCACCCAGACAGTTACGTTCATCCACTGCCAGCCTCCTCACCACCATCCCCTCTCAGCGCTGTTCTTTTGGCGACCGCGCCTTCTCAGTTGCCCCCAAACTCTGGAATGCCCTCCCCCCTGACTCACTCCTCTCCGTACCTCTGACTCACTCACCTCCTTCAAATCACGTCTTAAAACCCATCTCTTTTCCCTAGCTTTCCCTTGATGTTTGTCTTCCCCCTTTTTTTAAATTTATTTATTTATTTATTTATTTATTTATTTATTTATTTATTTATTTATATTTTTCTCTGAATTTTTTGTTTCATTGTATGTATGTATGTATGTACCACTTATTGTAAAGCGTCTTTGAGTTCATGAAAAGCGCTATATCAAATAAATGTATTATTATTATTATTATTATTAAGAGAGTCGAATCCTTGAATTTCACTGATTGCATTAATGGTATCGCGTTCAGCAGCACCTATCAAATAAATAGGCCACCTGTTAAACAAAACAAATCAGACATAACACTAAAAGTTTGTAACGTTACATGCAATTTTAAATAAAACAAATTCTGTAAGAACAAATAAATCAACTCACTCAAAGTGAAAGAATCCATCATCATAGGCTTCTCAAGATGCGCTTGCCAACTCGATAATTAACCTCACGGGTCCCCAGGCATTACAACCAACAGGTCTGGGTCAACACATGTCACGACATGCCCCGGACAACACACAAAGCCAACAGGTCGGGTCAACACATGTCACTACATGCCGCACACAAATATATAGTGTCATATAAATGTATAATGTCAGAAACCTCACTGGCAAAACGGATGTCTCCTTTTAAACACTGACTGGGGAGTTGTCAGAAATCTCCCTGACAAACTGACCTGTCAATCAAACTGGTCTGTCAGTCAAACTGACCTGTCAATCAAGCTGTCAGGGGGGTCATAAATCACAGGGGTCATAAATCATTTTTGACAGAAAGTGTAGGATATATACTACTGGGGTTGTACAACAATGGTCTCATTTCTGGCAACTACCGCTCAAGTCTCCAGACTAGCCTGCCTGCACGCGCGTGACAGCCGTTGTAGTTTCAATCTCATAAAAAACACGTTTTCAACGTACAAAAATGCCAAGTTACTCAAAAGTATTGATATCAAAATGGCGCCAAGTTACGGTACTACAAACAATATAGTCTATCTTGCCTCACCGAAATTAAATACGATGTATTCCAAAGCAATGCTACCCAATATTTCCTCAGTTCTTTCAAGTCACTTGGCCCTGTGTGTATAAGCATGCACTATGTGGACAGGCCAAACATATGTGTGGATGGCTCTCTCTCAGTCAAGAATAATTGAATAGGCGTGTATATGTCCAATTTGTATTGGTATGTATGTATTTCGCTGCCCAGCCTTTCTGTTGCATGAATGATAGTATGTGTCTTGGTATAAGTGTGTGTTCGTAAATGTGAATGTAACATGCTGTGAGGGAAATGATAAAGAAGGTCTCTATGTATGTATGTACAATATGTATTTTACATGCAGTATTTATTGTACGTAGCAAATGTACAATAACTTGTACATGTACTCAAATTCAGTTCAGAAGCAAGTATAAACATGTTTTCTGGAGAAATATGCTTCCTGTAGTTACTCAGCAGCAGTTTTGTACATGAATTTCTTTGATCTTACACAAAGTTTGCATGACATTGTAAAATGGTAAGATTACAGAACACAGGGCCAAGTGACTTGAAAGAACTGAGGAAATATTGGGTAGCATTGCTTTGGAATACATCTTATTTAATTTCGGTGAGGCAAGATAGCCTATATTGTTTGTAGTACCGTAACTTGGCGTCATTTTGATATCAATACTTTTGAGTAACTTGGCATTTTTGTACGTTGAAAACGTGTTTTTTATGAGATATCATTTCTTTTTGCAAAGCGTTTTATTATGAGAGTGAGAAATGCGAAGTGACCCTGTAAGAAACGGTTTTGGATTATGGCTGTCCTTGTGTGAATTTGTACAGTCTGATGAGCGTGTACTGTTTAGCAGTTTCAGTGTGCTATATATGTAAAACCGTGGCTGTGGCGTAAGTATAAAAGCGCAACAGAAACGCAGGTGAAATATGGCGTGTATGTACTCATGGATTTGACGGCCATCCAACAAGCCTTGATTGAGAAAAAGAATCAGCAAGCCCGTAGAATTAGAGCTGACTAGGTCGCAAGTTGTGTACTCTGCTTTCCTGCTCCGTTGTCTGTTATTTCGTGGAGATGCACTTTTAGTGTTTGTAAGGTTTATAAGGCATTTTGATAGGCTTATCTGCAGGTGGGAATCCTGTTCGCTGTTTTGCTAAACTAGAACCGGAAAACTTGATAGTGCAGAATAGGAGCAGATGCTGTAGGAGATGTCCCAGTAGGCTTTGCATATGAGAAAATAACAACAGTGTGAGAGAAATTAGGATGAAATGATGAAATTGCGTAGTTGAAACAATATGTTTTTAGCAGAATGGGCATGTAGGTGAAGGTTGACATGATCACAGACTATAGTACAGCATAAATAAAGTGACCATGAGCATGCTTAGTTTCCTCATGGAATGGTATATATAACAGTCGCTATAGAGCATTAGCTGTTAAAGTGGGGTGTTAAGTAACGTGTGAAACTTATTGCACTAATGTGCTTTTTTCATGTTCGGTACTAGTAGTTATATTTATGAGTGAGTCATGGTTTTAAATGTAATGTTTTAATGGGGAGTTGCAGAACGTACATACGTAGTAATTGTTTTTATGTGGCTAGATAGAGAACAGGGCGAGGTGACATGAATGTAGAAACGTGGCGTTTGCTGATAAGAAGGTATTGTACGGTAGCCAAGTGAAGAAATATAGTTAGTAGAAATGGCACAGTGGTGAACTGGTGTAACTTTTTAATAAAAGGAATACATTTGCCGTCATGAAATGCATATGAGTGGCCCTGAGTGAGTTTTGGTAAAGAAAATATAAAAGCGTAAGAAAACGTTAGTGTAAAAGAGGAAATTATCTGGCTAAGGGCGAGGCGGGATTCAATCCTTCAACCGGAGGTTTACCAGTCTGTCACTTTGTTAGTGCAGCACCATGACATAGCTATGCAATGCGTGAAATATCGTTAGCAAACCTGTCCATGGTTTTAAAGATGAACACAGGCCAGTAAGCACAGAAGAGCTCCCGTTGAATCCATATGGCTTTGCAATATTGTAGCCGGTTAATAACTGAACGTGCAGACGGTACGTCATAATGCAGTGTATAAGTTCGGTGAACGGCGGGTAGATATGGTGCAAAAGCAATAATTGAGAAGCAGTAGACAATTATTAGTGAGGGTGAAAGCAGGTTAAAGAAACGTGTCCCTAGCTGGGCTTGAACCTACGACCCCCTGTTCTGAAGACTGTAACCTTACCCACTTGGCCACAGGCAGATTAGCTGTTCAAACTGGAAATGTTTCAGCATAAAAAGGTATGGGTATTTTGCGCGTGTATGCAAGTTTTTGATTGGGTCGTGAGGGTGAGGATTTGGCTGGTGTCGGTAAAATGTCCAATGGGGAGACATGTTGTTAGTGGGATAGGCGGCAGGAAAAATAAGAATGAGAAGAAGAATGAGAAGAAGAAGAAGAAAGAGAAGAAGAAGAAGGAGACAACGCAAAATCCCCTTAGTTTGGGACTTTATTGTGTGGACATGTGAAGTTGTTTATGAAATCTGTCTGTTGAAATGGGGTCAGAATGTACAGAATTTAATGTTTTTAAGGGCTGAGTGTCTGTGGCTGTTGTGGTTATTTCTGTGGGGAACCCTGAAAAGTGCCAAACTCTCGGTGCTGTATAGGTATGGGGCATGCCCCCGCCAAGGCGTAACTTGGCGGGATGGCATACCTGCCATCCCAATATAGCAACTTGTTAGCAACTACAAACTACAAACTGTAACACTATAGAGAATTGTAAGGTCAGTCAATGCCCAATGAACTCATCCGGAAAATCCAGTTAGCCCCACCTACTTCCCAGAGTTCTACACGGTGCAGTAAGAGTGAGAATTAAATGTTAAATTACACTTACTAACAGTTTAATTGTTACAGCAATATATTGTGTTTAGCTATAGCCTTGATATAAACAGTTACTGAGCCAAGTCTGAATTGGAACCATAGGGGAGTTTGATATGTGAAATGAGCCCTCTTGTCATGGTTCTGTGTTTCCGTCTCCGTTTTTCCTTGTTGGGCTGCCAGATGGCGGCATTTCTGTTTTGTGTCCTGCTTGTTCCCCTGTTGGTTAATTGTATTATTTCAATTATTTTATTATTGTTTCTGCTTGTGTCTCGCTGTTCCCACCCTGTCCTGGTTTGATTGTTAATTGTGCCCTCCTGTGTCTTGTTTCTTTTGAGTCTATTTAAGTCCTTTGTCTCCCTGACTCATGTGCTGGTTCCTTGTGTTTCTGACTTTGTTTATGCCTGTGTATCTCGATGTCTTTCTGCGTTTCATTTGTGTATATGCCTGTGTATTCCACCTGTCTGTGTTCCGGTCTGTGTTTTTTTTTTTTTTTTTAGTTCTTAAGAATTTTTGAGTTTGTTGTTTTGCCCATCGTGGCCTTTTCTGTTCCTTGTTTGTGTTTGCCTTTTTTGTAGTAAAGTCTTTATTTCCCTTTACCTCTTGAGTTTCGTGTGTTTCACTCTGTGCCTGGGTCCAACCCCCCGAAACCCTCCCGAACATGACACCTCTGGCATTTCACAGACTAAGCATTCTTGTTCTCATTGCATTACATTACATTACAGGCATTTAGCAGACGCTCTTATCCAGAGCGACTTACACAACTTTTACATAGCATTTTTACATTGTATCCATTTATACAGCTGGATACATACTGAAGCAATTTCGGTTAAGTACCTTGCTCAAGGGTACGACGGCAGTGTCCTACCCGCGAATCGAACCTGCGACCTTTCGGTTACAAGCCCAGTTCCTTACCCACTGTGCTACACTCCGTTCTACTGTGTATAAACATAGATAATAATATATAGCTCATGCTGAGCTGTAGCAAGTAATGAAAAATCATTGTGACATCAGATACTTATATGCAGTATAATATAAATTAGGCAATGACGAAGTTCGTGATCACAGCTATTGAGTTAGGTTACCTTCAGTAAATGAAAGCACATTGAAACAATGAGAACCATTCAAGTGTAATTATTAGTATTACATTTACATTACAGGCATTTAGCAGATACCGAGCGACTTACCCAGCATAGCATTTACATTGCAGCTGGATATATTCTGGAGCAATGCAGGTAAAACACCTTGCTCAAGGGTACAATGACAGTGTCCCACCAAGGAATCAAACCTGCAACCTTTAGGTTACAAGACCATCTCCTTATAGCAGCAGGGAAACTTTTTTGTTTTTTAATAAAAAATTTTACAGTGCAAACTTGGTGAACATACTAAAATTTGAACCAATGAAACCGAGTTTACATGAATAACTTTTAGGTAAACCCCTGGGTAAAACCACAGCCAATTAAAAAAAACTTAGATGCTCACCCCATGTCCATGCTTCCAGATGAAAGTCTCTATTTTATATAAGCCAATTGAAGATACAAATATATACAGACACCTTTAATTAAATTACAATTGAAATAAATAAGCCTACTTCTATTTTAAAATATCAGATAAGTCTAAATACAAAATAGGTAGACTGCCACACGTAACCTAGTTATCCAGAGCTCCACACAAACTACCCAAGAATAACACCCTGTTTATGCCCTTTACACAAACAAGCGTTTCCTAATGGCCTTGACATTGATATAATAAGATATATTCTAACATAAAATTGCCTACTCCAGCTTTAACCTTCCTTTTGCATCTTACAATGATGCACATTACCATTGCAATAATTGATATATTCTAATTTTTCTCCAAATTAACATCACAAGAGGTCTTTGGGCAAGGGTGAGCTGATAGGCACGAGAGCTGGGTGCTAGGATCAGTGAGCCATGAGGTGGGAGCTCTGAGGTGCATGCTGTGAGCTACAAGCTATAAGCTGCAAGGTGAGAGCTGGTAGCTGGGATCAGTGAGCTAGGAGGTGGGAGCTCCGAGTGGCGAGGTGCGAGCTGGGAGCTACAATCTGCGAGGTGTGAGCTCCCAGCTCTCTCCAGCTGCATGGTGTGAGGTGGGAGCTCCGAGCTTGGATAAGCTAGCTGCGAGGTGAAACCTTCGAGGTCGCTCAAGCTCTGAGGTCTAAGCTTTTGATATAACTGCTAAATTGCACAATTACGCTTTTTTTTTCGGAATTCAAAGGTTCAAAGTAACACGTTCATGTTATAGCCTGTTCTGGGTGCACATACCTTCCAATCCACGAAGTAGTTGTAAGTAAATAAATCGGGATGTTTTAAAATAATATGAAACACTGTTGTTTTTCTGTGTGTTTTGGAGGCTATTGTGCCTGTCAAGCATTGATGCACAACACCAAGTTTTTTTTGACCACTGGAGTGGGCTTTTATTTTGGAATTTGGTTGAGAATCTGAACCGGAAGTCCTTTTCTAATTCGGGCTAACTTCACGCTGGTAAAGAAGTCAGACAGCAAGGGAGTAAGGTGAGTTATTAATTTTGTTGAGTTAGGTGAGTATTGAAACAATGGCTCGTGTCACACAAATTATCTCCCTGGTAAATGTATTATCCATCGCTACAATGTAATTTTAATTTTTTTACATACGCAAACTCGCTTGGTCGGTCTACTAGCTAACTAGCTAATTTTGGTCGGTCAGAAAGTAGGCTACTGTAGTCCCGATTTTAACGTTGTTTGTGAATTTGCTAGGCGAATTGTTTGATCAGATTGTGTGTAGGTAAATTTGTGTGAAATTGTGTGGTATCGAACAAAAATAATGAAGATACATGTATATTAGATTAAGCACAGATAATAGTCGGCATGCAGATGTAAAAGTGCTGCTAATAAGCTGGTGATGCTAGATGTATTTAATAACGTTATGATACTTATTTATTTTTCAGTTACTATGGCCTCCTGCAACCTCCTCGCACAGAGGAGCAAAATTCAGCGGCAGATCGAGACGCTTGAGCGCCTTGTAGATACCAATAACTTTTGTGACAATATCCACATAGCTTCGTCAGACTCCTGTCACTCAAACGGTGCGTAGCTCCCCGAATCACCTTAGCTGTCACCGCATTATATCACTTAAGGATTCATTGTCCAGTTTTTTATACCAATCAAGCGCGAGAATTTAATTTATGTAAATATGAGGAAATTTATGAATCTAACACGTTGGTGTTGTGTTTAGCTCCATGTTTTGCATTGCTTTCACGAATGGCGGACCAATATGCGTCCAGAAAGAGGCTGAGTCGGATGGAGTACAGCTGGATGAAATACCGGACTGTCCGGCTCACTGACGGACGTCTGGCCAGCCTTGACATAACATGAACTATCGACAGATATCTAGATAATCGATTAGACACAGTATCAGTGTTATTTTTTACACCATAATAATATCAAATAACAGAAATATTTATCCCCTTCGAACTGATGCCAAATCTGGCCAATCTTCGCCTATTAAGGGGGTGTTCTGTTTATGACTCCAGAGACTTTATATTATGAAGTAATATATATAATGAAGCAAAGCACTTGTAAAATTTCCAATTTTGTTGAATGGAATAGTTTACATCTGTAATTTAGGTAGAAATTTATACAAATGTAGTTATCTTGAGGAAAAATGAAGTTGTGGCCTTTGGTTTGAAATGGAATACTGAAAGTTCACATGTATAAAATGGGTAAATCTATACATGTCCTGGATCATAAACGCCTTCACCACGTGTGCAAAATCTGAGCGTAATATGTGGAACTACTATGGATCTATGAAGCAAAAAGCAAGCATTGTACCCAGTGTCTCCAAACCTATCCAAAATGATTACTATGTGCATTGCTATAAATTAAGGACATAACTTTAGTTTGAATATTGTGGGGGTTGAAATGCATAAACCCTGAGAACTGCAACCCTTTAGGGGGGTCTGGTGGCATGCCCCCCAGAAGAAGAATCTTAGAAGAACAGCTGTGAAATGATTCATTTTGGTGAATTCTAATGGGGAATTCAGGGTTTCCCCAAGAACAGTTGTTGGGCCCAAATTAAGTCAGTGCTAAAAGCTGACTGGAGATTTGAAAATATGACTACGTAATGTGAATGTTGTTAGCAGTAATTTATTCAACACACATTTAAAAACAAATCTACAACTATTTACACCATAGAGTCTTACAAAGAATCTGACAACAATGTACAGTCTTGGAATGCTATGTTTTCAACAACAACAAAAGAAATAAAATTCAATTAAAATAAATAATATCAAAGTTTTTGCACTCTACAAAAAACTTGTATTCAAGTCCTGATTGGCTACTGAATCTTACAACAAGCCTTGGAATGCTGGGCACATTTAAATAGGGATGGGAAACGAGAACCAGTTCCAAGCTGTCCTATTCATTGGAATCGTATGCCTCCGAGCTTATCGATTCCGCTTATCGAAGCCAGCATGTTTTTACGACAGCTGTGCATTGCAAAACAATGACGTAACGCCTTGGAGGAGGCACGCACGCAGGCAGCCTCTCAGGTATTTGTTTTGGATGGCAGCTGCCACAACAAATTTGATCCGAGCTGCCAGCCTTGATACATTCTGTTGCGATAAAGATTCTAAGACAAAGTAGCAATTTCTCTGGATTAATGGGTTATTTTCTAGCCTGAAATACGATCGTATTACTAAATCAATCAATTTTTATTTGTATAGCGCTTTTAACAAAGGAGCTTTGTCACAAAGCAGCTTTACAGAGAACCGGCTGCCAAAGAGTAAGCCTACGGCAACAGTGGCAAGGAAAAACTCCCTGACTGATAACAGGAAGAAACCTCGAGCAGAACCGGACTCAGAGGCGGAACCCATCTGCCGTGGGCAGGCACCGATTTGTTATGGAAAATCAACAGTGGCAGGAGGTGGGGGTGCCCAGCTGGTCTAGCTGGTCTAGGGCTGGAGCTCCGGGCAGGTGCCCAGAGCCAAGGAAGACGAGAAAAAAAACATTGTTAGCGGGTTCAAATGGTAGATTAGCAAGCAGAGCAGAAGAGACAGAGGTGTCTGCGTGCGATAAGGAAAACCCTGGCAGAATAAGGCTATGGCAGTCTAGGGACCAATCCATTTGAAAATATTTGTCTCCGTCTCCCCCAAACCTAAGCATATGGCTGCAGTCGTCTTAATGGCCCACAGCATTGCATCTCAGTGTGTATCCCAAAAACAAATCTGATACATATGTGGTCTGTATGTACAATAGCCTATGTACATCTCCATATGTGAAGGGAATGGAAAAAAAAAAGTCACTTATGGGGGAAAAATGAATTGAGTCTGCAATGCAGCTGCATAGCCACAAGGAAACGTTTGTACATTTTGAGTTTGTGTACACAGTTGTTTGTACACGATGCGTGCATTATGTACAAACATCTCATAAATGAGGTCCCTGGTCTCTTCCATTAAAGCCCAAGCATACTAAGCCTTTTCTGTCATGTTGGTTTCACTTTCCTTTAACTACACCCACTATTAATTTTTCATAATAATGCAATTCTGAAATACTTTTTTAGAGATTGGGATGCTTAGCACATGCATTTTAGAATAATCTGTTGGTTTTAACGTCCTGTTTACTTACACAGATGAGGGATCAGAGGACAGCGAGCAGGAGCCAGTAAGCATGGTAAGAGTTCTAAATTTCAAAACATCTGATATCATTTTTCTTAGCTGGAACAAAAAACTTGGCATGCTTCCTGGGATTGATATGTCATTATTGTCATATCCACTTAAGTGAGTATTTTGGGATAGCAAGGCCAACAGCCATGGCAAATATGGCTGAAGACATGCTTCTTTAGCATTTTATTTGGCACAGTTTTCTCCAAAAAGGACAACTTTGACATACTCGGCAGAAGGTTATATTCAGGTGTTAGTCTTTAGCAAATTTAGTATCTTAAGAGGAATATGTTATCATGTGTAGGCATTAGTGGCCATGCACCCTGATGGGTGTGCAAACATAATTCACAGGGCTCTGATTTGCGATGTGGTTGCACTACACGTATAGTTCGACTAAAATTCCAAAGTATTTCTGTCTCGTGTGGTCTCCCTACAACACCCCTTTATGTATACCACAAACCATATTTTTTATGATTTCAAAAATGGAAGCCTACTGCAGGATGTATCACGGAATATTGTGATTGCGTGATTCATGCACCTTGGGTAACTAATGGGCTATTTATCTGGCTGTGTTTGTCATTAAATTTGCGGGTGTCGTGGACTATGGGTTGGCCTCGTCGGTTTGTTTATTCATCACACTGTACATTATATGTCAGCCACAAGGTGGCGATGAAGCCATTATAATCTAGAATTGTTAATCAAATAAGAAGTTAGCTCAGTCTTGGTTTGGCCTACATCTAGCAGGTACCATTTTCAGTTTGAGTACCATGTTGAGTCTCGGTTATACATCCAACCGGTTCTGGTAAGTAATTTATTTTTTTAATTAATTTGAAAGATATTTATTAATTTAGCTTTGCTATCATGAAATGGCTGGACTACGATGCACCAGTCCAGAACAGGGTTGCATCGTTCTGGTTGTCTACATCACTAGCTTATAAAGCTTACTGTTTGTACGGTAACTTGGTTAACTAACAGTCTTGTTTCTTGGCTTCTTTAGATAGCTTTCAACATAGTTTTATCAGAAGCACAGCGGCAAAAAAAAATGTTGGCACTCTCCACGTACTCTCCCATTTAACCAGTGGAAACAGTCATTACATGATGGTGTATCAATGGAACTTTCTACAGCAAGATTAAATGGTGCTAATTACCAGACAATAGAGAGTTGGAATTCCATTCTAGATCAAGTTAAGGACCTCTACCTTATAAATATGATGCCAATTTATGTTTTTTTATTTTTATTTTTTACTTTTTAAAATTAATTAAGTTTATTTTTATTTTTTTAAATTTATTAATTAGGGGTCCAAGCAGCGAAGCTGGTGGAACCCTATTGTATCTGTTAGGATTATTCTTATTATTATTATTATTATTATTATTATTTTTCTCCGCTAAAAGTGTCTGAGGCTCAGCAACCATAAGTCCTGGAGCGACCAAATTTGGCAGGTGGGTTTCTATGTGCCTCCACTACTCAGGCACTAAAAATCACGTACGTCGGCCAGATGGTGGCGCTATAACAAAGGGTTTTGCGTAAAAGACCATAACTCCCACACCATAAGTCCGATCAACACAAAACTTCATCAACATATGCATGTGAACGTGCTCTATACCTTTGCCATTGGGACCACCTGTGTCCGCCATATTGTTTGCCCGCCATTTTGACTTTTTTGTTGGGGCGTGGCAGTTTTCTCCGCTAAAATGTCTGAGGCTCAGCAACCATAAGTTGTAGACCAACCAAATTTGGTAGGTGCGTTCCTGTGGCCCCCCACTACTCAGGCACTAAAAATCACCTATGTCGGCCAGATGGTGGCGCTATAACAAAGGATCATACTTTAAAAGGTCATAACTCCCACACCGTAAGTCAGATCAACACAAAACTTCATCGACTGATGCATATGAATGTGCTCTACAACTTTCCTATTGGGAGCACCTATGTCCGCCATATGGTTTGCACACCATTTGGACTTTTTCATTAGGTGGGGTGCGGAAAAGCTGGAGCTCCAAATCCAAACGATTACGACATCGAGTAAACTTCTTTACGGCAAGCGACAACCATGGCGACGCTAGTTTTTATCAGTGAAAGCACGGTCTGACACTGCCACCTAGCGTGCATGCTAGGATAGGCGACCAAAAGTTTTTCAGTAAAAGCTTTCTGAGAGGATGAATAATTACTTTTCTTTGGCATGGATCCATTTGAAGACAGTATCGGGTGAGTTCGTTTAGTCTTTGAATCTGTCATTATGCTGAGAAATAGTTAAACCATTTCATTGATAGGTTCTGAGTTTCTGTGCACACGCGCGAAAACACGCTGGTATAATAAAACAATGACGGTAATACATATATAGTCCGCTTCGTTCCGTTGCTACCATAACATAACAGACTATCTTATGTCTACAGCTGCAGTTCTCGCTGCAATTTCAAACATTGAATATTCACAAAAGACGCAATTTATGCTGTACTTTGCCAATGTCTAAATAAATAATACGCTACGGTAAAGCTTTGAGAGGATGAATCATTAATTTTCTTTGGCATGGATCCATTTGAAGACAATATCGGATGAGTTCGTTCAGTCTTTAAATCTGTCATTATGGTGAGAAATAGCTAAAGCATTGTATTGATAGGTTCTGAGTTTCTGTGCACACGCGCGAAAACACGCTGGTATAATGAAACAATGACGGTAGCCTAATACATATATGGTCCGCTTCGTTCCGTTGCTACCATAACATAACGACCTACAGCTGCAGTTTCTCGCTGCAATTACTAATATTGAATATAAACAAAAGACGCATTTTACGCTGTAGTCTGCCAATGTCTAAAATAATACGGTCCATTTGAAGACAACATCGGGTGAGTTCGTTTAGTCTTTAAATCCGTCATTGTGCTGAGAGAAATCGTATTCTCAATTTAATCTCTACATTGACTGTAAGCTTAGGGTTGTAACTAGGTAGTTGTTCCGTAGGTGACTTAGTCTTAACTCGTCTTAACTATTGCTTGAATGTTTTCATAGACTGCGTTGTTGCTGTTCTTGTTTGTGTTAGCGTTAATCAGTTTAACCAACTGGGTCCAAGTTGAACTATGCGGTTGTTCCCTGCACTTGGAGCGGTATTTCTCTCTACGGTTTTCGGCACACTTATTCCTGGTTATGGTTATACACTTTGTTGTACGTCGCTCTGGATAAGAGCGTCTGCCAAATGCCTGTAATGTAGGCTACTGTAATATTCCGTAGCAACAAGATAAACCCGACATTAGCCCTAAAATATGCCAATACAGCAGTTAAAACGCTGCTCACTGAATAACGAAATAAACGAGACAATTTTGTTTTTTTTCCTTATACTATGTCATTCTAAAGTCAATATATGGGACTAAACATTTAATAAATATACAATCTTTCCATCGGTTTTACGCGTAGAGATGTCCTTTTTGCGAATGAGTGGTCATATATTGTCTTGAACAATCCGTTGGCGAAATATACGCGCATTTTTGATCACTGGGTAGGCTACCTTCAAAAATAGCTGTGCGTAATACCACACCTGTTGCTTTGTCTTGATTGACAATTCATTTATTCAGTAGGTGAGATTATAAGCTTTCTAACGATGTATAACATGTCTGATTTAGCTTTTGAAATAGCGTTTTATAGGTCAGCGTAACCGAAAATTTTCTCATCTGCCAATGTCTACATAAATAAAACGGTAGGCTTCTTTGCCCGCAGCACGCAATTCGCGAGTTGATATTATGTCTTTCTTCCGTTTTTTCTCAATGTCGTATTTATTATTTGAAATGTGCATTCATGTGTTATTATTCTATCTGTCTCTGTGGGGCTCTGAAATGTGCATTCTCTGCTAAGCTGAGCAATGGATTGGAATATGTGTCTGACGTAGTGTTGCACGGTATACCAAAACTTCAGCACTTTCTCGGTACTTAAATTTTTTTTTTTTAAATTTAAAATAAACGGTTCGGTATTAGAATATTCCGACGTTCGGTAGTTTTGAGTTAAATGTAATGTAAAAGCCACGGAAAATTGTCTCCCGCATTACTGATTGAGAGGATGAAAAGTGTAATTTGTCAGAATCTTCGCTAGAAGGCAGTAGCAACTAAGGTTGCCAAGTGAGGTGACTTGTGCTTGTGCACTCAGCTCTATGATTCAGCGCAAGCTTTGACTCAGTTCACTTCAGTAGCAATAGGTGTTCCAATTTGGAAATATTTTATTATAGATAGATGCTGTATTGTTATTAAAATATGCTGTTTTTAAATCTATTTAAAGGTAAAAGACCTGTTTTAAAGATTATTTAGTTTACAACTGTTTAATTTTTGAAATATATTTAACATGTTTTTCTATTGTTCAGTGTTGTAACACTATAGGCCTATGCATATTAATATGTTGAAGAGGCTTCAACTTAAAGGTTGTTAATAAACCATGAATTAGAAAATGAGGTCAACCCTTGTGGACATTACGTTTCTGATCTATTAAGGTTATTACCGAGTATCGAATTAGCACCGTTTAAGTTTCAAGTATCATTTCAGTATTGAGTATCGTAATACTAAACCTGGTATCAGTATCAAAGTCAAAATTTCGGTATCGTGACAACACTAGTGTGAGGCCTTTTTTAGTTGCGGCGCAGAAACACTGCAGCTGTGCATGCACACCGGACCATCTAAGTGGTATGACATGCCATCTAAGTGTTACGACATATTAAAGGCCTTGACGGGAAGCGGCCAGGCCACATCCATGGCGACGTAACTAAGTCATCCGACAGCGTCTCTTAGCTCAAAATTGGCCATAAGTCATCAATATATCATACGATCATCATGATATTCAGTAGATATGTTGGGTGAAGGCATATGATCGTGAGGACAAAGCCATTTTAAAATCGCTCCATAGGGGGCGCGATGCTGCCACTGCTTGGACCCCTTCCAACGCCGCTTGCGGCTTTAATTAAGTTTATTTTTATTTTTTTAAATTGATTTATTTATTTTTTCTTTCTTCAGCGGTGGTTGGTGGCAGGATACAGGGGTTGATGGGAAGGGATTAGGGGTTAGTGATTTGATACGATTGAAGAGTTAAGGAGGGGGGGGTTGCCACTCATCTGGGAGGGATAAGGGGATGTATAGAGGGAGGGGGATAGTGGGTATGTGTATATGTATGAGTATAGGCATGTGTATGTATGTGTGTATGTGTATGTATGTGTGTGTATACGTGACAGGTTCTGGTGTTTTGGTCCTCAAGTAGAGCAAGGTCATTTTTCAGTTTTGTACAGATTATGAAAGTGCAGATTATAAGATTTCAAATGATGTGTCATACATTGAAATCTGAAAATAGTTGAAGAAGATATGCTTATTTGAATGTTGGTACTCCTAAAATAAAGTAGCAGAGAAAATCCCCTTGAAAGATCTTGAACTTTTCACACTTCTCACAGGGAGATAATGGGTGGGAATAATAGCTATTTAACTCCACCCCAACCACTTCCCCACTACAGTACCTGTCAATCCTTGCCCATTTAGGGGTTACCCTATTTAAAGCTTTATAACTCCAGATGTGAACACCATAGAGACTAGAAAAATGTCTTAAATGAAGCAATACATTTGTACCATTTACAATACTAGCTTAGATTACTTTTATTTCTTACAAAATTATGAATATAAGTGCCACAAATGCAATGGTCAAGGCAAAAAATCTAAAATGAATTTGCTCCTTTTTTAGTTTGCAATGAAATACTGGGAGATTGCGGGTTAAAGTATACGTCCTGGATCAAACACTTCTTGACCACAAGCTCATAAAAACTAAGGGTGGATATGTAGAACTACTATGAAGCAAAAACTAAGCAGTGTACCCAGCATCTCCAAATCTACCCAAAATGTCTAAATTATTAACAGTGGTCTAAAATAGCTAAGGGTCCAGAAACAAATCCAAAATCTCTCCAAAAAGGAATATAATGCTTTTTGTCCACTGTAAAGCATTTGAGCTCCTTATGAAGGTGACATAGATATCAGATAACATAACGCAAAAATATAGTCACACAATGCTGCACAGTACCTAAATGTGTAATAATTAACTCTTGTATGTATTTCTATACTCTGTACACTCCTATGTTTTCTTGTATGGGAATGGGACGGTATGAAAACAATTTTCAGCCGTCCACCATGTTTTGGCAATGTTTCAACACTCTCCTCATCACTGTTGTATGCGTCACAAAAAGTATTACTAACGCTTACATTACGGTGTGAAATATCCACATTACATAATACCACTAACCTATTTAAAGACACTCAGTTTCTAAAATAATGTATATAACCGAAATATTTTGAGCAGTAATACTTACATAGCAATGATGAAATCTTATCTACGTTCAGTAGATGGAGACAGAGACAGTAAATCAATGACAGTTCTATCCGCTTCTGTTTTGCTCCAGAAAACGATGTCAGCTAGGTCTATCAGCAAACATATGGCTTAGCTATGCCCAGAAGTCCTCAATAATAATGGTATTTTCCAAGGAATTACGAAAAATAGTTGACAACGTTTCGTTAGGTGCAACGTCTTTTAATGCTACCATAGAGCGAATGCCATGGTAAGAAAATGTTCGGTTACGCTGACCTATAAAACGCTATTCCAAAAGCAAAATTAGACATGTTATACATCGTTGGAAAGCTTATACTCTCACCTACTGATTGAGTGTCCGCCATTGTAGCAACCTCACACAGTAAACAAACACAGTCTACTACCACGCCGCTTTATTTATGGGCGGTGGCTTGACCGAAACTAAGTGACAAAAGCCAACAAAACCAAACATGCTAATTAAACTGCACCCCCATCACGCCTCCAAAACCCGGCTGTAAGAATCACTAAAACAAGCCGACTTTGCTGACAAATTATGAGTATTTAGTGATCCTAAAAATGTTGTTTATTCTATTGAGTGACTTCTTCAACACTTTAACTTTCGTAATATGAAAAAAAGGAAAACAGTAAAAAAAAATGTAAAAAAACCTTTTTTGGCTCCTAGCGCGATTTCAAGATTTGCGACTTGCGGACCTTTCCTCCAGCACCCGTCACATATATATGTATACCGGCCTTTTGTTTTATTTTTATCACTATTTTTATTTTATTTGCTATTTGCAAGGTAATAATATTATGTATGTGTGAATGTGCAATAATATGCAAATATGTGCAAGAAGCTGTATGTGTATGTTACATGTTCTTTATTATTATTATTATTATTATTTATTTATTCATTCATTTATTTATTTTTTACATTATGCTATATGGAGTGGCAGCCAGCAGGTACATTCACATATCATTTCTCCTGTTTTGTCTTATACGTGAATGAATATAACTTTTTGGGCCTGTACCTGCAACCTTTCTCATAAAAATTAATTAAAAAAAAAAACTTGATCACAAAAAAAAAAAAAAGAGTTTACATACACTTTGTTAGTATTTTGTGGAATTGCCTTTTTATTTGCTTAACTTGAATCAAACGCTTGGGGTAGCCTTCCACAAGCTTCTCAGAATACTTTGCCAGATCTTTTCCCATTCCTCCTGACAGAACTGGTGTAACTCAGGCAGGTTTGTGGGCCTCCTTACTCAGACACGCTTTTTCAGATCAGTCCACAAATTTTTTATGGGATTCAGGTCAGGGCATTGTGATGGCCACTCTAATACTTTCACTTTATTATCTTTAAGCCATTTTGTTACAACTTTGGAGGTATGCTTAGGATCATTGTCCTGCTGGAAGACCCAGTTTTGACCAAGTTTTAACTTTCTAGCTCATGTCTTGAGGTGATGCTTCAGTATTTCTAGATAATCCTCCTTCCTCATGATGCCATCTATTTTCTGAGTGCGCCAGTCCCTTTTCCAGCAAAACACCATATAACATGAAGCTGCCACCCCCATGCTTCACAGTTGGGATTGTGTTCTTTGGATTAAAAGCCTCATCCTTTTTCTTCCATACATAGCGCTGATCATTATGGCCGAACAATTTTCAAAGTTCAATTTTTGTTTCATCTGACCAGAGAACACTCCTCCAAAAGGCTAGGTCTTCGTCCTGGGATCACCTGCAAACTTCATTCTGGCTTTTTTATGCTGGTCTTGGAGGAGGGGCTTCTTCGTTGTGCGACAGCCTTTTAGGCTATGGTGATGTAGGATTCTCTAATGGTGGATATAGATGCTTTGGTATACTCTTTCCCGAACAATGCAGTGTCTGTGTGGTCCCAAGATTTTTATATTTGCATACAATTGTTTGTACAGATGCTTGTGGTGCCTTCAGTTGTTTGGAAATTGCTCCTAAGGAGAAACCGGACTTGTGAAGGCCCACCATTATTTTTCTGAGGTCTTTGCTGAGTTGCTTGGATTTTCCCATGGTATCAAGGGCAAAAAGGGAGAGACTCTAAAGGTAGAAAAAAATAATTTGTGGTATCATGAAATATGCAGAGTTATGAAAAACTGAGTTTGAATATCTTTACCCTAGGTGTATGTAAACTTTTGGCCTCAACTGTAGATATATTGTTTTCTATGGTACGATGATAGCCTTGCAAATAGATTCATTCTTTATTTAAATAGTTAAATTGGACATTTTGAGGTTTAAGAAAACATCCCCGATGCCTGGAATACATCAAAACAATGTTATTTGGCTATTGGAGGATTGGCACTTTCGCTCCAGAGTGGCAAATTGGCTGGTCCTATAGCACAATTAGGACCTTATGTGTGCATGTGCTCAACAAAGGACTGAATCTTGCACATACTGCTGGTCTCTCTCTCCCATTGCAGCATGCAGTGCACCCCTGCTGCACACTAACAACGAAGTTGTTGCAAAATTTTGTTTATATTTTTTCAGACATTTCAGAAAGATACAAATTGCACTCAGTGCTCTGCAGTTCACCCCGATGCTTGCACCTATATATTTATACCACTGCCTTTGCCCACAGGAAAACCTTGCTGTGAAGCGGAAGCAGATCCAAAGAGAGATCAAGGAGCTTGAGCTTTCTCTTAGCCAAGATACACCTGGTTTGGATATCGAGATTCTATCAGCAGGTAAACCAACACACTCCATCTGCCTATATGCTTTGAGAAGTTGTAATAGGACTCTTTATAAAGCTGGGTTTTTTAAATTAATTATAACTGACCATTAAAAAAACTTTAAATGGGCTCATCCTTAATTTTTCAGTTTTGGTGGATTTGGTAACATCTGTAGTGACTGATGGTTGCAAAAATTTGCATATTTTTTCATATTCCAAATAGTGACAGGCAAAAACAGAATGTGAAATTTGGCCTGTTGGTGGCGCTAGCGGGGTGGATGGACTGACTTCAAACTTGGCATCCGGATACCTTGACCACTACTTTATCAATGTGCCAAATTTCACAAAAATTTTCCAAAGGGTAGATTCAATGGTTCAATGGGCTGCCGAACACTCCCATAGTAGGACGTGGATAACACTTTACAATAAGGTCACATGAATTGGCATTAACAAATGTAGTTGTGTTCCTAATAGGGCTTTTTGTCATCGTACCAAGTTTGAAGTCTCTGCAAAGAAAGAGTGATTTTTTTAAAATGAATTTCTGAATATTTTTATACATTTTGATATCTTTAGTGCCGCCATGTCATTGGATTGGGCTAAGAAACTGAAGGCCAGATTCTTGATCCAACAGTCAATGTACATGCCCAGTTCATAACTTTATGTCAAACATTTTTGGAATTATCAGCATTTTTGTGAAAAGCCACCGCAATTTCATTGGCCTGAAATTCAGCCACAGTCAACCAGTGCAAGAAATTAATACCTGTATAAAGGCATGTGATTTAAGCCAAAATACTGAATCCTGTGCAAATCAGTCAAGTTTTGTAGAATAAGTTTTTTAATTTTTTTATTCAAAATGGGGGAATACACAATCTGGTGCTCTTTTGGTTCCTTGAGGCACATATTGTAATAGCGCTAAGGTTAAAAAAGAACTACGGGAAGCCAAGAGGCTCTTTGAAAGACAAATTGCCGTACATGCAAAAAGTAATCTTGAACATTTCTTTCAATACTGTAGTAGGAAATGGAAAGTCAAAGAGGAAATCAGGTGCAGCAGAAATGAAGAAGCAGCATTGCTTTCTAAGAATAAAGATATTGCTGATGCCTTAAATTGTTATTTTGTTGAGACTTTTACTAGAGAAGGGGTTACCAATAGACTGGAAGGCATATACAGTACTCAGAAAGTCTTATGATATTGAAAAAGAGGATAAAGAAGTACACTGCATGAATTACTTAAACTAAAGACAAACAAGACTGCAGGTCCTGATGGCATATACCCAAGAGTACTCAAAGAGTTAGCTGAGATCATTTTTAAACCACTGGCAGGTATTTTTCGACATTCCTTAGAAACTGGAGAAATACCTGAGGACTGGAAGTGTGGTAATATAATACCAATATATAAGACCATACTGATCCAGGAATCTACAGACCTATAAGTCTAACTTGCATAATATGTAAAATACTGGAATCTATCTTTAGAGACAAGTTGGAAGTATTTCTTGAAAATAGCAACATCCTAAGGGATAGCCAGCATGGTTTTCGTAAGGGAAGGTCATGTCTGACAAAGCTTCTGGTATTTTTTGAAGAAGCTAACAAGTGTTTTGATTATAACAAGGCGTATGATATTATCTACTTAGATTTCCAAAAGGCATTTGATAAGGTACCCCATCTGTTAGTAAAATTAAGACAATAGGAATTAGAGGACCTATTTCAGAGTGGATTCGGAACTGGCTACAGGGTAGAACACCCTCATTTATATCAATGACCTCAGCAGGGACATAGAAAGTACATTAGTCAAATGTGCACATGATACAAAACTGGGAGGCCCAGCTAATAGTTTGGAGGCTACTAAAGTAATCCAAGATGATTTAAATAAAATCCAGAATTGGGCGGAAACCTGGCAAACGACATTTAATATAACCAAATGTACAGTTCTGCATGTGGTGAATAAAAACATTAGGCAGGATTGCTTTATGAGAGGAACAAACTTGGAATGTGCTCAGTTTGAAAAAGACTTGGGAGTAATGGTTGATCGAAGCCTTTCTGGTTCTAGGCACTGTGCTGTAGCAGTAAAAAAGGCCAACAGGATGCTGGGATATAAAGTCAAAAGTACTGAGTATAAATCCAAGAAAGTTATACTTATCTTATACAATACATTTATTGGACCACACTTTGAATAGTGTGTGCATGTTTTGGGACTGTACTACAAGAAGATATAGAGGCTCTGGAAAAAGTTCAAAGTAGAGCAACAAAATTGATTCCTGGTATGAAAGATAAAAGCTATGAGGAAAGACTTAAGATACTTAACCTCTTCAAGCTTAGTGAAAGGAGACTCGGGTGATTTGATTGAAGCTTTTAAATTCATAAAGGGGATCAACAATGTGAACTACAAGAGATTATTCAGGTTGAGTTCTGTTAATAGAACAAGTTGACCTAAATGGAAATTAACAAAATGTAAATTCTTTACAGACATTAGGAATAATATTTTCACGCAGTGTGTAGTCCATGTGTGGAATAGCCTGCCAGGTCACATAGTAAAGGCAGAAACTCTGGGGATTTCCCAGACTAGGCTTGATACGATGTTACGATACTGTCTAGTCTGTAGGTAATCAGAGGACTATTTTAGACAGGAAAATGGCAAGCATTGTTGGACTGAACAGCCTGTTCTCGTCATTGTGTTATGTTATGTTATGGCCACAGTAAGCTGTATGGCAATTAATATCAATGTGGGTGTGTCTTATAACAAAAATGCTAATAAGTCCCCAGTGGTTTGACATGAATTGATGAAACTTAGCAGATGTATTGGCACTCCCATCAGTAGCATAAACTGAAAGTACTGGCCCAACTGAAACATATGGTGAAGTTATAGAGCACAATATATGTTGTTTTAAAATCAGAAATTCACAAACAATCACTGTTGTCTTTTAGAGATGAAAGATATGCTGTAGTGATCAGCTTCCTCATATGGAACCTATATCTTTACCTTAGTTGTTGCTACCATTTAGAATTGCCGCCATTATAGAAATGGTATGAGCAATTTTCTTTTAAATGTTTTTAACAGAAAATAAAATAATGAATGCGATTTTATCCACAAAAATAGCTATACAAAAAGGCAAAATAAATGTTGTGGTCACGATCGCCGTCATAGAAACCTTCAGTTAAATGAATTCGCATAATTAAATTAACCAAACACGGGCTTACATTTTCTGAAACTCAGTGATATAGTGGTGTAAGTAGACTATTTAACAGTTAGCTAGCTTCTAGCGTTAGCCAGTGGTATGCTTCTATCAACACAACGCATACAGCACTTGTCATACGCTGATATGCTATCCACCACTACAGCATTTTCAGTAATATGGGAGCATACAGCTGAAATCCTCTATGGAACGCATCCTCACAGTGATCTTATCTACAATCAGTAGGCAGTGTTGTGCATATCCCGCTCTTACAACTCGTTTCCAGCCCAAACCACTGCAAAGAGAGTGACATTTCCTTCTGACATCTACGACGGCAATCGCAACCACAACATTTATTTAGCCTTTTCAGGGCTCCAGACTAACTTTTTACATTGGTTGCACTGGTGCGCCTAACTTTTTCATTTAGGTGCACCAGCACATAATTTAGGTGCACCCAAAAATTTTCACCGTGCCTTTTGGCGCCGCAATAATACATTTTAAGCGTTACCTTTTTTGTCAGTTCCAATACACATTGGTAATTTCTTAACACATTATGTAAATGATAGTAAACAGGAATAAAGGTGCGGATAAATGTTTTTTCTTTATTTAAATCACAGCACAAACAAGAAATCACAATAACCTCAATTGCTTAAAAAGTACTAACATTTAAAGTGCTTGACAAACTCAAATAAATAAATCAAACTAAAATAACTCAAACAAAAGTGTGCGCTGCTCCCGGAGGAGTACAGGGCACGGTTTCACACATACATGCCTTATTTTTTTTCCACACCCCCGCATTCAGCGAAGAAGAATATCAGGGTCAGAGCCAATCAGAGGCAGAGTAGGGGTGGGTCTTTGCAGAATGCGGGTGGAAAAAAGAAAACACTACACACATACACACACTGTACTACGACGGAGTATTAGGGCCACATTGAGGGGAAAAAAAATCTGAGATTTTGAGAATAAGGTCGTAATATTACGAGAATAAAGTCGTAATTGAGGAAAAAAAGCCATAATATTATGAGAATAAAGTCGCAATTTAATGAGAATAAAGTCATAATATTTCAAGAAAAAAGGTGTAATATTACGAGAATAAAGTCGTAATTTTATGAGAAAAAATCTAAATAGTACGAGAATAAAATCGTTAAATTTTGAGGAATAAACATAATTTTTAGGAAAATATATTACCAACAAAACAGGCAAGAGGACAGTCTAATGGCAGCCTGAGCCTGCAATTTCCTCCAAGTGCGTGTCGTTCTTTCTTCGGAATAGACACAGTTTCTTGCACAATCTTTTCAATGTCCTGATACTTATGATAAGCAAAAAGATTAAGTATTTCATTATTTGTGAAACCTGTACTAAAGTATAACTTCACAAGATGCTCCACCTTCCTCATTTTAACGCAGGCGGCAGGCTGCTCTTCTGAAATTTCCGCTCTAAAATAACACGTAGCCTAAAATTACGACTTTATTCTCGTAATATTATGACTTTTTTCTCGTAAAATTACGACTTTATTCTCATAATATTATGACTTTTTTTCTCGTAAATTTACAACTTTATTCTCGTAATATTACGACCTTATTCTCGAAATCTCAGAATTTTCCTCTGTGGCCATAATACTCCATCGTAACACACAAAGACAGACCTGCTAAATGGTCATGCGACCAATGAAAATGTTTAGTCGCACTTAGTCGACAGATTTTTGGTCGCAATGGTTGCACTCTGGAGCCTTGCTTTTAGTATAGCTATTTCCATGGATAAAATCGCATTTATTATTATTATATATTGGTAAAAACATTTACTTCATATCCAGGGAGATAGCCAACTACTTGCACGTTACATGACATTTTAGTAACTATTTAGTAATATGATTGAATTCCAGGCTAGAAAATAACCCGTTAATCCAGAGAAATTGGTGAGTTGTCTTAGAATCTTTATTGCAACAGAATGTATCAAGGCTGGCAGTGTCTGCATAGCAACGGACGCTGTAATGAAACTTTAAGTATGTCACAATGGGTATAACAGCTGTTTTAGAATGTCAGTAAGTTACCCGGATCATTTTTGCAGCCCGGATCAAATTTGTTGTGACAGCTGCCGTCCAAAACAAACACCTGAGAGGGGCAGCGTGCTGCCTGCATGCGTGCCTCCCCCAAGGCGTTACATCATTGTTTTGCAATGCGCAGCTGTATTAAAAACATGTTGGCATCGATAAGCGGAATCGATAAGCTCGGAGGCATATAATTCCAATGAATAGGACAACTTGGAACTGGTTCTCAATACCCATCCCTACTTGGCAGTCATATTGTCCACCAGGTCTGGCCTAACCACATGGGTGAGACCTATAAAACCTGACGCCTTGGCATCGGGTACCTCCCTTTGACCACTGCGTGATTTTGGCACCGACTGGCCACTTGTTAAGTGGTGTATAATAGGCTATGTGTGCTTGGACTTTGTGTATCGCTGCTTGCAGCATTTAAAAATTTGATGAATGGACCAGGAAAGCAGTTGCACAATTTATATATGCCAATTTATATATGGCTAAGTGTTTTGTATTTTCTGTTAACAGCTGGCTTCTAGGAATTAAGGTTTGTTTGGAAATTGTCTCAATATAATTGTCATGTCTGTTGAATTCGTATTCACAGAGCTAATCTGTGAAATCTAAAAGTGTTATGGTTTGTATTGTTTTTTTAGGTGCTCACAGCAAACCTGTAACACCATAGGTTCATCTCTCACATTTTACAGGACCAATAAAAAGTATTAAAATATTTTATAATAAAAACTGACACATGACCTTTAATGTGAATTGAATATATGTATGCAGGGTTTTCACAAGTGCATTTTTTTAAACAGATGATGAAAATGACACAGAAAGCATCATGGAAACTGTGAGTATCAGCTTGTGCTCTGAATAATCAATTTGTTAAGTAGTTGGTCTGAATCATAATATTTCAGTAAAACATAATTTAATTTTCTTGGCAGTTTTAAGTAACTGCATTTGGTTAATACTGAATTCTTGCAGAATTCCTGCCCTTTGTATTTCTGACAGAGTGGGGAGGACAGTGATGAGGTGTTTAGCCTGCCCCCAAATGTAGAGACCTGCCTGCAAATGAACTTGGTGTACCAGGATGTGCTGGAAGAGAAGTTGACAGAGCTGGAGCGCCTGCTGGTTGAGAACAAAGAGCAACAGGTTAGAAGGTGTAGGTTGCAAGAACATATTCAGCAGTACCTTTTACCTTTTGTGAAAGGTACCAACACTGACACACTGATGCATTTATTAATTTACAGTGCTATAAAAGGTTCAAGTTTAACTAGGTCATCAGAAGATACCCCTGTGTCTGCAGACCACTACTTCCCATTTGATGTTCTTTCACTGATGCCATGTCTTGTATGACATGCAGTGGTTCTCCAACAGTTTTTCCAGCAGCAATGCATGTGTTTTGCAAAGGTTCTCCAGTTTACATGGAACTCAGTTTTGCTTGTGCATGCACACATACATCGGTGTATCCTGTGACTTTAAATAGGAAACTTAAGGACTGACTGCAAAAATGTATTTTTATGTTTTTGTGTTGTTACACTGAAACAACATAAAAACAGAATTGAATTTCAAAATGGTATATCTGATAAAGGCGTCCCCTTCAATCTTTAATGGCAGAGATTGCACTCAGGAAGTGATAGAAGTGAAGTAGCATAGTCACCCCACTTGTCTCTTCTTCAGGCAAACTGTCATGGGCTACTTTGTTTATTTTGTGAGTCGGCTGACTCTTAGAACTTTACCACAGCTGAACTGTGCCTCTGCTGATTCACTGATGTTCTTGCCAACATGTTGTTCTCCCATACCATAAAGCCAGTCATCCATCACTCTTTTTAATTAAAAAAAATTTTTTTTTTGTAATTTTTAATTTGTTTAACAGACAAACAAAAATACATTAACACAAATATGAACACTTAAGACATTATGACAAACAGACATTACAGATATTTTGCTGTTGACACAAATATGAAGACAAACAGTACCGTTTGTTCAGATTGGGGTTAAGTGATTGGAGTTAGAGGTGGACTAAGTAGAATTATAGGGAAGAGTGTGTGTGAAGAGGGAAAAAAAAGAATAAAGGATGTAAGGAAGTGTGTGTGTTCATAGAGAAAATAGAAAATAAAGAAATGGATAAAAAGAGAAATAACAGAAATAAAAAGAAAAGAAAAAAATCACAATAACGACTGTGTGTGTGAGAAGAGAAATGAAAAAATCAAATAATAAAAAATAATAACAAAGGATATAGGGAAGTGTGTGTGTGAAGAGAAAAATAAATACCGTAATAATAATCAAAAATAAAAATTAGGGATATAGGGAAGTGTGTGGGAGAAGGAAAATATAAAAATAAATGAGGAAAAATCTATATGTGGGGTGTTCTAGGAGGTCAGGTGTGGCAGTGTGGTCCTGTCAAGTGTGTAGAGTGGACCAAGGGGCACAGGTAGCCAGGCAGATATACAGGAAAAAAAGGTAGCTGAACGGTTGGGGTGGGAAGGCCTGGATACTCAGTTCCACATGTCCGCAGGAGCGGCGGTGGGTGTGGGTGTGTGTGTTTCTGTGTGTGTGTGTGTGTGCGCGGGCATTCATTGAAAGGCAAATTAACATTTAAAAAAAACAATAATCATGTTCAAAATGAAAAACATAAGTAAACAAAATTAAAATAAAATAATAACGACAATGATGTTATAAAAAAAATAAGTGATTGAGAGCGAGAAAAAACAAACAGCGTTTGTCGTGAGTGTTTAAGGCTGAATTATGTGTGTGTGTGTGTGTGCGTGTGCGTGTGCGCGCATGCAAGTGTGTCATTCGTTAGAAGGCAAATTCAAACTGATGGAAACACGAATTGCAATGCAAATTCAAAACGAAAAGCAAAAAATGAAAAGAAAGAAAACAACAATAATGATAATAATGAAATGGAAAATAAATAAACAAATAAATGAACAATCTATCAAAAAATATTATGTTTATATGTGTGTGTGTGTGTGTGTGTGTGTGTGTGTGTATGCGTGTGTGCGTGTGTGCACGCATGTGTCATCCATCACTCTTATGTTTACCACTTGCAGCCATGCTTGCAGTTGAGCTATTGATGAGTTGGGGTAATGAGCAACACTACAAGAGATCCCCATAAATATATACCCCAGAACCTCCTGAAACTATATTAAAATCGGTTTCCTCCAAACAATATTGTTTGCCATATCTGTGATATGTTGGCATTGATGGGCCTATCAACTCTACGTAGACCGAATAGCAGTGCTGTTTTCGTCTTCAGAGCTCCCAGGTTGACCCAGAGTGAGTCAGTGTAACAAGAGTACGGTGAGTGTGTGTGTATATACTTACATACGTGCATGTATATTATATATATATATATATATATATATATGTATATATATACATTGTCATAAGGTTGATAGAACTTAGTTGAGTTATTAAATTAAAATTATATTATTTTATTATTTCAAATTTAATTAGGGGGTCACCCTCAGCTACCCTGTTAATGGCACAGCACTCTGAATACTGAACCCAGAATAACTGGAGATCACCCTTTATCAACCTCAACACTTAAAATTATTTAGAGGGAATTGACCCTCCGCACTTATTAATTCAAATGTCTCTATTTGACTTTGTTGGTGGATAATTCTATCAGCATGAGCGAGGAAACAAACACACATATACAAAAATATATGCTTTAATGACAAATAATTGTTATTATAAGTTAAGCAGTTTGGTTATAATATGGGATAGGATACTGGCACAGTATAACACTATACAATTCAGTACATATGATGTAGAATGTAGTGACTAGTCTGACGTTATAGTATTAATATTATTGTTCATAAGTGAGATGCTCTCTCAACAAGGCTGCTGAGTATCGCTACACAGAAACTCACTATGAACTAATACCATTTTACGCACGTAGCCTGTGAGTAGTATGAGACAGACAACAATCAGTTACACTCGAATCATAGCACAAAGTTCTTTAACCATACAATTAGGTTTACGGTCTAGCCGCTGTCTTGCTACTGCTGGCTTTGTACAGATGTACACATAAATAGCTAACATTACATTACAGGCATTTTAGCAGACGCTCTTATCCAGAGCGACTTACACAACATAGCATTTTACATTGTATCCATTTATACAGCTGGATATATACTGAAGCAATTACGGTTAAGTACCTTGCTCAAGGGTACAACGGCAGTGTCCTTACCCGGGAATCGAACCTGCGACCTTTCGGTTACAAGCCCAGTCCTTTCCCACTGTGCTACACTCCATCCATAACGGTAGGTTAAACTTCGAATTATGGCGTTACTTACAAGTCGGAGCGTGGAGAGGCGAGGAAGAGGGAGGAGAAAGTGAGTTCAAAGCTAAGCTAAGTTCAAAGCCGGAAAATGCAGCTTGAGACAGGCCAGCTTGATCGGCGACACTGGACTTCCAACAAGGAGGTTGTTAATCCCCCCCCAGTGTCATCAATAGCTTTGATCTTAGAATTATGAGTATCTGGCATGAGGGGTCTGGCGATCCTGAAGGGAAGTGGAAGATAGTTTTTTATCTTCCACTTAGGATGTTATTATTTTCAAGAAATACTAAGGGATAGCCAACATGGTTTCTGCAAGGGAAGGTCATGCCTGACAAACCTTCTGACATTCTTTGAGGAAGCTACCAAGTGTCTGGATGGGAGCAAGGCTTATGATATTATATACTTAGATTTCAAAAAGGCTTTTGATAAGGTTTCACATGACAAACTCATTATCAAAATGAGGACAGTAGGAATTACAGGAGGCATTTCAGAGTGGGTTCGGAACTGGTTACGGGATAGAACACAAAGGGCAGTAGTAGGAGGGATATTATCTGAGCAGGGTATTGTGGGAAGTGGAGTTCCACAGGGATCAGTGCTGGGTCCACTGCTCTTCCTCCTTTACATAAATGACCTTGACACGGACATTGAAAGTACACTGGTTGAAGTTGCAGATGATACAAAACTGGGAGGTTTAGCCAACAGTTTGGAATCTACTAAAGTAATCCAAGAAGATTTAAACAGAATCCAGAAGTGGGCAGAAACCTGGAAAATGAAATTCAATATATCTAAATGTAAAGTTCTACATGTGGAGAATAAAAACATAGGGCAGGATTACTTTATGGGTGGTACAAAATTAGAATGTGCACATGTAGAAAAAGACTTGGGAGTAATAGTTGATCAAAGCCTATCAGGGTCTGGTCAATGTGCTGTAGCAGTAAAAAAAAAAGCCCAACAGGATGCTGGGATACATAGCCAGGAGTATTGAGTATAAATCTAAGGAGATCATACTCACCCTATACAATACCCTTTGTCAGACCACACTTAGAGTATTGTGTGCAGTTCTGGGGACCGTACTACAAGAAAGATATAGAGGTGCTGGAAAAGGTCCGAAGACGGGCAACCAGATTGATTCTGGGTATAAAAGATAAGTGTTATGAGGAATGCCTTGAGATGCTTGGACTTTTCAAGCGTAGTAAAATGAGACTTAGGGGTGATTTGATTGAGACTTACATTTATTAAAGGGATTAACAAAATGAACTACAGGAAATTATTCAAGTTGAGTTCAGTTAGCAGAACGAGGGGGCATAAAGGGTAAATTTCACATAGACGTTAGGAAATATTTTGTTCACACAGAGAGCGGCCAATGTGTGGAATAGCTTGCCTGGACATGTAGTGGAGGCAGAAACACTAGGGGTATTCAAGTCCCAGCTTGATACAGTGTTAGATACAATTTAGCTTTTAGGTAAACTAAACATTAAGTACAGTTTAGTGGTAGGAATAGACGAGCAGTGTTGGGCTGAATGGCCTGTTCTCGTCTTACGTTATGTTATGTTATAGTGTTGGAATGTTGAAAGTAACAGACACAGGCTCATTTGGGAACTTATGCCGAAATAAAGCATTTGAGCCCTCAGAGAGAGGACTGCAGAGAAACAACTTACAACTGCCCTACAGTATGTATGTGTATATATATATATGTATATATGTATATATATGCAGTTGAGGCCAAAATTTATGTTACCATACATTTATTTTGGCATGTCAATTAGAGCATCTACTTCACACATTAGAGGTAATTTTAAAACAATCGATTAGAGACAGATTTATTTCAGCTTTAATTCACTATGTCAGAATTCCAGTGGGTCAATGATTTTTAGAAGCTTCTGATTGGCTAATTGTCATAATTAGTAGATAATTGGGAGTTAATTGGCACCTGTGGCTGTATTTAAGGGCCTACCTTTAGAGCCACTGCCTTTTTGCCCTTGATACCATGGGAAGATCCAAGCAACTCCGCCAAGACCTCAGAAAAAAAATTGTGGACCTCCACAAGTGCGGTTTCTCCTTAGGAGCAATTTCCAAACAACTGAAGGTACCACAAGCGTCTGTACAAACAATTGCATGCAAATATAAAAATCTAGGGACCACACACACTGCATCGTTCGGGAAGGAGGCACAAATTAATTCTCAGGGCTGAACGAACTTTGGTCCGAAAGGTTCAACTGAACCCCAAGACAACAACAAAGGAACTGGTGAAGAAGTTGGAAGCATCAGGTACCAAAGTATCTACATCAAACATTAAGAGAATCCTACATTGCCATAGCCTGAAAGGCTGTCATGCAAGGAAGAAGCCCCTACTTCAAGACTGGAATAAAAAAGCCAGAATGAAGTTTGCAGGTGATCACCAGGACAAAGACCTAGCCTTTTGGAGGAGTGTTCTCTAGTCAGATAAAACAAACAATTGAACTTACTTACTTAAAGTTACAATCTCGAAGATTTCAGTTTCGTTCTCTTTGGCGGTACCAATAGCGAGAAGCGGTAATTGCAGGTGTGTTTTTGGACCTCACTTCCCATAGATCCAACCGTATCCAACCAGTGTCGCCTGTGTGACGTCAGTCAGTTGCAACCTGGGCCACGCCAACTATTACACTTATTATTTACTGAATAAAAAATGGTTGTTATACAAGTAACGTTATGTACATACTCATTCATTGTCTAACATTAGGCTAACTTAAGCTGTCTTTACACTGCCGAGCCGAGAACAATCGCGGGATTCGCTGTGGCTCGTGCAATTATGTATCTCGTGCATCATCATCGTGATTGATTGTTGTGTGATATTTAGCTAGCTAAACTGTTCGAGAATAAAGCTGAGCTGGGTGTTAAATTAGCAATCAGAATAAGAAGAATAAAACAAAAAGGAGATTTCATCAAAAAAGGGCATCAAGCTAAAATAATAACAACGCTAATCCATACTGCCGTATTCTTTTATTTAGTTTTCTCCGGCTTGACATCTTTACACAGAAATCAGACCTGGCTCTGCTCCACCTATACCCCGGCGTATATATTGATGAACTTGATGGCAGTGTAAATAACGGTAACGTTAAGGCCAGTTAAGATCAATGATTTTCAACGAGACAAAACGGTTTTAGAATGTTGCAGAGAAAATTGCAGCGGCGTGAACTGGTTAGTTGCAGAGCCTCTGAAGCCGTTGCCTAGGGTCTCAAAAGACCCACTTTGTCAAATCGCCAAGTGCAGTTTTAGAACATTTACATTAGGGGCGACATAGCTCAGGAGGTAAGAGCGGTTGTCTGGCAGTCGGAGGGTTGCCGGTTCGATCCCCGCCCTGGGCATGCCGAAGTGTCCCTGAGCAAGACACCTAACCCCTAACTGCTCTGGTGAATGAGAGGCATCAATTGTAAAGCGCTTTGGATAAAAGCGCTATATAAATGCAGTCCACTTACCACTTACCACAATCAGACGTCTTGGAATTTAGCAAGTAGCATCCAGTCTCGTTGCGAATCATTGATCCTTACTGGCCTTTAGTTAGCTGCATTGCAACGCTGCAACAAGGTAGCATTGCATTTGAGAGACGGTTTGCGAGGTTGTTACCGGTCGGTAGCGTTAGCTAGCGTTTTTCTAATTGTTAGCTGACATTAGATTGTGTTAATTACATTAGCTAGCTAGCTAACGCAACGTTACCTGATATGAGAGATGGGTACTGTGCGCAACATTGTCTAAACTAATGTTGCCTTTATTGACATGGTCCGATAGCTAGCGTTAGCTGTGCAAAAAGCTATGTAATTTAGTAACGTTACAAATGTAATACGAAATCAACAAATAATGACCTCTCATGTTACGCAAAAACTTATTAGGGTTCCATAACCCCCCCATCTTTAATGCTAGCAGACACCGGAAAAAACGCTCACACACAAGTGAGTTGAAGAACAAGCCTGTTGCGTTAGCTCCGCCTACCCTCTCTGGCGGACCAACCGCTGATGGGTGATGGAAAACGCGTCACTATCTATGCGCCGCTTGTGATTTTTTCCCGGGAATGTCGCCACAGACACCCAGTTCTTTAATCATAAATTATTATAATAATAATAATATAAATTAATATAATAATAGGCTCAATCACCATTGTGTTACCTAATTCGGCGATAGATAGTGACTTATCAGACATTTATTTTAATGAAAATCTTCGAGATTATTACTTTAAGTCCTTTGCTCCTCTAGGAAGCATAGGCCATTGACAAATGTCCTCCTTCACTTGGTTGTTGGTGGTTCTTTCTAGATCTCCCCAGTTGAGCCCACTCCCAGACATTTCTGCCTGGACACCTCTTCTCCATCTGTTCCTGGGGTGACCTCTTTTCCTTGTTCCTTGGAGGTTCCATTTCAGGGCTTGTCGGGTGATGTTTGTGGCAGATTTTCTGAGGGTGTGTTCAATCCAATTGCCAATTGCCAATTGCCAGGAGGGACAGAAATGGTGAAAGTAGACATCCCTGCTTGACGCCCGTCTTGACATTAAAGCTCTAGGAGAGCTGGCCTGCATGCATGACTTTGCATGAGGTTACATCATTCAAGTTCTTGATTAAGTTTATGATCTTGGTGTGAATTCCATAGTGGTCCATTAGGCGCCATAGTGTTTAGGGCTGTGTATTGGCAAGAATCTGGATGATATGATGCGTATCATGATACAGGGATTACGATTCAATATATTGCGATATATTGCGATATTGTAAGCAAGGCGATACATCGCGTTTTTTAAATCTAATTTTAGGAAAATGTCATAGTATAAAGGACACACCACCATATGCATAAAATCCGAGTAAAAAAAGTTTACTTGTTTACAGTCAAATGGCTGAAAATAGATTACAACACTTATCTAGCGGTCGGGGGTTTAAACACAACACAAAATGAAGCACTGTCTGCCATGAATCTTTGCATGTAAACTATTAATTAACCCATTTAGACCTAAGCTGCCCTCTACAAAAACATTCTAAAACCTAAGGCATTGTTGTAAACAACCTCCTAAAACCTGAGGGGTTTCTGAAAAACTTGACAGAATTGTCAATGTTCACTAAAACATTTATTTCTCAGCCTCTGTAGCAGATAGAAACATGAAATAAAAACCATTTGAGAGCTTAAACATTTGGCTTTACTTGTTCTAATTATTATAATTATTGCCTTTGCCCTAAAGTTCATTAACATGTTTTAAAAAATCAGTAAAACTAAAAATGTTGACATGTGCTTGTTGTTTCCAGCCATATTTTCAATAAAACAAACAAACTGGCAGTGGTAGTGCAATAACTATATCACAGTTTGTTCAGACTCTTGTAACAGAAATGGACTCACTATTGTGTTCACTGTTAACTTCGTGCACACTGCATTTTCTGTCTGTAGTGTCAGTACTTGGATGATTCCATTCTTCACCACCAGAGGGTGTAAGCTTTTAAAAAATACTCTCCGCTCTCGCTGCATTGATGCATAATCGCCTTCCCAATGTATATTTCAGTGAATCACGTGTATTTCATCGGTCATGTGTCTTAAAAACGACAATAGCATCTAAACCATGCTCACGTCGCATAAAGGGAGAAGCATGCAAATGTCGCATCCGGTCTTAAACGGATATACACGCAAATGTTGCATCCGGTCTTAATAGGTTAAAAAGAGAATTTTTTTGATCTGTTTTTGAGAATCGATACAGTATCACAATGCATAATATCGTGATACTCAAGTGTATCGATATTTTCTTACACCCCTAATAGTGTTGTCCTATCTAAGCTGTCAAACGCTTTCTCAAAGTCAATGAAGTTGATGTACAGGGACGTATTCCATTCAATAGACTGTTCAATGACGATGCGTAGTGTTGCTATGTGGTCTGTGCATGAGCAATCTTTCCTGAATCCTGCTTGCTGGTCCCGGAGCCTCTTGTCTTCAGCTTCTTGGAGACGGTTGAGGATGACCTGGTTGAGTATTTTACTGGGTACAGAAAGTAGGGTGATCCTTCAGTAGTTGTTACATTTTCTTAGGTCACCTTTCTTTGGCAGTTTCATAATGTGTCCCACTGCCCATTCTGTGAGTATTTTTTCCTCTTCCCAGATTCTCCCAAAGAAGCCGTAGAGCATGTCTGTTGATAAGTTTATGTCTACTTTAAGGGCTACTTAAGGTGGAATATTGTCAGGGCCAGCAACCTTGCCAGTTTTCAGTTGCTTGAATGCAGCCTTCATTTCTGTTTCTGTTAGTCTGTCACACTTGATTTGTAGTGTTATCCTGGCCTTAGGAATGTGTGGCTGTTCTGCCGGTGGTGGCCTGTTTAGGACCTCTTCAAAATGCTCTACCCATCTGTCGAGCTGCTCCTCCTGGGTTGAAAGCAGTTGGCCGTTCTTGTCTGTAATTGGTTTATTATTATGTGGATATGTCCCAGACAGTTTCCTTGTGATGGTATATAACTCCTTCATGTTCCTTTGAGTCACCGCAAGTTCTGCCTCCTTAGCTAGTCTCTCCACCTGTGTGTACTTACGCACCTCTTTGTGGTATCTGTTGTACCCCTTTTGGGCCAAAGCCTTTTCAGCTCTTGTTCTTGAGTTGTTCACTTTTTCTTTGAGCTCATCTGTTGGATTGTGTTGAAGGTTTCTGGTGTTATCCACTCCTTGTGCTTTTGGATCCTTTTCCCTAGGGCCCCCTCACAGGTTGAGCTCCAAGCAGCTTTTAGGTGTTCCCACTCCTCGTTTATTGTCCATCCTTCCATCCTCCTCAGCTGTAGCTCTGTGTTTTCCCTTGAGAGGATATCCTTGAACTTCTTTGCCACTTGAGCATTGCTGAGGTATTCAGTGTTGTATTTTGCTCTTTGACTTTTGGCCCGGTGATGTCTATTCAGCCTTAGCTTGAATTTCCCGACCAAGAGATGGTGATCTGAAGCTGCATCTGCTCCTCTTCTTGTTCTGACATCTTCCATGAACCTTCTAAACTTTTTACAGATACAAATGTGGTCAATTTGGTTTTCTGTGACATGGTCTGGTGACACCCAAGTTGTTTTGTGAATTGTTTTATGGGGGAATACACTTCCCCCAATCACTAGATTATTGTTGACACAGGTCTCAGCAAACATCTCACCATTTTCATTCATTTTTCCCACTCCCATGTTTTCCCATCGCTGCCTCATATCCCTCATTTTGGCCTCCAATCTTGGCATTGAAGTCCCCCATCAGGATAATGAGGTCTCTGGCTCCAATACTACAGAGTAGGTGGTTCAAGCTGTCATAGAACCTGGCCTTCACCTCATCATCTGCATCGTTGGTGGGTGCGTAGCATTGGATTATGTGGGCTTTCACTCTCCTGTTGTTGGTTTTGAAGGTTGCGGAGATCAGGCGAGATAGTCCCCATCACTGGGGCACCTTCTTCAACCAGGTGTGTGATTTGGTTTTCATTCGTCAAAGTTTCTGCAACTCACACTTTTTTCCAGGGTGGGGTAGTTAACCCCACTCCTAACCCCCAATCTGGAGGACCGGGGACTGCTTCGTCTGCCTCCTCACCCTTGACCTGTCTGGTTTGGTTGAACCTGCCAGGGTTATAAAACCCCATCCGGCATAGCTCTCAGGGTCATTGGAGTACGCAAGCCCTCTCCACCACGACAAGGTTGCAGTCCAGGAGAGGAAACAATTCAACTCTTTGGCCATAATGATCAGCTCTATGTATGGAGTAAAAAGGGTGAGCCTTTTAATCTGAAGAACACCATGCCAACTTTGAAGCATGGGAGTGGCAGCATCATGTTGTGGGGGTGTTTTTATGGAAAAGGGACTGGTGCACTTCAGAAAATAGATGGCATCATGAGGAAGGAGGATTATCTAGAAATACTGAAGCAACACTTCAGGACATCAGCTATAAAGTTAAAATTTGGTTCGCAACTGGGTTTTTCAGCAGGACAATGATCCTAAGCATACCTCCAAAGTTGTAACAAAATGGCTTAAAGACAATAAAGTGAAACTACTGGTGTGGCCATCACAAAGCCTTGACCTGAATCCCATGGAAAATGTGTGCATTGAACTGAAAATGCGTGTCTGAGCAAGGAGGCCCATAAACCTGACTGAGTTACACCAGTTCTGTCAGGTGGAATGAGCAACAATTCTGGCAAAGTATTGTGAGAAGCTTGTGGAAGGCTTCCCCAAGAGTTTGATTCAAGTTTAAGGCAATGCCACCAAATACTAACAAAGTGTATGTAAACTTTTGACCCACTGAAAATCTGATATGGTACATAAAAGCTGTAATAAATCTGTCTCTTACCTATTATTTTGAAATTACCTTGAATGTGAACAAAGTAGATTCCCTAATTGACTTGCCAAAAGAAATGTATGGTAACATGAAATGTGCGGAGTTGTGAAAAATTGAGTTTGAATATCTTTAGCTTTGGTGTATTTAACCTCTTAGCGCAAAGCCCCTAGATTACTGAACTCAGACATTCAGTGCTACTGCAAACAAAGTATGAGTTAAAAACAGTAACGCGTTGTTTTAGTTTCATTAGTAGGCGATACACGACAACTATGCCGAATACGGAGTTTCGCAGCGCCACCATTGTCGCTGTGGATGTTCATTTAACACGCACCACCTCCCTGCAGTCTCATCTACAACTACACCCCCCACCCATGACATAATGGACAATATTGTCTATCTTGGCATTCATAAAAATATTCTTTCACCACGAAAAAATTGTATTCCGTCATAGCAACAAGATAAACCCGACAATAGCCCTAAGATATGCCAATACAGCAGTGAAAACGCTGCTCACTGTATAACGAAATAAACAAGAAAAAGTTATTCAATTATACCATGTCATTCTACAGTCAATGCCTGGGACTAAATATTGAATAAATATACAACCTTACTGTTGGTTTTACACGTAGAGATGTCCCCTTTGAGTCCGAGTGGTCATATATTGTCTTGGACAATCCGTTTGTGAAATAAACGCGCATTTGTGATGCCTGGGTACCTTCCAAAATAGCTGTGCGTAATACCACACGTGTTGTTTACGGCGTTGTCGCCCTTTTTAGTACAGTCTGGCTTGATTGACAGTTCATTTATTCAGTAGGTGGGAGTATAAGCTTTCTAACGATTTATAACATGTCTAATTTTGCTTTTGGAATAGGGTTTTTATAGGTCAGTGTAATCAAAGGTTTTATCATCACATTCACTTACGCATTCACTCTGTGGTAGCAGTATTAGTCGCTGCACCTACTGAAATGTTGTGAACGATTTTTTCTTTGGAAATTCTATTATTATTGAGGACTTATGGTCATAGCTAAGCCATATGTTTGCTGATAGACCTAGCTGACATCTTTTTCTGAAGCAAATAGAACAGTATCATTGATTTACTGGCTCTGTCTCCATCTGCTGAACACAGATAAGATTTCATCATTGCTATGTAAGTATTACTGCTCAAAATATTTCAGTTATATACGTTTTTTTTTTTAATTGAGTGTCTTGAAATAGGTTAGTGGTATTATATAATGTGGATATTTCACATTGTAATGTAAGCGTTAGTTGTTCTGTAATAGTTTTTGTGAAGCATGCAACAGTGATGAGTGAGAGTTGGAACATTGCCAAAACGTGGTGGACGGTTGAAAATTGTTTTCATGTCGTCCCATCCCCATACAAGAAAACATACGAGAGTACAGAGTATTAGAAACACATACAAGAGTTAATTATTACACATTTAGGTACTGTACCGCATTGTGTGACATTATTTTAAAATCTGATAGCAATGTTTCATTTTAAACCTTCATAAGGGGCTCATATGTTTTTTATAATGGACAAAAAGCATTTTATTCAATTTTGGAGAGATTTTGGATATGTGTCTGGACCCCACGATATTTTAGACCACTGTACTAACGGAAAGCTTGTAATTCCCACCTGAAAATGATGCAGCAGTGATTTTCTTGTGTCAGAACAGTTGATTTGTAGTGAAATGCGTGAATATGTTGTGATTTACAGAAATGCATAATTTAGACATTTTGGATAGATTTGGAGATGCTGGGTACACTGCTTAGTGGTGGCCAAGTGTGGTCAAGAAGTTTTTGATCCAGCACATGTATAGTTTAACCTGCTGTATATACGCAATCTCTCAGTATTTCATTGCAAACTAAAAAAGTGCAAATTCATTTTTGATTTTTTGTCTAGACAATTGCATTTGTGGCACTTTATTTCTTCCAAAATTATGAATATATACTAATCTGCATTAGTTTTGTCTGTGGTGTTCACATCTGGAGTTATAAAGCTTTAAATCGGGTACCTATGGGCAACGATTTGCAAGATATGGCATGTGCGCTAAGGGGTTAACCTTGTACGGCGATCAATAAAGGCTAACA
The DNA here is from genome assembly GCF_013347855.1 of Anguilla anguilla. Taxonomy (NCBI): domain Eukaryota; kingdom Metazoa; phylum Chordata; class Actinopteri; order Anguilliformes; family Anguillidae; genus Anguilla; species Anguilla anguilla. The sequence continues at coordinate 26,020,486 of NC_049210.1, read as the reverse complement.
GCACAGTAGCACTTAATTATTGTCACTTCTATCACCTCTGTAATTTAAGTAATTCATGCAGTGTACTTCTTTATCCTCTTTTTCAATATCATATAAGACTTTCTGAGTACTGAATATGCCTTCCAGTCTATTGGTAACCTCTTCTCTAGTAAAACTCTCAACAAAATAACAATTTAAGGCATCAGCAATATCTTTATTCTTAGAAAGCAATGCTCCTTCTTCATTTCTGCTGCACCTGATTTCCTCTTTGACTTTCCTTTTTCCTACTACAGTATTGAAAGAAATGTTCAAGATTACTTTTTGCATGTACGGCAATTTGTCTTTCAAAGAGCCTCTTGGCTTCCCGTAGTTCTTTTTTAACCTTAGCGCTATTACAATATGTGCCTCAAGGAACCAAAAGAGCACCAGATTGTGTATTCCCCCATTTTGAATAAAATTTTAAAAAAAAACTTATTCTACAAAACTTGACTGATTTGCACAGTATTTTGGCTTAAATCACATGCCTTTATGTAGGTATTAATTTCTTGCACTGGTCGACTGTGGCCGAATTTCAGGCCAATGAAATTGCGGTGGCTTTTCACAAAAATGCTGATAATTCCAAAACTGTTTGACATAAAGTTATGAACTGGGCATGTACATTGACAGTTGGATCAAGAATCTGGCCTTAAGTTTTTTAGCCCAATCCAATGACATGGTGGCGCTAAAAATATCCAAATGTATAAAAATATTCAGAAATTCATAAAAAATCACTCTTTTATTGCAGAGAATTCAAACGTGGTACAATGACAAAAAGCCCTATTAGGAACACAACTACATTTGTTAATGCCAATTCATGTGACCTCATTGTAAAGTGTTATCCACTTCCTGCTATGGAAGTGTTTGGCAGCCCATTGAACCACTTGGTAGATTTTTGTGAAATTTGGCACATTGATAAAGGACCGGTCAAGGTATCCAGATGCTATGTTTGGGGTCAGTCCATCCACCCCTCTAGCGCCACCAACAGGCCAAATTGCAATTTAGGCGGAAATTTCACAGGCCAAATTTCACATTAGGTGCTGCCACACCACTCAAGACCCACACCAAGACCAGACCACACCCCCCAATACAGAGATTCAGACCAAGACTTACCAGGTCTTGGCAAGAACTTTCATCAGTCTTAGGAAGAAAGAACCAACATGGAAACTGACAGCAATTTTATTTTTAAATTGGCCATATAACATGCTTTTCTTCCCCCAACTTTAGATATTTTTAATCAAATAGTTTAGCCAAATTATTATGGCAAGGAAACCTTATATTGTCCTTTTACATTCTATAAAATGCAAGGAGAACAAACAGGTCAACCCCTTTTGCATCAGTAAAAAATTAACATTAACCTGGCATAGGATAATTTTGAAATTGATCCTTCAAGATTGTCATGTTATTTATGTTGAAACCAGGCTTTGTTAAATAAGTCTAGCTACCTTCGGCGACACTAGGGGTTATTTGTTTCGCAAATTTAGCAAGCTATTTTATATTCTCCTAATCTCAAACAGTTTTGAAGGTTGAATTTATGTGTGGGAAAAACTAGACTTGCTTTTCCATCCATTAAGTAGCTATCAAAGGAGTCAAAGATATCCTGAAAAGTAGTCTTTCTGAAGGAAAACTTTTTTGTGACCAGGTGAGTACACTTGTTAAATGTGAGAAAAGTGAATTATCTAGATGACTTCCTTTACATTTTTTACTTATATTGTATGTTCATTTGAAAATAGATTTTTTTGTTAGATCAGCTCTTTTGCTGACGTTTTCCGAAATGATCTCAAAAAGTTAAGTTGTCCATTTTTTCATTATGTATTTTTGTACTGCATGTTCAGTGTATACACATGAACATAATGCATAATTTTAACAATCACAATGCCTATAGCCACATTGTTCCCACAGGGATTAAATTCATTATACAATAGCAATATACAATGTAGCATGTGGTGAAATGTCCTCTTGTTCCTGCAGAAGGAGGTCATGGTACAGGTTTCTGGCCCAGCTCCTCAAGCGACTACCTCTGGATTACCCCCACTGAAAGTTTTTCTCGGAAACTTCATGAAGCCGTATTTCAAGGACAAAGTCACAGGACTGGTAAGAATATTTTGTCAGCTCAGATCTCAAAGGTCATTGCTCTCAATTAGTGGTTCACAAACTTGGTATTGGAGATCCCTATGTACGTTTGTTTTATGGAAATAAGCAGATGCTGAAAAACCAGGAGGATGACAGTTTACTTTCTGTGTAAAAATGGGAAAGATGGATGATGCAAAAGTGAAAACAGTATAATTCATTGGGAATTTCAAGCATGTCCTCTTATTGGGAATATACTTTATATATAGGGGAATATTAGGGGCTGTTGTATTTCATTGTGCTTGTAAATGGATTATTCCATAACCAAGTTTGTTTTCTAGAAACTATGTGCATGTAAAAGTAGTCACAGAGTGAGTGTGAGTCTCTGGTTCACCAGAAGTGATCATTTGTTCACAATGAGACAGTCGTCCATCTGACAAAAATCCGTCCCTCCTATTTTCTCAAAATATTGAGTGAAGCATGTAAATTCCCCTTGCTCTCATACAAAACCTCTCTGCATGCGCAGATTTATGCACGCTGAAAACTCTAGCTGCACATTCAGATTTATTCTGCTCACTGTCAGTTTGCAATCTGCACGCACTTGTATTTCATCTGCCGTAGTGTTACTGCCAGGCAAAAAGAATTGGTCAGAAATTCATTAGGGCAAATTAGCCTGACCGAAACAAAATTTGAACAGTGTCCATCGGTTAAAAAATGTAGAATCTACAGCTAAATTTGTGTCTGTGCAGGAAAGCTTTTGTTTTGATTGGGCTTAATTTCTGTTGTACTGTGTCATGATGTTTTCCTCATTTTTGGGATTTTGGGCAGTTCAAATTCGATGATACTTGGCACAGTGGAAGACTGTTATTTGCGGTTGTGCAGGAGTATATTTTGTGCCGATTCTCCACTTGGTAGTTATAATAGTCTGTTGAAAATGCAATTACTTTTTTCTGTGATAATGGCAAAATATGAGGAAATGACAAGCCAATTAATTTGCAGTGCGTGTGGCCCTCACAAAATATAAATAATTCCAAAATGTTTGCCATAAAGTTTGTGTCTGCATTCATTGACTCTCTCTGTGCTTGTCAACTGCTGTCATACTCCTCGAACCCTGGTAATCCTTGCTTGCGGCTATAATTATTATTATTAGGGGTCCAAGCAGCGAAGCTGGTGGAACCCTATTGTTTTTGTTAGGATTATTAGGGGTCCAAGCAGCGAAGCTGGTGGAACCCTATTGTATCTGTTAGGATTATTCTTATTATTTTTCTCCGCTAAAAGTGTCTGAGGCTCAGCAACCATAAGTCCTGGAGCAACCAAATTTGGCAGGTGGGTTCCTATGGCCCCCCACTAGGGTCATAACTCCCACACCGTAAGTCAGATCAACACAAAACTTCATCGACTGATGCATCTGAATGTGCTCTACAACTTTCCTATTGGGAGCACCTATGTCCGTCATATGGTTTGCACACCATTTGGACTTTTTCATTAGGTGGGGTGCGGAAAAGCTGGAGCTCCAAATCCAAACGATTACGACATCGAGTAAACTTCTTTACGGCAAGCGACAACCATGGCGACGCAAGTAATCCGACACCGTAGGTCTAGTTTTTAGCAGTGAGGAGACGGTCTGACAGTGCCACCTAGCGTGCATGCTAGGATAGGCTACCCAAAGTTTCTTAGTAAAAGCTGTCTGAGAGGATGAATAATTACTTTTCTTTGGCATGGATCCATTTGAAGACAGTCTCGGGTGAGTTCGTTAAGTCTTTAAATCTGTCATTATGCTGAGAAATAGCTAAACCATTTTATTGATAGGTTCTGAGTTTCTGTGCAACCCGCGAAAACACGCTGGTATAATGCAACAATGACGGTAGTCCAATACATGTATAGTCCGCTTCGTTCCGTTGCTACCATAACATAACGACCTACAGCTGCAATTTCTCGCTGCAATTACTAATATTGAATATAAACAAAAGACGCAATTTATGCTGTAGTCTGCCAGTGTCTAAATAAATAATACGGTCCATTTGAAGACAATATCGGGTGAGTTCGTTTAGTCTTTAAATCCGTCATTGTGCTGAGAGAAATCATATTCTCAATTTAATCTCTACATTGACTGTAAGTTTAGGGTTGTAACTAGGTAGTTGTTCCGTAGGTGACTTAGTCTTAACTCGTCTTAACTATTGCTTGAATGTTCTCATAGACTGCGTTGTTGCTGTTCTTGTTTGTGTTAGCGTTAATCAGTTTAACCAACTGGGTCCAAGTTGAACTATGCGGTTGTTCCCTGCACTTGGACCGATACTTCTCTCTAGCGGTTTCGTCATACTTGTTCCTGGTTATGGTTATACACTTTGTTGTACGTCGCTCTGGATAAAAGCGCCAGCCAAATGCCTGTAATGTAATGTAATGTAATATTTCGTAGCAACAAGATAAACCCGACATTATCCCTAAAATATGCCAATACAGCAGTGACAACGCTGCTCACTGAATAACGACATAAACGAGACAATTTTTCTTTAATTATACCATGTCATTCTACATTCAATATCTGGGACTAAACTTTGAATAATTATACAATCTTACCACTGGTTTCACGCGTAGAGATGTCCCTTTTGCGACTGAGTGGTCATATAGGGTCTTGGACAATCCGTTTGTGATTCCTGTTGCTTACGGCGTTGTCGCTGTTTTTAGTACAATTTGGCTTGAATGACAGTTCATTTATTCAGTAGGTGAGAGTATAAGCTTTCTAACGATGTATAACATGTCTGATTTTGCATTTGGAACGGCGTTTTATAGTTCAGCGTAACAGAATGTTTTCTTATCGCATTCACAATCCGTTTGTGATTCCTGTTGCATCTGCCAATAAATAAATAAAACGGTCGGCTGCTCTGCGCATAGGTCGCGACTTGATAACTCGTCTTTTGTTTCGTTTTTTCTCAATGTCGTGTTTATTATTTGAAATGTGTATTTATGTGTTATCATTCTATCTGTCTCTGAGGCGCTCTGAAATGTGCATTCTCTGCTAAACTGAGCAATGGATTGGAATATGTGTCTGGCGTAGTGTTGCACGGTATACCAAAACTTCAGCACTTTCTCGGTACTTAAAAAAAAAAAAAAAAAAAAAAAAAAAAAACGGTTTCGTATTTGAATTTTCCAACGTTCGGTAGTTCTGCGTCAAATGTAAAAGCCAGGGAAATGTGTCTCCCACATTACTGATTTAGAGGATGAAAAGTGTAGTTTGTCAGAATCTTCGCTAGATGGCAGTAGCAACTAAGGTTGCCAAGTGAGATGACCTGCGCTTGCACGTTCACTTCCCTGATACAGCGCAAGCTTTGACTCAGTTCACTTCAGTAGCAATAGGTGTTCCAATTTGGAAATATTTTATTATAGATAGATGCTTTATTGTTATTAAAATATGCTGTTTTTAAATCTATTTAAAGGTGAAAGACCTGTTTTAAAGAGTATTTACTTTACAACTGTTTAATTTTTGAAATATATTTAACATATTTTTCTATTGTTCAGTGTTGTAACACTATAGGCCTATGCATATGAATATGTTGAAGAGACTTCAACTTACAGGTTGTTAATGAACCAGGTTGTTAATAAACCATGAATTAGAAAATGAGGTCAACCCTTCTGGACATTACGTTTCTGATCTATTAAGGTAATTTCAGTATCGTTAGGTACCGAGTATCGAATTAGCACCGTTTCAGTATCAATTATCGTGATACTACACCTGGTATCGGTATCAAAGTCAAAATTTTGGTATCGTGACAACACTAGTGTGACGCCTTTTTTAGTTGCGGCGCAGAAACACTGCAGCTGTGCATACACGCCGGACCATCTAAGTGTTACGACATACCATCTAAGTGTTACGACATAGTAAAGGCCTTTACGGGAAGCGGCCAGGACACATCCATGGCGACGTAACTAAGTCATCCGACAGCGTCTCTTAGCACAAAATTGGCCATAAGTCATCAATATTTTATACGATCATCATGATATTCAGTTGATATGTTGGGTGAAGGCATATGATCATGAGGACAAAGCCATTTTAAAATCGTTCCATAGGGGGCGCGATGGTGCCAATGCTTGGACCCCTCCCAACGCCGCTTGCGGCTTTAATTATTATTATTATTCTTATTTTTCTCAGCTAAAAGTGTCTGAGGCTCAGCAACCATAAGTCCTAGAGCAACCAGGCAGGTGGGTTCCTATGGCCCCCCACTACTCAGGCACTAAAAATCACCTATGTTGGCCAGATGGTGGCGCTATAACAATGGGTTTTGCGTAAAAGGCCATAAGTCCCACACCATAAGTTAGATCAACACACAACTTCATCGACCTATGCATCTGAACGTGCTCTACAACTTTGCCATTGGCACCACCCATGTCCGCCAGATTGATTTCCCGCCATTATAACTTAATCATTGGGGCGTGTCAGCTTTCTCTGCTAAAATGTCTGAGGCTCAGCAACCATAAGTCCTAGAGCAACAAAATTTGGCAGGTGGGTACCTATGGCCGCCCACTACTCAGGCACTAAAAATCATCCGTGTCGGCCAGATGGTGGCGCTATAACAAAGGGTCATACTTTTAAAGGCCGTAACTGCCACACCATAAGTCCGATCAACACAAAACTTCATCGACCGATGCATCTGAATGTGAATGCATGCATCTGAATTGCTATTGGGACCACCTATGTCCGCCATATTATTTGCCCGCCATTTGGCCGTTTTTATTAGGTGGGGTGCGGAACAGCTGTGGCTCCAAATCTAAACGGTTACGACATCTAGTAAACTTCTTTACGGCAAGCGACATCCATGGCGACGCAAGTAATCCGACACCGTAGGGTCTAGTTTTTATCAGTGAGGGGACGGTCTGACAGCGCCACACAGAGTGCATGCTAGGATAGGCTACCGAAAGTTTGTTAGTAAAAGCTTTCTGAGAGGATGAATAATTACTTTTCTTTGGCATGGATCCATTTAAAGACAGTATCGGGTGAGTTCGTTAAGTCTTTAAATCTGTCATTATGGTGAGAAAAAGCTAAACCATTTTATTGGTAGGTTTTGAGTTTCTGTGCAAACGCATGAAAACACGCTGGTATAATAAAACAATGACGGTAATACATATATAGTCCGCTTCGTTCCGTTGCTACCATAACATAACAGACTATCTTGTGTCTACAGCTGCAGTTTCTCGCTGCAATTTCTAACATTGAATATTCACAAAAGACGCAATTTATGCTGTACTCTGCCAATGTCTAAATAAATAATACGCTACGGTAAAGCTTTGAGAGGATGAATCATTACTTTTCTTTGACATGGATCCATTTGAAGACAATAACGGGTGAGTTCGTTTACTCTTTAAATCCGTCATTATGCTGAGAGAAATCGTATTCTCAATTTTATCTCTAAATTGACTGTAAGGTTAGGGTTGTAACTAGTTAGCGGTTTCGTAGGTGACTTAGTTAATGCACTCGTCTTAACTATTGCTTGTATTTCTGCATAGACTGCGTTGTTGCTGTTCTTGTTTGTGTTAGTGTTAATCAGTTTAACTACAGGGTCCAAGTTGGACTATGCAGTTGTTCCCTGCACTTGGACCGGTAGGCTACTGCCCTCTAGGGTTTTCGACACACTTGTTCCTGGTTATGGTTATACACTTTGTTGTACGTCGCTCTGGATATGAGCGTCTGCCAAATGCCTGTAATGTAATGTAATATTCCGTAGCAACAAGATAAACCCGACATTAGCCCTAAAATATGCCAATTCAGCAGTGAAAACGCTGCTCACTGAATAACGAAATAAACGAGACTATTTTGTTTTTTACATTATACCATGTCATTCTACAGTCAATATCTGGGACTAAACATTGAATAAATATACAATCTTACCATTGGTTTTACGCGTAGAAATGTCCCTTTTGCGACTGAGTGGTCATATATTGTCTTGGATAATCCGTTTGTGAAATGTCGGACATTTTAAAAAATAGCTGTGCGTAATACCTGTTGCTTACAAAAATAGCTGTGCGTAATACCTGTTGCTTACGGCCTTGTCGCCCTTCTTTGTGCAATTTGGCTTGATTGACAATTCATTTATTCAGTAGGTGAGAGTATAAGCTTTCTAACGATGTATAACATGTCTGATTTTGCTTTTGGAATAGCGTTTTATAGGTCAGCGTAACTAAAACTTTTCTTATCTGCCAATGTCTAAATAAATACAACGGTAGGCTATTTTGCGCGCAGCACGCAGTTCGCGAGTTGATTTTTTTTTCTTTTTTTTTCGTTTTCTCTCAATGTCGTATTTATTATTTGAAATGTGTATGTATGTGTTATTATTCTATCTGTCTCTGTGGCGCTCTGAAATGTGCGTTGTCTGCTAAGCTGAGCATTGGATTGGAATATGTGTCTGACATAGTGTTGCACGGTATACCAAAACTTCAGCACTTTCTCGGTACTTAAAAAAATAAAAATAAAAATGAATGGTTCGCTATTAGAACTTTCCGACATTCGGTAGTTTTGAGTCAAATGTAAAAGCCAGGGAAAATTGTCTCCCGCATTACTGATTGAGAGGATGAAATGTGTAATTTGTCAGAATCTTCGCTAGAAGGCAGTAGCAACTAAGGTTGCCAAGTGAGGTGACTTGCGCTTGTGCACTCAACTCCTTGATACAGCGCAAGCTTTGACTCAGTTCACTTCAGTAACAATAGGTGTTCCAATTTGTATATATTTCATTATACATAGATGCTGTATTGTTCTTAAAATATGCTGTTTTTAAATCTATTTAAAGGTGAAAGACCTGTTTTAAAAATTATTTACTTTACAACTGTTTAATTTTTGAAATATATTTAACATATTTTTCTATTGTTCAGTGTTGTAACACTATAGGCCTATGCATATTAATATGTTGAAGAGGCTTCAACTTAAAGGTTGTTAATGAACCAGGTTGTTAATAAACTGTGAATTCGAAAATGAGGTTAACCCTTTTGGACATTAGGTTTCTGATCTATGAAGGTATTTTCACTATCTATAATAAAATATTTCCAAATTGGAACACCTATTGCTACTGAAGTGAACTGAGTCAAAGCTACCGAACGTCGGAAAATTCAAATAGGAAACCGTTTTTTTTTTTTTTTTAAGTACCGAGAAAGTGCTGAAGTTTTGGTATACCGTGCAACACTACATCAAACACATATTCCAATCCATTGCTCAGTTTAGCAGAGAATGCACATTTCAGAGCGCCACAGAGACAGATAGAATAATAACACATGAATGCACATTTCAAAAAAAAAATACGACATTGGGAAAAAACGGAAATAAAAGACCTAATATCAACTCGCCATCTGCGTGCTTCGCGCAAAGTAGCCTACCGTTTTATTTATTTAGACATTGGTGGATAAGAAAAATTTGGTTACGCTGACCTATAAAACGCTATCCCAAAAGCAAAATCAGACATGTTATACATCATTAGAATGCTTATACTCTCACCTACTGAATAAATGAACTGTCAATGGAGCCAAATTGTACGAAAAACAGCGACAACGCCGTAAGCAACAGGAATCACAAACGAATTGTCCAAGACAATATATGACCACTCAGTCGCAAAAGGGACATCTCTACGCGTAAAACCAATGGTAAGATTTGTATATTTATTCAATGTTTAGTCCCAGATATTGACTGTAGAATGACATGGTATAATGTAAAAAACAAAATTGTCTCGTTTATTTCGTTATTCAGTGAGCAGCATATTTTAGGGCTAATGTCGGGTTTATCTTGTTGCTACGGAATATTACATTACATTACATTACAGGCATTTGGCAGACGCTCTTATCCAGAGCGACGTACAACAAAATGTATTACCATAACGAGGAACAAGTGTGTCGAAAACCCTAGAGGGCAGTAGCCTACCGTTCTAATTGCAGGGAACAACCGCATAATTCAACTTGGACCCTGTAGTTTAAACTGATTAACGCTAACACAAACAAGAACAGCAACAACGCAGTCTATGAGAACATTCAAGCAATAGTTAAGACGAGTTAAGACTAAGTCACCTACGGAACAACTACCTAGTTACAACCCTATGCTTACAGTCAATTTAGAAATTAAATTGAGAATACGATTTCTCTCAGCATAATGACGGATTTAAAGACTAAACGAACTCACCCGATATTGTCTTCAAATGGACCGTAGTATTTATTTAGACATTGGAAGACTACAGCATAAATTGCGTCTTTAATATTCAATATTAGTAATTGCAGCGAGAAACTGCAGCTGTAGGTCGTTATGTTATGGTAGCAACGGAACGAAGCGGACTATATATGTATTACCGTCATTGTTTTATTATACCAGCGTGTTTTCGCGCGTTTGCACAGAAACTGAAAAACTACCAATAAAATGGTTTAGCCTTTTCTCACCATAATGACAGATTTAAAGACTGAACGAACTCACCCGATACTGTCTTCAAATGGATCCATGCCAAAGAAAAGTAATTATTCATCCTCTCAGAAAGCTTTTACTGAAAAACTTTGGGTAGCCTATCCTAGCATGCACGCTAGGGCAGGCACTGTCAGACCGTCTTTTCACTGATAAAAACTAGACCTACGGTGTCGGATTACTTGCGTCGCCATGGTTGTCGCTTGCCGTAAAGAAGTTTACTCGATGTCGTAACCGTTTAGATTTGGAGCTCCAGCTTTTTCCGCACCCCACCTAATGAAAAAGGCCAAATGGTGTGCAAACCATATGGCGGACATAGGTGCTCCCAATAGGAAAGTTGTAGAGCACATTCAGATGCATCAGTCGATTAAGTTTTGTGTTGATCTGACTTATGGTGTGGGAGTTATGGCCTTTTAAAGTATGACCCTCTTGTTATAGCGCCACCATCTGGCCGACATAAGTGATTTTTATTGTCTGAGTAGTGGGGGGCCATAGGAACCCACCTGCCAAATTTGGTTGCTCTAGGACTTATGGTTGCTGAGCCTCAGACATTTTAGCGGAGAAAACTACCACGCCCCAACTAAAAAGTCTAAATGGCGGGCAAACAATATGGCGGACAAAGGTGAGGCCAATGGCAATGTTGTAGATCACGTTGAGATGCATAGGTCGATGAAGTTTTGTGTTGATCTAACTTATGGTGTGGGAGTTATGGCCTTTTACGCATAACCCTTTGTTATAGCGCCACCATCTGGCCGACGTACGTGATTTTTAGTGCCTGAGTAGTGGGGGGCCATAGGAACCTACCTGCCAAATTTGGTTGCTCCAGGACTTATGGTTGCTGAGCCTCAGACACTTTTAGCGGAGAAAAATAAGAATAATAATAATAATAATAATAATCCTAACAGATACAATAGGGTTCCACCAGCTTCGCTGCTTGGACCCCTAATAATAATAATAATATTCTCACGTGCACTGTATTGCACGTGAGAAAGTTTTGACATTCAGGAGCCCACCCCCATGCCCTGTTTGCCCTTGAGTCAATAAATTTGGTGTCCTTCTGCAGATGAGGAACAAATTTGCCTCAAGGACCCGAAAAATCTGGCATATTGGATTTTTAAAATTTATAATAATTCCAAAACAGTTTAACATTACGTTTTGAAACTTAGTGCATACTGTATAGTGGCAGTTAGGTCAGGGCTCTAACCAAGCCCAGTCCAACCACATAGCAGCAGCGCTATAGAGATCCAAATATTTTTAAAATTTCAAAAATGTGTTAAAAATTACTATTCCTTTGCAGAGATTTAAATCTTGTTATAAGTATAAAAGCCCTCATAAGGAACATAGTTATGGGAATTATATTGACTCATCTGTTGCTTTGATGGGCCTATCAAGCCTACATAGGCCGAATAGCACCGCCCTTTTTGTCTTTCATGCTCCCAGTTTATCCCAGATTGAGTCAGTGTAACCAAAGTACGGTGAGTGTGTGTGTGCACATATACAGGCATTTACACCGATCAGCCTCAACATTAAAACCACCTGCTTTTATTTTCTTTTTTCTGATTTAATTTTTTTTTTCCTGTTTGTAATCAAACAATTCACACGTGGTCAAAGTGCAGACTCCGAGCTTTTATTAAAGAATATTCTTATACATTCTGGTTTCACCATGTAGTAATTACAGCACTTTTTATACGTAGTCTCCAATTTCAGTGTTTTTGACAAATTAACATAATGTCAAATAAAAGAGTCATGTTTTGTATTTGGTTGCATATCCTTTGCATGCCACGACTTCCTGATGTCTGTGACCTATCAACATCATCAGAGTCTGTATATCTTATTGTCAGGTTGTCCTACACGCGATACAAATACTCTTTGCATTTGAATGGATCTCTATGGGAATTGGGGGGTGGGACTAGATTCAGCTGTAAATTATGCTGATACAGTATGGAACACATTTGTTGGCTAAATGGCTTGAAGTCATCAAGGGTCCAAGGTATCAAATGAACCTTGTGCAGTATCGCCTATAGGGTGCGCTTTCTGCAAAATACTCATTTGCATAGGCTCCATAAGGCCAACTTGTATGCAGTTTGACTGGAATCCTCAGAAAGCTTGGTTGAACCACAGTGGCTTTTCTGATAGAACAAATACATAGACTCCCTTCTCTATCACTCCCTCTCCTTGCCCCCACAGTCAAACTCTGAAAGGAGGCCATAAAACCCCTCTCTGTGCAGTTCCTGAGACTTAACATATTCTGTTTTCTAGAAGTATAATGGCCTTGTAAATTGTTTCATCCATCATTTAAAGAACTACAATGGACATTTTGAGTTAAAACACATCCCTGACCCCTAAAGCATCAAAACAATAATATTGACATTTGTATATTCATTAGACTGTGACATTTCATAAAACGCTTCCATGTAAAGAGGATTTGATTGTCTTTACATGGCAGTGCTTCATGCAATGTCATTGTCTACTGATCATACACATGGCAATATAGTTGTTTTGATGTATTCCGGGGGTCTGGGATGTTATTTTTACCTCAAAAACTCATCTTACCGTTTTTTTGTAACATTTTTTTGTGTAGTTACAGCATATGATACATTCAATTCAGTAAAAAAAATGTTGTATAGTGCGAACTGTCACAAAGACAAGGCAAGAGACAGAGAAAAAAGAGCAAACAGATTAATAAACATTTTGGTGTTTTTTCGGTGTTTAAATAATTAATTTATTTATGTTGGTTTGATTATTTGAATTCTATTAATTTCATGGATAAACAGTGTTTTTCTCCAAAAACTATCATATCATAGTTTTTAAAACAAAGCTACTCAATGCAGTTTGTGCAGAAATAAGCACTGCAATAACTACAATGAATATAATCCATTGTGCCTACAGACACATAAGTGATGTTACAGTTTGGAAACACAGAACCTAATGCTTGCAGGACATGAATGATGGAGCTGGACTGAAGAGGTTCACTACATTTCCAAAAGTGTATGGACTCCCTTTATAATTGGAGGTTTTGGCTATTTCAGCTACACCCATTGCTAACAGGTGTATAAGATCAAGCTTAAAGCCATGCAATCTCCATTGACAAACATTGGCAGTAGGATGGGTCATACTGCTCAGTGACATTCAACGTGGCACTGTCAATGGGTGCCACCTTTCCAACAAGTCAGTTTGTCAAATTTCTGCCCTGCTAGAGCTGGCCAGTCAACTGTAAGTGCTGTTATTGTGAAGTGGAAACGTATAGGAGCAAGAACAGCTCAGTTGTAAAGCGGTAGGCCACACAAGCTCACAGAATGGGACTGCCGGGTGCTGAACAATGTAGTGTGTAAACATCATTTGTCATCTGTTGCTACACTCACTACAGAGTTCCAAAATACCTCTGGAAACAATGTCACCAATTGTGCATCACCCAGGTGGGTGCTACACATTGGTGGTGGGTGAGGTGAGCTCTCCTTCACTGTAAAGCACTTTGAGCATCTGGAAAAGTGCTATATAAATGTAATTATTAATAATAATAATAATAATAATAATAATAATAATAATAATAATAATAATAATAATCAAAAGAACTGTTCGTCAAGAGCTTCACGGCATGAGTTTGCATGGCTGAGCAACCATACACAAGCCTAAGATAACCTTGCACAATGCCAAGCGTTAGCTGGACCATTGAACTCTGAGGCAGTGGAAACGTGTTCTCTGGAATGATGAACTACGCTTTCAATATATTGATATTACATATTATTTCATTTATATATTTTAATGAAACTGGAAGCTATGGGATGCCATGATAATGTTCCCTATGATTGAGATGAACATAGAGTAATACATTGTTGCAGTTCTATTTGATGAAGATCGTTTTTCTCAATAATACTAGTGTATACTAATTATACAAGCAGCGCATTGTCCATGGATGTTGCCATGCTGTGCCATGACATGCTATGCATGCTGCAATAACTTCCTTTTGCAAGATAATCATGGATAATTCTTTGTGCAGGTTAACATTGTACATGATTTCTGGTTAGGTTTATGCTTCCTCAATATATTTTGCAATGGTTTGGAAGACTATAATAATTTATTTAAAGTAATGGAGCCCTGATGACTATTCTGGTCCTTTCTTAACAATTATGCCTGATTATTAATAATTATGCCTTCTTTTTTGTCGCCAGTCTGGTATTTATACATTGTATTTATCTCTCTTGTCAGGGTCCTCCTGCCAATTCAGAGACTAGAGATAAGATGAACATGGGGACAAGAAGTTATGATGAAATGAAGATAAGAAGATGTAAGTTAAGTTGTAATGGAAAGTTAACCATGTGGCTGTCAGAGGGAAATGTCTTCAGTATTTCTGTTATTTTTTGACTGGTATGGAAGATTGTTTAATCAAATGAATGAATGGAATTCATGGAATGGTTTTTTTGTCATACATCTAAAAAGGTGCATCCCACGTGGGATTGTATAACTTGCAGTTACAGTAACATACAATATGTTGGTCAGGTCACTTAACATAATACTACCTCAAAACATTTGATATAAGACAACATCTACAAATACAATTAATTTTTTACTAAGGTAATTCTGTTTTTCAGTTAAATGGAGACATTACTTTGAACAACATATTCTCAGTTCATGATGACTTATAGACTATAGTTTGTCAGAAAAATAATTTTGAATGAATTAGTTTTGGCAAATCAGTAAAATGATGATTGAGGTCATTATATCACCATAGAACCCTGAAACCTGCTGTGTATTTAATAACTTGTCTCCTCAATTAGAATACATTCAGCATCATTACTGTATCTCTATGTAGCCAGTGCTGCCTGCATGAAATTGAAAGAACTCCCCATAAAACCATATCAAATTACACTCCGCATAATGCAACTTGGTTTCTTGGTCGCTGAACTATAGGATGGATACTTAATGCACATAACTTTAAGTGGAACTGAATAAAAAAATCACCTGTGATAAATTCACAGATTATGCTATGCAGAACAAAATTTACAAATATTTTATCTTTGGGGAAAAAAGTTATTAATGACTGAATTTGAATAGAAAACTTGAATATCGAACTAAACTACTGTATCTTTACTGTAGTCTTGCAGACTTGGTTTTACCCACAATCTCCTCTTCACATTTTTTGCTTTTTGTGAAAGGTATACAGTGATCCTTTCTTTGCTGGTGGTTGGACTCCATTTGAGGGGGTCGCATCATTTGAACTACAAATGTTGATGTTCACTTCATTTTGTTTTTATGCGAAAAATGTGATTTTGATTTTATTAACCTTGAGGAAAAAACTGGTTCAGTTAGCTAATGTTATGTTTAGAGAATGCTAGCTTGCTAAATATCAGCATAGAAGTAAGTAAAGAAAAGCTGTGGTTTGGTTGGTTAGAATGGTTAGTTTTTCTGATTGTGATGGGTTGCTTGCATTATAAAAATAAAAAAAGGAGGGACTGTCGCTCCAGAACAATGTTTCGCACCAATGCTCCCAATTGAAAGTCCAGGTCACATATGCGACCGAAATGGCCATATTTTTTTTTTTAGCCCTGCCTTTATAATAGAGGACAATATTAAAGAAACTACATTTCATTTTCAATATCATGTAACTCATAAATCGTCAATCTTTCTCGCCGCAGAATGATGGACTTTTATTTTGTAATAATTGCTTCTCTGTGTTCATCACAGTTATGTTATGTCCTTTTGCTGCGTTAACTCAACCGTGAATGCTCCAGACCAAACTGTCAGTTTATGCTTTTATGTACAGGTGTTAGCACTTCATGATGACCATCTAATCATGTGCACTTGATTAACAGCGCCGGATTAGAATTATCTTAATTGATATAACAATGGTAAAGGTGGCCTTACTCTTTCACACATGGCTTCTGCATGTTGGCTTGTTTGGTTAAATAAATTATGATTGTAAAATGTATGTGTATTATGAGTCCCGTGAGGTTAGGATTGTCTACGGACTATTATCTGAGAACTTGAGGACTTGATGAGGATTAGTCCAAAGGATGTCCAAATATGTAAAATCGAAAGAGGGTGACTTTCACAAAAAAAAAAAATCACTCTGCATCATCACTGTGCTACTGAATATGAATCTGCAACGGTAATCTTTCTACAACTACTGTGTAACAGTTGGGAAAAAAACTGGGTCATTCAGAAACAAGAGGTAACATTCTGAAGAGAATTTTCTGCGGACTCAAAAAATAAATAAAACATTACTTTTTAGTGAAATCTATTTTTTTTTCCTGTTTGTGGAACATTTTGAGTCTTGACAGCCCTACAACATACTGGAACGTTTTATCAAGATGTGCTACCTGACGGTACCTGGAAGGTCATCTAGGGTGGAGTTGTGGAGAACGTGCCAGTCTGAAAGCTGTAAGGTCTGTAATTCTCATGTTTGTTTTCCTTGTCAGGGGAGGGTTGGCAGAAGACTCTGTTGCTCAGCTCCGTTGTCAGTGACACCATGAAACGCTTGCTGCAGCCTAAGCTTTCCAAGTAAGTAGTCAAATTGTGAAAAGGAGTTGATTTATGTCAAATGGTAAATCTGTGGTAAATCTGTGTAAATCAGGCATGATATAGAACTATTATTTGGCTGGTTTCTAATACACATTACGTTATAATACCACATGAGGAAATGACTAACCCTTGCACTCAGAACATATGTGAAATAATTTAACCAAAAAAATAATAATACACAAAGAATAACTTTTGTGTTAATCAAAATGGTAAATGGACTGCATTTATATAGCGCTTTTATCCAAAGCGCTTTACAATTGATGCCTCTCATTCGCCAGAGCAGTTGGGGGTTAGGTGCCTTGCTCAAGGACACTTCGACACGCCCAGGGCGGGGTTTGAACCGGCAACCCTCCGACTGCCAGACAATCGGTCTTACCTCCTGAGCTATGTCGCCCCTACAAAAGATGAAAGCCTGCAGTCTAATTGAAAATCTTTAAATTCTAAACAACTTGGCAGCACTGGCCTTATTCAGAGTTTTTTTTTAATCAGTTTTGGACAATCAAAGGACATGTAGCTCCACAGGCAGCTGGCATGAATGGGCACCTGAGTAACTGCATTACATTACAGGCATGTAGCAGACGCTCTTATCCAGAGCGACTTACATTGTATCCAATTAAACAGCTGGATATATACTGGAGCAATGCAGGTTGAGTACCTTGCTCAAGGGTACAATGGCGGGGAATTGAACCTGCAACCTTTAGGTTACAATACCAACTCTTTAGCCATTACACTACACTGCTGCCCGACACTGGGTATATACTGAAGCAGTGCAGGTACCTTGCTCAAGGTTATAATTACAGCATCTGGCCTGGGATTTGAACCTGCAACCTCTTGGGTGTAATGCTAGTTTCTTACCAATTTTGCTACACTGCGGGCTTGCAGTGGTTGCTGGGACAAAACTATATGGGAAGTCACAAGAGCCACCAACCCAGGCAGGTGATCAGTGGAACAATAACCAAGTGATCAATCATTGTTGCTACATTTCACTGGCCTAGAAACAATATTGCCTTAATTGCATCCTATGCAACATCTTCATCTTGAAAATACAGCACAACCTTGCTCAGTCATTACTATGATGCGCTGGAAATCAGTGCCTGTGTTCAATACTGCCCTGTCCTTGTTTGTCTGCCTGTATTTATTTTTCAAAAAAGTGTTTGGGACGGTACTGAGCATGACCCTTTTTTTTGTGGGCTGTATCTGAAAAGCATGTGGCCAACAGAAGGAGAAGAACAGGAAACATCTGTGGATTGGCTACAGTGTTGCGTTTTCAGCTGTGTTAGTGCTGGAGAGAGAGTGTCATTTTTGTGGCTAACCTAGCACTAACCAAGTGGCTAGTCAGTGTTTGTTTTGTTTGGGTTGGCAGGTATGCCATCCGCCAAGTTTTGCCTAGGCAGGGCAAGCCCCATACCGAGAGTTGTGCAGTTTTCAGGGTTTCTTGCATAAATAATCGCAATAACCACAGACTCTCAGCGCAAACCTCTTAACGCAAAGCCCCTAGTGGTCGGCATGCTGAGATTACTTAACTCAGACATTCAGTGCTACTGCAACCAAAGTATGAGTTAAAAACAGAAACGCAATGTTTTAGTTTCATCAGTAGACAATACATGACAACTATGCTGAATACGGAGTTTCGCAGCGCCACCATTGTCGCTGTGGATGTTCATTTAACATGCACCCCCTCCCTGCAGTCTCATCTACAACTACACCCCCCACCCATGACATAATGGACAATATTGTCTATCTTGGCATTCATAAAAATTTTCTTTCACCATTCAAAAATCGTATTCCGTCATTGCAACAGGATAAACCCGACAGTAGCCCTAAGATATGCCAATACAGCAGTGAAAACGCTGCTCACTGAATAACTAAATAAACGAGAAAAAGTTTTTTAAAATTATACCATGTCATGCTACAGTCAATATCTGGGACTAAATATTGAACAAATATACAACCATACCATTGGTTTTACGCATAGAGATGTCCCTTTTGAGACCGAGTGGTCATATATTATCTTGGACAATCCAAAATATATATATAATATATTTGTGATGCCTGGGTACCTTCCAAAATAGCTGTGCGTAATACCACACGTTTACGGCGTTGTCGCCCTTTTTAGTACAGTCTGGCTTGATTGACAATTCATTTATTCAGTAGGTGAGAGTATAAGCTTTCCTAGCGATGTATAACGTGTAATTTTGCTTTTGGAATAGTGTTTTATAAGTCAGCGTAATCGAAAGTGTTGTTATCATCGCATTCACTTACGCATTCATTCTGTGGTAGCAGTAAAAGACGCTGCACCTAATGAAACATTGTCAACGATTTTTCGTAATTTCTTGGAAAATACTATTATTATTGAGGACTTCTGTACATAGCTAAGCCATATGTTTGCTGATAGACCTAGCTGACATGGTTTTCTGGTGTAAGACAGAAGTGGATAGAACTATATCATTGATTTACTGTCTCTGTCTCTATCTATTGAAAACAGATAAGATTTCATCATTGCTATCTGAGTATTACTGCTCAAAATATTGCGGTTATATACGTTATTTTTTGAGTGTCTTTAAATAGGTTAGTGGTATTTTATAATGAGGATATTTCACACTGTAATGTAAGCGTTTGTTGGTAGTCTAGTAGTTTTTGTGATGCATGCAACAGTGATGACGAGAGTGTTTGAAAATTGCCAAAACGTGGTGGACGGTTAAAAATGGTTTTCATGTCATCCCATCCCCATACAAGAAAACATATGAGAGTACAGAATATAGAAATACATACAAGAGTTAATTATTACACATTTAGGTACTGTACAGCATTGTGTGACAATATTTTTGCATTATTTTTAAATCTGATATCGATGTTTCATCTTTAACCTTCATATAAGGCTCATTTATATGCTTTACAATGGACAAAAAGCATTATACTCCTTGAGTACTTCTTGAGTAAAAACAGTTGATTTGTAGTGAAATACGTGAATTTGTTGTGATTTACAGCAATGCATAATTTAGACATTTTTGGAAGATTTGGAGACGCTGGGTACACTGCTTAGTTTTTGCTTCATAGATCTTTAGTATTCTACATATCCACCCTTAGATTTTATGAACTTGTGGTCAAGAAGTTTTTGATCCAGGACATGTATACTTTAACCTGCTGTATATATGCAATCTCTCAGTATTTCATTGTGAACTAAAAAAGAGCAAATTCATTTTAGATTTTTTGCCTAGCCAATTGCATTTGTGGCACTTTATTTGCTCCAAAATTATGAATATAAAGTAATCTACTATTGTAAATGGTACAAATGTCTTGCTTCATTTAAGCCATTTTTCAAGTCACTGTGGTGTTCACATCTGGAGTTATAAAGCTTTAAATAGAGTACCGCCGAAATGGGCAATGATTGGCCTGATTTGGCATGTGCGCTAAGGGGTTAAAAACATTAACTTCTGACCTCATGCAAACAGACAGAATTCACAAACAACTTAACTTGTCCCCACAATAAAGCCCCCAGCTTGGGTGATTTCGTGTTTCTCCTTATTGTTTTTGCTGATTACATCATCACAAATGCTGGAGTACCACAGTAAGTAATTCTACCATTTGGACATTTTGTTACGTTGGCCTATGATAACATTGGATCTTAAAATTAGCCAGTTTTTTGCAGGATACTCTGATACACACACAAAATGGACATATAAGGCCATGGACAAGCACATGTTTTAAAAAACTTTGCTGCCGCCATCTTTGGTCTGTGTGAAGCTGGCTGGCTGGCGAACTAATAATTTCCAATACATTTTTAACTATTGCTTTTTCAGCTGCATAATTTTGTGGGAAAGTCATTTATATTTCTGAAAGGCATTCTTTATCATTTCACATGCAAACCCCCTTTAATATCGTTTCATGACTCGGGATGGGTACCATTCACATTTTGAATGAATGATAACACTGCTATAAAACTATACTTTTCAAACCTGACCTGGTAGTCTACCTTGTTTAACCCCTTTGCGCACATGCCAAATCTGGCAAATCTTTGCCCATTTAGGGAGGTACCCAATTTAAAGCTTTATAACTCCACATGTGAGCATCACAGAGACTTGAAAAATTGCTTTTGTACCATTTACAATAGTAACTTAGATTATTTCTTCCTAAATTATGAATATAAACTTAAGTGCCACAAAGTGTAATTGTTCAGGCAAAAAAAACTAAAATGAATTTGCTCTTTTTCAGTTCGCAATGAAATACTGGGAGATTGCATATATACAGCAGGTTAAAGTATATGTCCTGGATCAAAAACTCCTTGACCACAAGTTCATAAAATCTAAGGGTAGATATGTAGAACTACTAAAGTTCTATGAAGCAAAAACTAATCAGTGTACCCAGAATCTCCAAATCTATCCAAAATGTCTAAATTATGCATTGCTGTAAATCACATTGTGGCAAACACGCCTGCCACAGGCCACCGAAGTGGTTTTCCAAGGGGCCCTCCAGCACAGAGACACAGGGAGAAGATGTTCAAATAGTCCACATTTATTTGCAAGGGTTTGGCAAGATGTTACTGCCAAGGAGCAGATGTTAAAACACTGTCATGACAGAGGCTTCCCCATGTGAGTGGGGATGGCAGATTTAACGTGTGCGCACTGATTACCTCACTACGCACAGGTGCAGCCACTCCTGCTCCCGGGTCCAATTAGCCTGGCCAATTATCTAATTAATAACCAATTATCTAACTAGCCAGGTCTAATTAGCTTGACCCAGGGCAGGTGTGGCTGCTTAAACCAGCCATCCCCACACCACACACATATTCGCGTATTTCACTAACATAACATAACATGTTTTATGTTATGTTGTAACGTAACGTAAGACGAGAACAGGCCATTCAGCCCAACACTGCTCGTCTATTCCTACCACTAAACTGTACTTAATGCTTAGTTTACCTAAAAGCTAAATAGTATCTAGGACTGTATCAAGCCGGGCCTTGAACACCCCCAGTGTTTCTGCCTCCACTACATGTCCAGGCAAGCTATTCCACACATTGACCACTCTCTGTGTGAAAAAATATTTCCTAATGTCTGTGTGAAATTTACCCTTTGCCAGTTTCCATTTATGCCCCCTCGTTCTGCTAACTGAACTCAACTTGAATAATTTCCTGTAGTTCACTTTGTTAATCCCTTTAATTTAAAAGTCTCAATCAAATCACCCCTAGGTCTCCTTTTACTAAGCTTGAAAAGTCCAAGCATCTCAAGCCTTTCCTCATAACACTTATCTTTTATACCCGGAATCAATCTGGTTGCCCGTCTTTGGATCTTTTCCAGCGCCTCTATATCTTTCTTGTAGTACGGTCCCCAGAACTGCACACAATACTCTAAGTGTGGTCTGACAAGGGTATTGTATAGCGTGAGTATGATCTCCTTAGATTTATACTCAATACTCCTGGCTATGTATTCCAGCATCCTGTTGGCTTTTTTTTTACTGCTACAGCACATTGACCAGACCCTGATAGGCTTTCATCAACTATTACTCCCAAGTCTTTTTCTACATGTGCACATTCTAATTTTGTACCACCCGTAAAGTAATCCTGCCCTATGTTTTTATTCTCCACATGTAGAACTTTACATTTAGATATATTGAATTTCATTTGCCAGGTTTCTGCCCACTTCTGGATTCTGTTTAAATCTTCTTGGATTACTTTAGTAGATTCCAAACTGTTGGCTAAACCTCCCAGTTTTGTATCATCTGTAAATTTAACCAATGTACTTTCAATGTCCGTGTCAAGGTCATTTATGCAAATTAGGAAGAGCAGTGGACCCAGCTCCGATCCCTGTGGAACTCCACTTCCCACAATACCCTGTTCAGATAATAAACCTCCTACTACTACCCTTTGTGTTCTATCCCGTAACCAGTTCCAAACCCACTCTGAAATAGCTCCTGTAATTCCTACTGTCCTTATATTGATAATGAGTTTGTCATGTGGCACCTTATCAAATGCCTTTTGGAAATCTAAGTATATAATATCATAAGCCTTGCTCCCATCCAGACACTTGGTAGCTTCCTCAAAGAATGTCAGAAGGTTTGTCAGGCATGACCTTCCCTTGCAGAAACCATGTTGGCTATCCCTCAGGATGTTATTTTCAAGAAATAATTATAGTTTGTCTCTAATGATAGATTCAAGTATTTTACATGTGATGCAAGTTAAACTGACAGGCCTGTAGTTTCCTGGATCAGTACAGTCCCCTTTCTTATATATTGGTATTACAATACCCTGTTTCCAGTCATTTGGTATTTCTCCAGTTTCTAAAGACTGTTTAAAAATACTTGCCAGTGGTTTAAAAATGATCTCCCTTAACTCCTTTAGTTCCCTTGGGTATATGTCATCAGGGCCTGCTGCTTTATTTGTCTTTAGTTTATATTATTTATCTGCCAAGACATTCTGAGTATTGAATACACCTTCCGGTCTATTAGTAACCTCTTCTCTGGTAAAACTCTCAACAAAGTAGCCATTTAGGGCATCAGCAATATCCTTATTTTTATAAAGAAGTGCTCCGTCATTATTTTTAATGCCCTTAACGTCCTCTTTAACTTTCCTTTTGCTATTGCAATATTGAAAGAAACGTTTAGGATTACTTTTAACATCATCTGCAATTGCAATTTCATAGAGCCTTTTGGCTACCCTTAGTCCTTTTTTAGCCTTAGAACGCATATTACAATATTCAGCCTTATTACTCTCAGTACTGTCATTTTTATATATCTTAAACAGTTTATTCTTTTCCCTCAAACTCTTCCATACAGCTTTATTCATCCACTGTGGAGACTGCTTTTTCAGCTTACTTTTCTGCACCTTTGGAATGCATTTACTCTGAGCATCAAGTATAACCCTTTTGAACCTGCCCCACATTTCATTCACAGTCCTGCAATCAAAAAGTTGCACCCAGTCTACCTTTTTTACTTCCGATCGCATATTTTTAAAGTTGGCCTATCTAGAATTTAAAATCCTGGAGTTAGATGGGGTCCTCTTAGTTTGCCAAAATATATCAAACCTAATTGTGGAATAGTCACTTGTCCCAAGTGGTTCCATTACCTCTATACTACAAATTCTGTCAGAGTTATTACTTAACACCAGATCTCGAATTGATTTCCCTCTTGTAGGCTGTCTGACATACTGTGCTAAAAACAGGTCATTTATAACATCTAAAAATTCCTCCTCCCTTTTTCCTTGTCCTGTCACCAATTCCCAATTAATACTGGGGTAATTGAAGTCGCCCATGATAATAGTCTCACCTCCTCTGCATGCTTGTTTTATATTTTCAAAGAGCATTGTATTCACACTACTGTCTGAAGTGGGTGGTCGGTTAAGCCCCATCTCATCTTCCCCTATGAGCTTAATCCAAATATCCTCACTAGGCATGAGCTGTTCAATTTCTTGAATTTCTTGCACATTCAGATTATCTTTTACATATAGAGCCACACCCCCACCTCTCTTACTGGATCTATCCTTCCTAATTTTATACCCTTCTATATTATATTCATCCCCATCCTCTTCCTCCAGCCACGTCTCTGTAATCCCTACTATGTCATAGCCCTTACCATTAATATCAGCCTCAATTTCCAAAAATTAGTTTTTTATACTTCTAGCATTTAACAAAGACATTTCAGACTATAGTTTCTACACATCCTTTCCTGTTCTCTCACTCCCTACCGTCCCAAGCCACCCTTACTAAAATTTTGCTTTAAAAAGACTTCATTAATGTTTTCACTATTATAGGTTGCCTTGACAGCTTCCATCTGGGCAGTCTGCGCCTCCCTACCCATTACACTCTCTATCCTCCCTCCCTCCCGAGTCCCTAGTTTAAATAATCCTGTGCTACCCTGAGCATACGCTGGCCCAGTGCAAAGGTACCCCTCCGGTTCAGGTGCAGCCCATCATGTTTGTACAGCTCACTCCTGTCCCAAAAGGAATCCCAGTGCCCCATAAACCTGTACCCCTGTTTCCTACAAAAGGTTTGTAGCCACGTGTTAAACCCCTAGATTCAGTTCTGCTTCCCTTTGCTTGCATGCAGAGAAGACTACCATGGAGGTTTTGCTCTTAGTCTTCTCTGCTAATTCCACAAATTTGTCCTGCAGGACCTCAAACCTGCCCTTACCTATGTCATTGTCCTACGTGGACCATGACAACTGGATCCTTTTCCTCTCTGGCCAGGAGCTTGTCCACGCGCTCAAGGTCTCCTACCTGGGCACCAGGCAGGCAACACACCGTGCGAGACTCCTTATCACGCGAACAGACTATGCTGTCCCACCCCTCTAATAATTGAGTCCCCCACTATTAATAACTCCCTTTTCCTGGAGGATGTGGCAATCTGGGTGCCCTGAGGCTCATCAGTCCCCCCACTCTCAGGGTCAAGGGCCAGGTCCAATTCCTGCAAGGGCTGGAATCGGTTGGACACCACAGCCTCTGGAGATGCCGCCCCTATGTGGTGTGCAAGTCCTTTCTTGTGTTTACGCCCTACTGTCACCCAACTGTCTCTCCCTGCCTGCTCTGAAGACTTCCCCCCTCCCGGCCTAGGCGTGCACACCAGGTCTTTAAAGGACGTGCTATTAAGTTCTGGGAACTCTTCCAATTGTGAACTGTGAAGGTTCAGCTGGGTGGCTCTCGAGAACACAAATCTTGCTCTCAAGATGCTCAATAAGCTGACGACGGTGACAGATGAACAGCCCAAGGAAATCGCTTTCCAGCAGAGCGATCATTCTACATCCCTCGTGTAGTTTTGGCCACATTTTAACCCCTAACTATCTTCCTATCTCGCGCTGAGTTAAGAAATTTACTGCCGAGGCGGAATCAACAACTACAACTGTTTTGACTCAAGACACTCACTGTTGCATCATTTTCAAGTGGGAATTACAAGCTTTCCGTCAGTACAGTGGTCCAAAATCTCTAGGGTTCCAGAAACATATGCAAAATCTCTTTGTCGGAATAATGACATTAAAATAAAGGCTAAAGCGCCCAGATCGCAATGCAATAATCAGGCACCTCATGTTTTGGCAGTTCATGTGCACGACCACTATATAAAGGAGCAACAATGTTCTTGCACTGCATGGGTGTGGTTTTATTTATTTTTAGGATAACATTTAAACCTGGCTTCTATTATTACTTTCATTATTAAAATTCTACCAGAAAATGTACATTACGCGCATCGTATATTCCAGGATACTTCCGAGCTGATCTTTGAAGTGGATCCTCGCCCAAACGGAGCATCCACGTAAAAAAATAAAAAAAATAAGATTATTAGAAAGAACGATTTGAAGGAATACTGTCAGACATTAATTTGCATTAGTTTATTTTTATGTATAATTAGCTATTATTCAGCCAGCTTTGCTGTCCGCTAGCTAACGTTAGCATCTTCAGACAAAGGTGTTCTTGTTGATTTTGGATGGATTTAGCTGTGAATGAGGTCTCCCACACTGTTTAATCCACATCCGGCATGTCTCCTCTTGTGTTTTTGGCTTCGGAAATGCAAAAAAAAACAACTCCCCCTCTCTAAACGTTTGGGATACCTACTGTCGGAGTTGCAGGTTCCGTAGGCACACGATTTTGGCGTTTTGCTCTCGTTTGAAAAAAGTTTGCCAGGCCACCCACGTCTAGTTACGGTTGCTAACCTAGGATTGGACAATGGCCGTTCTAGGGAGGGGGTTAGCGAAGGGTCAATTAAACTCTCCTATACTCTACTGTATGTAATTAGGGGTCCAAGCAGCGAAGCTGGTGGAACCCTATTGTATCTGTTAGGATTATTATTATTAGGGGTCCAAGCAGCGAAGCTGGTGGAACCCTATTGTATCTGTTAGGATTATTAGGGGTCCAAGCAGCGAAGCTGGTGGAACCCTATTGTATCTGTTAGGATTATTATTATTCTTATTATTTTTCTCCGCTAAAAGTGTCTGAGGCTCAGCAACCGTACGTCCTAGAGGAACCAAATTTGGCAGGTGGGTTCCTATGACCTCCCACTACTCAGGCACTAAAAATCACGTATGTCAGCCAGATGGTGGCGCTATAACAAAGGGTAACGCGTACAAGGCCGTAACTCCCACATCATAAGTTAGATCAACACAAAACTTCATCGACATATGTATCTGAACGTGCTCTACAACTTTGCCATTGGCCCCACCTATGTCCGCCATATTGTTTGCCCGCCATTTAGACTTTTTAGTTGGGGCGTGGCAGTTTTCTCCGCTAAAATGTCTGAGACTCAGCAACCATAAGTTGTAGATCAACCAAATTTGGCAGGTGGGTTCCTATGGCCCCCCACTACTCAGGCACTAAAAATCACCTATGTTGGCCAGATGGTGGCGCTATAACATGAGGGTCATACTTTAAAAGGCCATAACTCCCACACCGTAAGTCAGATCAACACAAAATTTCATCGACTGATGCATCTGAATGTGCTCTACAACTTTCCTATTGGGAGCACCTATGTCCGTCATATGGTTTGCACACCATTTGGACTTTTTCATTAGGTGGGGTGCGGAAAAGCTGGAGCTCCAAATCCAAACGATTATGACATCGAGTAAACTTCTTTACGGCAAGCGACAACCATGGCGACGCAAGTAATCCGACACGGTAGGGTCTAGTTTTTATCAGTGAAAAGACGGTCTTACACTGCCACCTAGCGTGCATGCTAGGATAGGCTACCAAAAGTAAAAGCTTTCTGAGAGGATGAATAATTACTTTTCTTTGGCATGGATCCATTTGAAGACAGTATCGGGTGAGTTCGTTAAGTCTTTGAGTCTGTCATTACGCTGAGAAACAGCTAAACCATTTCATTGATAGGTTCTGAGTTTCTGTGCAAACGCGCGAAAACACGCTGGTATAATGCAACAATGACGGTAGCCTCATAGTCCGCTTCGTTCCGTTGCTACCATAACATAACGACCTACAGCTGCAGTTTCTCGCTGCAATTACTAATATTGAATATAAACAAAAGACGCAATTCATGCTGTAGTCTGCCAGTGTCTAAATAAATAATACGGTCCATTTGAAGACAATATCGGGTGAGTTCGTTTAGTCTTAAAATCCGTCATTGTGCTGAGAGAAATCGTATTCTCAATTTAATCTCTACATTGACTGTAAGCTTAGGGTTGTAACTAGGTAGTTGTTCCGTGGGTGACTTAGTCTTAACTCGTCTTAACTATTGCTTGAATGTTCTCATAGACTGCGTTGTTGCTGTTCTTGTTTGTGTTAGCGTTAATCAGTTTAACCAACTGGGTCCAAGTTGAACTATGCGGTTGTTCCCTGCACGTGGAACGGTAGGCTACTGCCCTCTAGGGTTTTCGACACACTTGTTCCTGGTTATGGTTATACACTTTGTTGTACGTCGCTCTGGATAAAAGCGCCAGCCAAATGCCTGTAATGTAATGTAATGTAATATTTCGTAGCAACAAGATAAACCCGACATTAGCCCTAAAATATGCCAATACAGCAGTGACAACGCTGTTCACTGAATAACGACATAAACGAGACAGTTTTTCTTTAATTATGCCATGTCATTCTACATTCAATATCTGGGACTAAACTTTGAATAACTATACAATCTTACCACTGGTTTCATGTGTAGAGATGTCCCTTTTGCGACTGAGTGGTCATATATTGTCTTGGACAATCCGTTTGTGATTCCTGTTGCTTACGGCGTTGTCGCGGTTTTTAGTACAATTTGGCTTGAATGACAGTTCATTTATGCAGTAGGTGAGAGTATAAGCTTTCTAACGATGTATAACATGTCTGATTTTGCATTTGGAACGGCGTTTTATAGTTCAGCGTAACAGAATGTTTTCTTATCGCATTCACTGTGGCGTAGCATTAAAGACGATGCACTTAACGAAACGCTGTCAACGATTTTCATAATTTCTTGGAGAGTACTATTATTATTGATGACTTCGGGGCATAGCTAAGTCATTTCTTTGCTGATAGACCTATTTGACATTGTTTTCTGACGCAAAACAGAAGCGGATAGGATAGGACAATATCTGGGACTAAACATTGAATAAATATACAATCTTACCATTGGTTTTACGCGTAGAGATGTCCCTTTTGCGACTGAGTGGTCATATTTTGTCTTGGACAATCCGTTTGTGATTCCTGTTGCTTCTCATCTGCCAATAAATAAATAAAACGGTCGGCTGCTCTGTGCGTAGGTCGCGACTTGATAACTCTTCTTTTGTTTCGTTTTTTCTCAATGTCGTATTTATTATTTGAAATGTGTATTTATGTGTTATCATTCTATCTGTCTCTGAGGCGCTCTGAAATGTGCATTCTCTGCTAAACTGAGCAATGGATTGGATTATGTGTCTGGCGTAGTGTTGCACGGTATACCAAAACTTCAGCACTTTCTCGGTACTTAAAAAAAAAAAACAAAAAAAAAAAAAACGGTTTCGTATTTGAATTTTCCAACGTTCGGTAGTTCTGCGTCAAATGTAAAAGCCAGGGAAATGTGTCTCCCGCATTACTGATTTAGAGGATGAAAAGTGTAGTTTGTCAGAATCTTCGCTAGATGGCAGTAGCAACTAAGGTTGCCAAGTGAGGTGACCTGCGCTTGCCCGTTCACTTCCCTGATACAGCGCACGCTTTGACTCAGTTCACTTCAGTAGCAATTTGGAAATATTTTATTATAGATAGATGCTTTATTGTTATTAAAATATGCTGTTTTTAAATCTATTTAAAGGTGAAAGACCTGTTTTAAAGAGTATTTACTTTACAACTGTTTAATTTTTGAAATATATTTAACATTTTTTTCTATTGTTCAGTGTTGTAACACTATAGGCCTATGCATATTAATATGTTGAAGAGACTTCAACTTACAGGTTGTTAATGAACCAGGTTGTTAATAAACCATGAATTAGAAAATGAGGTCAACCCTTGTGGACATTACGTTTCTGATCTATTAAGGTAATTTCAGTATCGTTAGGTACCGAGTATCGAATTAGCACCGTTTACGTTTCAAGTATCATTTCAGTATTGAGTATCGTAATACTAAACCTGGTATCAGTATCAAAGTCAAAATTTCGGTATCGTGACAACGCTAGTGTGACGCCTTTTTTAGTTGCGGCGCAGAAACACTGCAGCTGTGCATGCACACCGGACCATCTAAGTGTTACGACATAGTAAAGGCCTTGACGGGAAGCGGCCCGGACACATACATGGCGACGTAACTAAGTCATCCGACAGCATCTCTTAGCACACAATTGGCCGCAAGTCATCAATATTTTATACAATCATCATGATATTCAGTAGATATGTTGAGTGAAGGCATATGATCATGAGGACAAAGCCATTTTTAAATCGCTCCATAGGGGGCGCGATGCTGCCAATGCTTGGACCCCTCCCAACGCCGCTTGCGGCTTTAATAATTTCTTGTGTTGGGATGGGACGACATGAAAACAATATTCAACCGTCCACCACATTTTGACAATGTTCCAACTCTCACATCATAGTGCATGCAACACACAAACTACTGCTACCAATGAACGCTTTCATTGCAGTGTGAAATATCCTCATTATGAAATACCACTAACCTATTTAAAGACACTCAAATTCAAACAATAACATATGTAACCGAAATATTTTGAGCAGTAATGCTTAACCCTCTGGGGTCTGAGGGTAAAATGAGGCACACTGGTGATTGTGCCATGCTCTGACATTTGTGTAAATTTCATCAACTTTATATGCAGTAATTCCAAAGTGTTTCATATCTCTGTTTTCAGCACAAACTCAGCTACAATAATATGGCAGCAGTAAGTAGGTCATAATCATATGTGGATTGTAAATTGCTCTAAAAACACACAAACTGTAAACAGTAGTTTTGAACATGAACATGAACAGGAATGTTGTAATAAAACACACTAAACAATTGTAACTAAGAAACCACTAACTAATGAAAACAAAACTTATGAAATGTGACATGGTTACATCATATACAAACAAAGAACCAAACAAACACAACCAGACGCAGAGAGGTAGCCTATAATTTTGAGAAGCAATGGTTAGAATCGTTCGTAGTGTGGGAATTTACAAGCCCGCATATTAGTGAATATTCCTACAAACACACAGAGAATGTAATACAGCACACATTTACAAATAATGCAAGCTATCAACGAAACAACATTAGCTAAACTAAATAGACATTGATATTCCAGCTCAGCTACACGCAACTCATCAATAACAATGCTTCAATCTGAAGTAGGCTAGGTTTGTTTAGCTAAGTGGTTATTATATTGCTATTTCCTGAGTTTACTTACAGTATGCTAATATCGATTGTGCGAGGACATCAATTTTAGAATCCTAGCCACGCCACTACACGCCAGGCATGGGCTATTTATTACCAATATGATCGAAAAAAATACAGTCTACCTTCCTCTTCTAACACACAACCAGACGCAGAGAGCCTAGCCTATAATTCTGAGATGCAATAGTTTGAATCGTTCGTAGTGTGGGAATTTACAAACGCGCATATTGCTGGATATTCCTACAAACACAGAGATACGTTGCAATACAGTACACATATTTATCAATATGATCATAAGAAATATACTTACTCATGAAGTTGATCCTCAGCTGGATCAGTTCGCTGTTCGAAATGACACCGTTCTTCATCAATGTCGGCTTCCGGACGGACCATTTTCCAAAATTTAACGAAATGTTTACCTCAAAAGAAGTGAATTAGGCTACACTATGACATTCCTATCCTGCTTTTGCAGGCTTGGCGTTTCTCACAAGGATCCCGCATCGCCCCTCCCCTACTCTCCTTCTATGGAGAGTAGTTATAATGTCATTAACATGTGAATGCGATTTAGGCGGACTTCCTGCTGAGCGAAATTCACATAGTAATGAGTAAGGATTAACAAAGCATACATGGTTTAATTAATCAAATTTAGAACTTTTAAAACAATTCATATTATTTGTCAATGGGCGCATTGGAAAGTTGCGATTCTAAGGTTTCTGTCAATGTTTTTGTTGCGTCTGTATGATAACAACTCGTGAAGTTAATCATCCAAATATAAACGAAAATTCATTTAATCCTGCCAAGCTCCGCCGGCGGAGCTCCCGACCCCAGAGGGTTAAATAGCGATGATGATATGTTGTGTGTGTTCAGTAGATGGAGACAGAGATAGTAAATCAATGCTCTCTCCTCTCCTCTTCTGTCTTACTCCAGAAAACGATGTCAGCTAGGTCTATCAGCAAACTTATGGCTTAAGTCCTCAATAATAATAGTATTTTCCAAGAAATTATGAAAATAATTTATAACGTTTTGTCAGGTGCAGTGTATTCTACTGCTACCACAGAACGACTGCGTGAGTGAATGCGATGATATGAGAACTTTAGGTTACACTGAACTATAAAACGATATCCCTAAAGTATAATTAGGCTTTTTATACATCGTTAGAAAGCTTATGCTGTCACCTACTGAATAAATGAACTGTCAATCATGCCAGACTGTACTAAAAAAGGTGACAATACCATAAACAACGTTTATGACATGGTATAATTTTTTTAAACGTTCTCTTATTTATTTCATTATTCAGTGAGCAGCATTTTCACTGCTGTGTTGGCATATCTTAGGGCTGTTTTGGGTTTATCTTGTTGCTATGATGGAATACAAATTTTTAGTGGTGAAAGAATATTTTTATGAATGCCCAGATACAGTATTATTCAGTGTGTCATGGGTGGGGGGAGAACACAGAGTTTGTGTTTTAAACTCATAGTTTGGTTGCAGGACCAATGAATGTCTGAGTCGAGCAATCTAGGCACGTCGGCGTGCCAACCACTAGGGGGCTTGCGTGAAGGCGTTAACAGTGGAAACCGGTACAATTGGACAAGGGCCGTCAGCAGCCACTTGACGTGATCTCATCAAAATACTGTCCTCTAATTAGACAAAATGCTCAACTTTGAGAGCTGATAGGTTCTTGCAAATCCAGTGCTTTTCAGGTCTTTCCAAAGCTTAGTGCAATTGTGCATGTTGCACCACTATATTGTGAAAGTATTTTCAAATAATTCCAAATCAAATATTTGAAATTTGTATTTGAAAATTCTGTATTTTAATAGTTTTTTTAACATACATTTGAAAGTAATTGCAAATGCATGCAAATGCTCCTTAAATTGAATTTCAAATACATTTTGTAATTTAAATACTCATTATTTGCAAATGCTGAATTTAAAATAATTTCTAAATAACTATTTGAAAGTAATTAAAATACTTGAAATATGTATTTGACCAAGGTCTGGTGGGGAGTTTCTTCTGGTGCAGTCAGTTAGCTAACAAAGCTATATGGGGCTTGCTATATTCACTTGCTCTCTAACAGCTTGATAAATGTTTGAACAATACTGATGGATTGGGTGTTAACTTGCCAGCTAACATACCTATCTCTGTCTAGGTTGTAGCTTACATTACATTACATTACAGGCATTTGGCAGACGCTCTTATCCAGAGCGACGTACAACAAAGTGTATAACCATAACCAGGAACAAGTATGACGAAACCCCTAGAGAGAAGTATCGGTCCAAGTGCAGGGAACAACCGCATAGTTCAACTTGGACCCTGAAGGTTAAACTGATTAACACTAACACAACGAGAACGGCAACAACGCAATCTATGGAAAAAATACAAGCAGTAGTTAAGACAGTTAATGCACCTAAGTCACCTACGAAACAGCTGCCTAGTTACAACCCTAAGCTTACAGTCATTTACAGGGGGGTAGGGAGGGATGGGGAGAGGTGCAGCCTGAAGAGGTGAGTTTTCAGTCGTCGTTTGAAATGGGTCAGTGTCTCAGCTGTTCTGACCTCCACAGGGAGGTCATTCCACCATCGTGGGGCCGGAACAGACAGGAGACGTGTTCTGGAAGTGCAGGTGCGAAGAGGGGGAGGTGCTAGGCGTCCTGAGGTAGCAGAACGGAGGGATCTGGCTGGCATGTAGGGTTTGAATATCTTGTGGAGGTATGCTGAGGCTAATCCCTTGACTGCCTGGTATGCTAGGACCAATGTTTTAAATTTGATGCGAGCTGTAACAGGCAGCCAGTGGAGGGGAGTGAGCAGGGGAGTGACGTGGGAGTGTCTGGGGAGGTTGAAGACCAGACGAGCCGCAGCATTCTGAATGAGTTGCAGGGGTCTGGTGGTAGATGCCGGTAGTCCAGCCAGAAGAGAGTTGCAGTAGTCCAGGCGGGATAGAACCATTGCTTGGACCAGGAGCTGGGTTGAGTAGGTGGTGAGAAAGGGGCGGATTCTGCGGATGTTATATAGCTTACAAACATGCAAACACATCAAACTCTAGCTAGGAAAGCAAATATCCTGACACTCTGCAGTCATCTAGCATCACTTGACAGCTGCACGTTGCACTGATGGCAAGTGGTGGTGTAGGGCTCTTAAGTTTTGCACTTTACATTGCATTAAGATAGTATCAGCTTTTTGCATTGTGGACATTGCTGTTGCTGCCATCAGCCCTACCCTCAGACTTTTTCATTCCGTGTCATCATCCTGTTTTTATCCTGAAAATTAAGAGTCCTTGTACCAATTTGAAGGTATGCCACTCATAATCTCAATACCCAATGCATGAGAAGTGACTTCTGATGCCATCTGCCAAGTTTGGATCTGCATGGAACAAATTGTTGGAATTTTTCTTTTTCTTTTTTAAGAAGGTTTTTCTGCTTTTTTCCCCAATTTGGAAGACCCAAACATACTTGCATTGCAACCTCCTTTGTAGATTTGGGAGAGCAGACATGCATGTGCTCTCCTGTGAAGCATGTACTATCGGCTGCCAGTTCTTGTCACACCACAGTTCACGAGTTTATGCATCAGCCTAGGGGCTGCCAGCCGCAGTTACCATTGGCACAGTTGTATTCAATACCAGCCCGTGGGAACCATCCATGTACTGGAAGAGAAGCTTAACATGATGAGCCACCTACCAGCTGAGGCTCTGTGTTTTATGTGTGTATTTCTTTTTTTAAAGATTGGAATACCTGAATGAAAAAATGGCCAAAGCAGAAAAATCAGAAGACATGGAGGAGCAGATTCTGCAAAAACAAATCAATCAAATAGAGAGGGAAATTGATGACATCAGGTAACTGTGTTTAAGAATGTTATGTTTATGTACTGACTTTTCCAAATATAATGGAATGATGAAATTTTGAGTTTAATTTGAAGTTGCAATGTCAGCGCGGGAATTAGTGATTAAATATGACTGTAAACTGAAGTGGTTTTATATTGCAAGTAGGCACACAAGGAATATGATTACGATGAGCGATGAGTCTGTTATTTGATGTTGTGATATTATGTTGGTGGTATAATGTCTCACAGCTAGGTATTTCTTAATTCAAAATATACATCCCTCTGTGAACGTTGAGGATAATTATTTGAATGATGGTTGCTGAGCTCTTCTTTGTGACTAAAATGTGTTGTCTGTAATCTGTCCTGCACTTCTTCCTGAACTTTGGACCTCATGATTTTTCAGAGGCTTTACATTTCTGTTTCTTTATGGGATCAGACCTCTGTGATTCATTGCTATTTTTGTTTTGTCTTCACAGCTCAATGAGTGAGGAACAGCTGATGGGTAGTCGCCATGATGATCATGACTGGGAGAAAATTTCAAATATTGATGTAAGTTCCTGGACAGTTCTTTATTGATTGATTAATTTGCTAGTTTTATGTTTCTTGAATGAGGTTGGACTTTTGAAGAGAGCGTGTGCTTGTCTGCTCTCCTGAGTTGACTGTAATTGGACAGGCCTACAGTTACAAGTGGACATTCCAAATTTAGTGGAAAAGATCAATGTTAACTGGGTAAACAAAAGAGAAAAATCTCTCTAAGTGAAACCCAGCGTGAACCCACGTTTGATTTTAGAATGCAATTAATTTGTTAGCCTTGACACTGACAGCTTAACTCAGAAGAGAGAGAGTACGATGACTGGATAGGAGGGTCAGTAAAAGCACAACAGCATGCAATTTTCTGATAATGTTTGTTCACATTGAACTTGAGTTTAAAAATGGAAGCCGTTAAATACAATAACATTGCTACATTTGTTGAATTGCTGGATCAAAATATATTCTTATGTTGCCTGGGTTGGCACAAAATTACAAAACTAAACATTACAATAAATTTTGACAATTAAATTATTATTATTACAATTTTGCAAAAGATCTTTTGCTAAAACTGAAATTTCAGTAAAATTGGAAAGGGTCATTTAAAGTTGATTTCACATGGAAGCATGAAGTGTAATGGTAGTTGAATAAGGTGCACAGATGAGATGGCCATGCATGCCTTACATGAGTCAAATGGAAAGACATTTAGCATTTCCTGAATGCCACTGAATTTCTTTCTGCAAATTTCACAAAAATCTGTCCTCTAGTTTTATGTTGATGCTCTAATGAAATGAATGCTATGGTGAGATGAGACCAGAAATTAGCTTTAGGTTACACGCACCAGAGTTGGGTGTTGCATAGGAAATGGGTGCTTATGTTGAAAAGGTTGTACCTACTGTAGAGAGACACAGTCAAATGCATTTAATAATAAATTGATTCACTATGGTAATTTGAGCAGTCAGTACAGCCCAACTTCCTAAAATAAGATGAACAGGACATGGATTGAATATGATAAAAATCTATTCAGTACTGATATGAATAAATTAATAATGCAAAGTAAGAAATTAACAATTATAACATGGGTAACTGGTAGACAACAATACAATGATTGATTAGCTAATAGCCAATAGAGAAAAGCACAAGAACTGTTACTTACTCTGTCTGATGGTAATTATAGATGTGCAAATATAGATTAGTATCGTTACTATTGGTTCACTTATATAACAGAATGACATAGTGTATTTCTGACCAATATTTGCATTTCATGCTATATCCGAATCGGGTACTAAGGGCTCCAATATGGCTTATTTTCTGGAAGATGACTGGATGCAAGGTATGTTTTTCTCGCTTCAGCGCTGGTCATTTCAAATGCTACCAAAAGTATGAAACTTTCTGCCAATTAACCGGAATCGTACATAAAAGTATCAAGTGATTACTGACACACTTGAAATTATAAAGTCTGAAAACTGCGTGTGAATAACTTTGCTGACTTGTAGAGTTAGCTTCTACCTGAAGATCATTGCTTGCTACCTAGGTAGCAGGCAGAACGTAACAGCAAAAAACACTGAAATGTTTATGTTGCTGTAATTCCTTTACGACTTTAATGCAGCTCCTTAATTAAAGGTACATTTACGGATATTCTCATCAAATAAGACATCTCCTTAGCCTCTCAGTCGAAAATTTGGTTGCGCTGCGAAACTCCGTATTCGGCATAGTTGTCATGTATCGTCTACTAATGAAACTAGAACACAGAGTTTGTGTTTTCAACTCATAGTTTGGTTGCAGGAGCAATGAATGACTGAGTTGAGCAATCTAGGCACGCCGGCATGCCAACCACTAGGGGGATTGCGAAAAGGGGTTAATGCACTGGATGTGATATGAGCTAGAACGTGGTGGACGGTTGAATGTTGTTTTAATGTAGTCCCATCCCCATACAAGAAAACACATTTATATGCTTTATAATAGACAAGCATTTTATTCATTTTTGGAGAGATTTTGGATATGTTTCTGGACCACTAGATATTTTAGACCGCTGTACTGACAGAAAGCCTGTAATTCCCACTTGAAAATTATGCAAAAGTGAGTTTCTTGTGTCAAAACTGTTGACTTGTAGTGGAATACATGATTATGTTGTGATTTATAGCAATGCATGATTTAGACATTTTGGATAGATTTGGAGACACTGGGTACATGGCTTACTTTTTGCTTCATAGATTGCTTAAGTAGTTTTGCATATGCTCCCTTAGATATTATGCACTTGTGGGCAAGGTGTTTTTGATCCAGGACAAGTATAGTTTAACCTGTGTTATATATGGGATCTCTCCGTATTTCATTGCAAACTAAAAACGAGCAAATTAATTTTAAATTTTTTACCTAGACAGTTGCATTTGGCACTTTATTTCTTCCATAATCATGAAGATAAACAAATCTGTTAGTTTTGTAAATGGTACAAATGTCCTGCTTCATTTAAGCCATTTTTCAAGTCTCTGTGATGCTCACCTCTGGAGTTATAAAGCTTTAAATAAGGTACCCCCTAAATGGGCAATGATTGGGCAAAGACATGTGCACAAAGGGGTTAAAAGCAATAAAATCATGACACAATACATTTGATACTCTTGATACATCTTTTTTCTTGTAACGTCAGCTGAACGTATGACTGAAAACTTGAATGCAAACCAAATGTCTAGCCAATCGACGACGAACACCCACCTGTACACACAAATTGCTTTATTTACAATTTGGTGCTCTTGAATCATTGCAATGTGAAACTGACATATACAATGTATATGACAGGTTAAAATAAAGCGTTTTCAGGTATGAGATGCCAAAAGCTAGTAAAACAATTTTATGTATAAAAGTTAAAACTGTGTTCATGCGTGCTAGAGACCTGCTGCTGTAATCGAGGCACAACTAGACTAGTAGTGTGGTTGATTATAATAGCCCTAGGATGCTTGTTGGAAAGCTCTAGCATGACTTAGGTTTTGTTATAATGGGCTCTATCTTACACCCAGCGCAAAGCAAGTGTCTTTGCTAGTTTCAGACCGACGCAGTTGTCATTTTCCCGTCATTTTTATCAGAATGAGCTGATCTGTTTCATCTGCAGAGAAGCGTTCTTTCCTACTACTTGGCAAATCCGCCATTATAATAGCAGTCCGCCAAGGTGCAAGCGCACCTGGCTTTTAAAGGGAATGGAAGATGACACTATGATTGGCTTATTTCATGTTGCACCCAAAACACATCTATGTTTAATTAAGAGACTAAGTACAACCCCTTTGAACCATGTGCCTTACTTTGCGATCAGATTATCTGCCGTTAAACTAAGAAAAAGTGGATTTGGATATGCCCTAAATGCGCTTTAGACCGTGCGCTTAGATCGTTAAAATATAGCCCAATGTGTTGGTGTTCTTTTGATTTTCCTACTTTGCAAATTCTTACTGTCACTTAAAACCTAGTTTTTTTATGTATTAAAAGCAAGATGTAATTTAAAAAAATGTTGTGTCACACTACAGGATGCCAATGCATAATTTTATCTTTAAATTTTTAAGGTGTTTTCCAGGATTAAAATTGACTATAAATTACTAATTTTCCTGTGGGGCTAGGGAGCACCAACAGTGGCTGCCATACAT
Source organism: Anguilla anguilla (assembly GCF_013347855.1). Classification (NCBI taxonomy): domain Eukaryota; kingdom Metazoa; phylum Chordata; class Actinopteri; order Anguilliformes; family Anguillidae; genus Anguilla; species Anguilla anguilla. The sequence goes on along the minus strand of NC_049210.1, from coordinate 25,981,248 downwards.
ATTGCTTTGTCTGCCATTGCCAGAAAATAGTTGGCAAGCTATCCAGCTAGCAGGTAGGTTGTTAATGTTATAATTAAAGACCCTGTGTAGTCAAAATCAGGATTTTAAAATGCTTATATTATAACCAAAGACTATAAGGTTACTTACACATTGATTGTTAAAGTATTTCATGCATGTATGTAATGAATTAGATTTTTTTTCCTAAAAACTATACAATGCTCGACATTGCTGCCTGGCGGAGTATTTGGTATTGGTGGTTTTGAGACCAAATTCGTGACGTCGCGAATGTCTAATAAGTAGAAAAAATACATATATATTGTAATTTAGTAACTAAAGGAACAGTTTAAATGTAAGAAAAGGGAGGCTGCACAGGGACTTTAACTTATTAAAAGGAGGTTTTATAAACTATTTACCGCTCTAACTACCTTCACTACCATGCTGGGACTATTGTAGCTATATAGTAAGTCATATACCTGGGTAAGAAGAAAAAAAGCTAGCAACAGCCCTTTGACGCGCAATATCTTGGCTAGCTTATTCATTACATTACATTACATTATAGGCATTTAGCAGACTAAGCTGTGCAAGAAATGTCTGTGAGACATTTCTCACTTGCAACCTTTCCTGCTTGTTTTTTACTCATGTTGAAAAGTTAACTTGCCAGGAAAAAAATGTTTCTTAATAAATATTTTAGCTTCTCAATAAATCTCTCTTTGTGTTGGATGCATAAAGAGAGGTGGATGGCCTTTGCATTATTAATGTTGCATCAGGATGACTTTTGTCCTGAGACTTAAGCATTGGGATTTTAGCGTTTGAGAATTCTTACTTGGCAGAACTCATCAGTCAGATGAAAAAAATGTACATTTAATAATGACTACCTGAATCCCAAAAAATATACATTTTCCCCTTTCTTTTCTGCAGTTTGAGGGTACACGTAGTGCTGAAGACATTAGGAGGTTCTGGGGAAACTACCTGCATCCCTCTGTTAATAAGTCATCTTGGAAAGAAGATGAGATTGAAAAGCTCAAGAACATCGTAGAGAATAGGAACTACTGCAAGTGGGATCAAATTGCACAGGAACTTGGGGTAAGCATTTCTTGGAAACAGTCTGTGGTAAAAGTTTGTTGCTGCAACCCTCCATTGGTGATGTTCATGAGGCAGCAACAGTCAAATTCTCCTTCCATTACTTTGAGCTTTCATGAGTGCTGCTGCACCAGGTAGTGGTTTGGGAACAGTGTTTACTAAATTACTTATTTCTAATTCTACTTTCTCTTGAATGTAAAACTTGATTTTAAAAACATAGCTTCCTGCATGAATTTACTGAGTTAAATTTTTCAGTGCGAAGCCTTAAGAAAGCTGTCTGTTGAACCAGGCAGCAGTGCAAGCGAGTGCAACAATGCGGATGAGATTGTTAGAGACAGATTTATTTCAGCTTTAATTCACTGTATCAGAATTCCAGTGGGTCAAAAGTTTACATACACCAAGGTGACTGTCTCTTTAAATAGTCTGGAAGATTCCATAAATTGATGTAATGACTTTTTAAGATGCTTCTGATTGGCCAATTCTCGTAATTAGGAGTTAATTGGGAGTTAATTGGCACCTGTGGCTGTATTTAACGGCCTACCTTTAGAGCCACTGCCTTTTTGCCCTTGATACCATGGGAAAATCCAAGTAACTCAGCCAAATTGTGGACCTCCACAAGTCTGGTTCCTCCTTAGGAACAATTTCCAAACAACTGAAGGTACCACAAGCATCTGTGCAAATTGTATGCAAATATAAAAATTTTGGGACCACACAGACACTGCATTGTTCAAGAAGGAGGCACAAATTAACTCCCAGGGCTGAACGAACTTTGGCTCAAAAGCTTCAACTGAACCTCAAGACAACAACAAAGGAACTGGTGAAGGAGTTGGAGGCATCAGGTCCCAAAGTATCTACATCCACCATTAAGAGAATCCTACATAAACATGGCCTGAAAGGCTGTCGCGCTAGGAAGAAGCCCCTACTCCAAGACCGGCATAAAAAAGCCAGAATGAAGTTTGCAGGCGATCACCAGGATGAACACCTAGCCTTTTGGAGGAGTGTTCTCTGGTCAAATGAAACGCAAATTGAACTGTTTTGCCATAATGATCAGCGCTATGTATGGAGGAAAAGGGGGAGGCTTTAAATCTGAAGAACACCATCCAAACTGTGAAGCATGGGGACTGGTGCACTTCAGAATAGATGGCATCATGAGGAAGGAAGGTAGTCTAGAAATACTGAAGCAACACCTCAAGGCATCAGCTAGAAAGTTAAAACCTGGTCGCAACTGGGTCTTCCAGCAGTACAATGATCCAAAACATACCTCCAAAGTTGTAACAAAATGGCTTAAAGACAACAGTGAAAGGTGAAAGTGAAAAGTGAAAGTATTGGAGTGGCTATCACTGGCCTGACCTGAATCCTATAGAACATTTGTGGACTGAACTGAAAAAGCATGTCCGAGCAAGGATGCCCGCAAACCTGACTGAGTTACACCAGTTTTGTCAGGAGAAATGGGCAAAGTATTGTGAGAAGCTTGTGGAAGGCTACCCCAAGCATTTGATTCAACTTAAGCAATTAAAAGGCAATGCCACCAAATACTTACTGCATGTAACCTTTTGACCGACTGAAAATCTGATAAAAGATGAAATAAATGTCTCTTATTTGGCTATTATTTTGAAATGACCTTTTATGGAAATAAAGTAGATGCCCTAATTTACTTAACAAATGGAAATATATGGTAACATGAAATGTGTGGAGTTGTGAAAAATTGAGTTTGAATGTCTTTAGCCTTGGTGTATGTAAACTTATGGCCACAACTGTATATACAGACAGGTGACAAATTAACTGAAGTGCACTGCATGATACGTTTAAGAATTTAACCTACAATGCTCTGTGACATGTATAAAAATGCTGACCAGACTCAGCTAATCTTGATTTTAGATCAAGATGGCAAGAGGAAAATATCGAAATGACTTTGGGGTTCAATAAAGAGGGTTAATTATTGGGGCACGGATGGCAGGAGGTTCACTCACAAAGACTGCTCAACTGGATAAGGTTTGAACAGGAACAGTGACTAACGTGACATGTACATTTAGATATATGGGAAAGGCGTCAGTAAATAGTGTCGGGAATAGGGATGGGAATTGATAAGATTTTATTGATACCGATTCTACCGATCATTGATGGGAGCATGCAGCTGAAATCCTCAATGGAAAGCATCCTCACAATGATCTTATCTACAATCATTAGGCAGTGTTGTGCATACAACACAGGTCGTTCCCAGCCCAAACCACTGCAAAGAGAGCAAACTGTTTTTTTGTCAGTGACATTTACTTCTGAAATCTACGACAGCAATTGCAACCACATCATTTATTTTGCCTTTTTGTATAGCTATTTCCATGGATAAAATCACATTTATTATTATTATTTATTGGGAAAAACATTTACTTCATATCCAGGGAGATTGCCAATTACTTGCACGTTACATGACGTGTAGCCATTTAGTAATACGATCCATTTCAGGCTAGAAAATAACCCGTTAATCCAGGGAAATTTCTGAGTTGTCTTAGAATCTTTATCGCAACAGAATGTATCAAGGCTGGCAGTGTCCGCATAGCAGCGGACGCTGTAATGAAATTTTAAGTACGTCACAAGGAGTATAACAGCTGTTTTAGAATGTCAGTACGTCACCCGGATCATTTTTGCAGCCCGGATCAAATTTGTTGTGACAGCTGCCGTCCAAAAAAACACCTGAGAGAGGCAGCGTGCTGCTTGCGTCCCTCGTTGTGGTCGAAAGCACACATTCAATGACTGTGATGCTTGTGCATTAGTATGATATATAAGGGAAAAAAAGAAGAGCAACTCTTGCCCAGGTGACTGAGAATGTCAATAAAATCGACAACTACACTGAGAGGGATATTATAGTAGGGTTTCAGTGCATATTATCATTACAAAGGAAAATGCACATTTGAGAGTTACTTAGGCCATAGCCTATTTAAGAATTAAAAACAAACTCAAGACCAGATAACAAAAGCAAATAGCCTATTATACAGACCAATCTGGTGTGTGCTTATTATGAATGCATGTGACCAGCTGGCTGTTTGTTTTCCATTCATCATTTGGTAGAGGACCTAATTGCATGTGTACAATCCTGAAATTGTATTGAAATCCTAAAAATGTAGCAGCAGTGTCCAAAAAGCTATTGAACATGTTGCTTGCACTATCCTTTTTGTCACTGCTTGTACTCTATATATTTACAAGCAGTGGAAAAAAGGACGGTGCAAGCATTATTTGAGTGAATGTATAAAAATTATTTTAATAAAGTAAGCTGGCATTTATGTGGATTCATTAAGTTAATTAATCTTAAGCAATCAGCCCAGTGGTGAGCACATGTTGTTTGAAGTACAATAGACATATGGGCTGTAACAGTTTTCAAAGATCTTTGCTTTGTCTTTTTAATTCTTCATTATCTACAAATAGTTTTAGTGGCCATGTGTCCACACTTTCACCAATTAGGAGCCTACTGATTTAAACTCAGCCTTTAATTTGAGTTTAAATCAGTAGGTTCCTACACGTAGAAGTAAACACGTTTACTTCTCTTATGTAAATTGTTAATATATAATACAATGTGAATATGGGACTTTTATTCTCCGTGGCATGCATAAACATATATTTCTGACAATGTGGCATAAGGGGCAAATAATCCCTCTAAACATGAAGAGCACCGAAGTAAGAAAAATTAACAACTTTTTAAAATTCTGCGATTGCAATGGTGGGTGGACCGAAAACCAGCATACAAGGTAGTGCCTATTTTGGATTGAGTTTAAGAAAGATTGTTTCATTTAACAGTTGCTGATGTACAGGCCAATTACTGATCACTATCACTACATCAGTGCTAAAATAAAAGGACATTGGGGAAGCACTAAGAAGAATAAAAGGGAAATATACCTGATACAATATACAATTAAAGCTGCAAGCGGCGTTGGGAGGGGTCCAAGCATTGGCACCATCACGCCCCCTATGGAGCGATTATAAATTGGCTTTTTCCTCATGATCATATGCCTTCACGCAACATATCTACTGAATATCATGATGATTGTATAAAATATTGATGACTTATGGCCAATTTTGTGCTAAGAGACGCTGTCGGATGACTTAGTTGCGTCGCCACGGATGTATCCTGGCCGCTTCCCGTAAAGTCCTTTACTATGTCGTAACACTTAGATGGGATGTCATAACACATATATGGCCCTGCGTGTATGTACAGCTGCAGCGCTTCCATGCCGCAACTAAAACAGGTGTCACACTAGTGTTGTCACGATACCAAAATTTTGACTTTGATACCGATACCAGGTTTAGGATCACAACAATTGAAACTGAAACGATACTGATTCAATACTCGGTGCCTAACAATACTGAAATTACCTTAATTGATCAGAAACGAAATCTCCACAAGGGTTGACCTCATTTTCGAATTCACGGTTTATTAAAAACCTGGTTTATTAACAACCTTTAAGTTGAAGCCTCTTCAACATATTAATAAGCATAGGTCTATAGTGTTACAACACTAAACCATAGAAAACTATATTAAATATATTTCAAAAATTAAACAATTTTAAAGTAAATTATCTTTAAACAGGTCTTTCACTTTTAAATAGATCTAAAAACAGCATATTTCAATAACAATACAGCATCTTCCTATAATAAAATATGTACAAATTAGAACAGCTATTGCTACTGAAGTGAACTGAGTCTAAGCTTGCGCTGTATCAACGACAGAAAATACACAAGCGCACATCACCTCACTTGCCAACCTTAGTTGCTACTGCCATCTAGCGAAGATTCTGACAAATTACACTTTTCATCCTCTCAATCGGTAATGCGGGAGGCACTTTTCCTTGGCTTTTACATTTGATGCAAAACTACCGAACGTCAGAAAATTCTAATACCGAACCGTTTCTTTTTTTTTTTTTTTTTTTTTAAGTACCGAAAAAGTGCTGAAGTTTCGGTGTACTGTGCAACACTACATCAGACACAAACCTATACCAATCCATGGCTCAGCTTAGCAGAGAATGCACATTTCAGAGCGCCTCAGAGACAGATAGAATGATAACACATAAATACACATTTCAAATAATAAATACAACATTGAGAAAAAACGAAACAAAAGACGAAATATCAAGTCGCGACCTGCGTGCTGCGCGCCCAGCAGCCTACCGTTTTATTTATTTAGACATTGGCAGATGAGGAAATTTCCGGTTACGCTGACCTATAAAACGCTATTCCAAAAGCAAAATCAGACATGTTATACATCGTTAGAAAGCTTATACTCTCACCTACTGAATAAATGAATTGTCAGTCAAGCCAGACTGTACTGAAAATGGCGACAATGCCGTAAACGACACGTGTGGTATTACGCACAGCTATTTTTGAAGGTAGCCGACATTTCACAAACGGATTATCCAAGACAATATATGACCACTCAGTCGCAAAAGGGACACCTCTACGCGTAAAACCAATGGTAAGATTGTATATTTATTCAATGTTTAGTCCCAGATATTGACTGTAGAATGACATGGTATAATTTAAAAAAAAACGTTGTCTCGTTTATTTCGTTATTCAGTGAGCAGCGTTTTCACTGGCATATTTTAAGGTTAATGTCGGGTTTATCTTGTTGCTACGGAATATTACATTACATTACAGGCATTTGGCAGACACTCTTATCCAGAGCGACGTACAACAAAGTGTATAATCATAATCAGGAACAAGTGTGTCGAAAAACCTAGAGAGAAGTACCGTTCCAAGTGCAGGGAACAACCGCATAGTTCAACTTGGACCCTGTAGATTAAACTGATTAACACTAACACAAACAAGAACAGCAACAACGCAGTCTATGCAAAAATACAAGCAATAGTTAAGACGAGTTAAGACTAAGTCACCTACGAAACAACTACCTAGTTACAACCCTAAGCTTACAGTCAATTTAGAGATTAAATTGAGAATACGATTTCTCTCAGCATAATGACGAATTTAAAGACTAAACGAACTCACCCGATACTGTCTTCAAATGGACCGTATTATTTATTTAGACATTGGCAGACTACAGCATAAATTGCGTCTTTTGTTTATATTCAATATTAGTAATTGCAGCAAGAAACTGCAGCTGTAGGTCGTTATGTTATGGTAGCAACGGAACGAAGCGGACTGTATATGTATTAGGCTACCGTCATTGTTTCATTATACCAGTGTGTTTTCGAGTGTTTGCACAGAAACTCAGAACCTATCAATAAAATGGTTTAGCTATTTCTCAGCATAATGACAGATTCAAAGACTAAACGAACTCACCCGATACTGTCTTCAAATGGATGCAGGCTCAAGAAAAGTAATTATTCATCCCCTCAAAAAGCTTTTACTAACAAACTTTTGGTAGCCTAGCATGCACTCTGGGTGGCACTGTCTTCCATTGCTTCCCCGACATTCAGACCCTCCCCTCACTGATAAAAACTAGACCCTACGGAGTCGGATTACTTGCGTCGCCATGGATGTCGCTTGCCGTAAAGAAGTTTACTAGATGTCGTAACACTTAGATTTGGAGCTCCAGCTCTTCCGCACCCCACCTAATAAGAAAGTCCAAATGGCGGGCAAACAATATGGCGGACATAGATGCTCCCAAAAGCAAAGTTGTAGAGCACATTCAGATGCATCGGTCGATGAAGTTTTGTGTTGATCTGACTTACGGTGTGGGAGTTATGACATTTTAAACATGACCCTATGTTATAGCGCCACCATCTGGCCGACATAGGTCATTTGTAGTGCCTGAGTAGTGGGGGGCCATAGGAACCCGCCTGCCAAATCTGGTTGCTCTAGGACTTATGGTTGCTGAGCCTCAGACACTTTTAGCTGAGAAAAATAAGAATAATAATAATAATCCTAACAGATACAATAGGGTTCCACCAGCTTCGCTGCTTGGACCCCTAAATATCTAGACAGTTGTGCCATTAATGGCATGGTGCATCAGTTGGGTAGGACAGAAATAGTCCATGGCTAGGACAGTGAATGCTAGCATGCTATTGATATTTAGCTATCAATCTAATGTGCTATTAAGACTGTAAACAAACTACATGTGCACAAATACCGCCCATCGGTTTTGTGGTGCCATCATGCAATTCAACCACAAAAGATTCTGAAACAAAACTCAAGCACTGAAGTTAAACTCGCCTAATTTGTGATTAACGCTTATTGAAAAGCAGACGATGACTCGCTTGTTTGCTGCCACTCCATTTCCGCCATCTTTCAAATGTGTTTTTCAATCTCTGGAGGAAGTAATATAGTGACTGAGCAGTTAACATACAAGACCAGTGTACTATCTAGACCGGCAATATTTTGGTCTATTACACTCTAGATAGAACACACTATTTTGGAACACAGCTCTACTGAACGTTTAATAAAGTAGACCTAACTAATCGTTAATGAAATTTGTTGCCAACTGATTTTTATTGTTGGTTTTGTCAATGCCATCGATTAGTTGTTGCAGCCCTTGTACACACATTATAGGGCGTTTTTCATTTACTGTTACAATTATTCCGTACCTTCTTCCTGCTGTTACAATCATTTCGACTAGGTGGTATAAATGTAACATTGGACTGTGTATTTTGCTTTTATTTGCATAAGACTCAATGAAGTTATGAATGTAGTTGAAATAGTTAGTGACTACTACTGACATGTCAGAGCTGTTTGAAATAAATTTTGTAGTGCTAGGCTAGAAAATATTTTCTGAGTAAATGAGCAAAATCTGTTTAATTTATCTCATTTACTCTCCCCTATTTTAAACATTCAGGCGAAAACCCATAGAAACGATTTTTAAAATGTTGTATTTGCTCCAAAATTTGCAAAAAAGCAAGAGAAATTATCTTAACTAAATGTCTTCACTTACCCTGCACCATGCAGGTTCCTTTTCTTCACAAATGAACTATTAGTGGTGTAAATTAGACTAACAGAAGGCTAGTGATTCTTGGACCTGTTAGCAAGCTGAGTATACAGCCTGCACTGCATGTTTCCCTAAAATGAACGTTACATAAGAGTGTCCTGCCCAAAACATATTCACAATCATGTGGGCCAATTTTTGGCTATTGTCCTAAGTGCCCCAAGTTTCAATCGCACGTTATGAATTAGCTCAATCCCATGCATTTGGATGCACCCATATGAAAGAGGTCTTTGAGTTTCGATTGCCATAGCGTGCACTGAAAAAATGTTTTCATTCGATGAACCTAAAATTTTTACTTCTAGTTTACTTCGCCCATGCGTCTTTGAATATATATCTCGTTCTTTGAATTTCGCACACACGTATAGGAATGGATTGTGCAAAAATGTTTATTTCCCATTGAAAAATGTTTCAGTGTGAATGATGTTCTTGTAGTTATTTAAACAGCAGGTAATGTTAAAAAAAAGTTTTTTGTTTAGGCTAGAATCTTACTGATTGTTGGCTGTTGTGTTATCAGAGTGATCCTACAATCTATAGGTTACTGCTTGTTATGATATTTTGGCTTTTCTTGCACAATGCCCCCCCCCCATATGTTTTGGCTATGCATAACAATTTTTTGTGTATCCAGTGTTGGAATTTAGCTTGCGTTTTCAAGTTTTTCAAGTGTGTCATCAAATAATTTGAGTAAGTGTTATATTAAGCTAACTATTGCTTGAAGAGCATTCTAAAGTTGGTTATCTTTAAAGTCTCACTCTCTACTACACTCTTTCCTGTGTCACCTCAGACGAACAGAACAGCATTCATGTGCCTCCAGACGCACCAGCGTTATATTCACAAAGGCTTCAAGAAAAAGGTTTGGACCAAAGAAGAGGACCAGGTCTTAAGAGAGTTGGTGGAAAAGATGCGCATCGGGAACTTTATCCCATACACCCAGAGTAAGACATGAGCTTGAATTTTATTGTTATATTGAATAACTTTTAGCTTGCTACACTAAGAAAGCAATGTCAACAGCTAGCTAGCTTGCCTGAGGTTGTTTTTTTTTCATAATTAATACATCCATTAGTTCATTTTATTCCTAACTTCTGTGTTATGTCTTTCAAAGTAATGAACAAGCTTCCTGTGGTTTTCTCATATGCATAGCAAGTGTTCTTCATATCTTGGTGCAGAAAGCTCAAGTTTCCAAAATACAAACGCACGGGGGAGGGAATTCTTGGGGAAGGGGTTGGGAGGAGTCTGTTAGTAGCCACATTTCTATTTGCATGGAATTATTGGGATAGCAGGTATGCCATCGTGCCAAGTTACGGCTTGCTGTGGCGGCATGTCCCATACCTGTACAGCACCAAGACTTTGGCACTTTTCCTGGTTCCCAACAGAAATAACCACAATGACTCTAAGCCCTTAAAAACATTAATTTCTGTACCCTTTGGCCCCATTTCAAGAGACCGAATTTGCTAACAATTTCACTCATCCACACAATAGTCCCAAACTTTTTTTTCCTTCTTCTTCATTTTCCTGCCTGATTACGTTATTATAAATGCTCCAGGCCCACAAAGAATACGTCCCCTCATTGGACATTTAGATACATCAGCCAATAAAAACATTGGATATAGACACAAAATGGACAGTGCACATGTTTAAAAGAGCAAAACTTTGCAACCCTGATGTCTGCTTCTCTCGTAGCTCACTGGGAAGCGTGTTAACCTATGGAACTTTTTGGACGAGTGACAGATCGGGGTTCAAATCCCCCCTCGGACGGAAGCAAACCTCTAACTGATTACACTGGCTTGCTGCCTAACTAAAAGTAAAACATTTAAACTATTGCATCTGCATCCGTAAAATCTTTGTGGGAAACTAAAAAACAAATCCCAATAAAATACCCCCGCACTTTACACAGTTCCGCTTTCAGCAATTTCACCAAGCTTAACGTTAGCTACCTTGCTAACGAGACGACCATAGACTGTAGAAAGAAACGACTGACCAAGTGACCAAGTGTGTAATGTTAGTACAGATACAGACGCCTCCGACATTAAACTCTGCGTTGCCATTCGGTCCGGTCGGTAACATTATCGGTTGTATAGAAATTTATAGAAACGTGTAGATAATGAATTCTTCACTGCACCGGCAAAACATTATTAATCAGTTTCATATTATTATTATTGAACATAGCTAAGCCATATGTTTACTGATAGACCTAGCTGACATAGTTTTCTGGAGTAAGTCACAAGAGGAGAACAACAGTTGATTCTCTGTCTCTGTCTGTATCTACTCAACACAGATATCATTTCATCATCGTCCTGTAAGTATTACAGCTCAAAATATTTTGGTTACATACGTTATTTTTAAAATTGAGTGTCTTTAAATAGGTTAGTGGCATTTTATAATGAGGATATTTCACACTGTAACAAGCGATCATTGGTAGCACAGTAGTGTTCGTGTTTTCATGCATCAGATAAGACATGAAAGCTGGAACATCACCAAAACATGGTGGATGGTTGAATATTGTTTTAATGTCGTCCCATCCCCATACAAGAAAACATTACATTACATACTGTAGAGTACAGAAAAACATACAATAGTTTGTCAATTACACATTTTGGTACTGTACCACATTGTGTGACAATGTTTTTGCATTATTAATCAATGTTTCATCTTAAACCTTCATAATGGCCATATTTATGTGCTTTATAATGGAAAAAAACATTTTATTAATTTTTGGAGAGATTTTGGATATGTTTCAGGACCCCTAGATATTTTAGACCACTGTACTGATGGAAAGCTTATAATTCCCACTTGAAAATGATAGAGCAGTGAGTTTCTTGTGTCAAAACAGTTGATTTGTAGTGAAATACATGATTATGTTGTGATTTATAGCAATGCATAATTTAGACATTTGGCGACACTGGGTACACTGCTTAATTTTTGCTTCATAGATCTTTCATAGTTCTACATATCCACCCTTAGATTTTGTGCGCTTGTGGTCAAGGAGTTTTTGATCCAGGACATGCGTATATAGTTTAACCTGTTTTATATGTGGGATCTCTCAGTATTGCAAATTAATAAAGAGCAAATTAATTTTTTCTTTTTTGCCTAGATAGTTGCATTTGTGGCACTTTATTTCTTCCTAAATTATGAATATAAACTAATCTAAGTTAGTGTTGTAAATGGTAAAAATGTCTTCCTTCATTTTAGCCATTGTCTCTGTGATGTTCACATGTGAAGTCATAAAGCTTCAAGTAGCCTAAATGGGCAAGGATTGGCGAAATTTGGCATGTGCGCAAAGGGGTTAAACAATTGTAACTCTTGTAGTGTTTGACCTAGTGATTTGAAAGCAATGTCAGTGGATATCACTCCTCACTTTGAACAAATCTGCCTCAAGGAATCATAAGACCTCCAGATTATATTTTCCACCAATGTGATTAAAAATACTTACAACGCTTCTTCTTCAAAAACGGACCTATTTGGTATTTTGGCTCATCTTACATACACTGTGTGATCAAACGTATCTGGACACCCCTTGGTCTGGCACTGTTTCTCATGGTTTGATCTAGGCCCCTTAGTTCCAGTGAAGGTAAATCTTAATGCTACAGCATACAGTCACATTCTAGATGATTCTTTACTTCCCCAACAGTTTGGGGAAGGCCCTTTACTGTTTCAGCATGGCGATGCCCCAGGCACACAGTGAGGTCCATATAGAAATGGTTTTGTCGAGAACAGTGTGGTAGAACTTGACTGGTCTGCACAGAGCTCTGACCTCAAACCCATCCAACACCTTTCGGATCAATTGGAAACCAACTGCGAGCCAGGTGTAATCGACCAATCTGTGGCCGACCTCACCAATGCTCTTCTGGCTGAATGGAAGCAAATCCCTGCAGCAATGCACCAACATCTAGTATAAAGCCTTCCCAGAAGAGTGGAGGTTGTTAAAGCAGCAAAGGGTGGAACAACTCTATGTTAATGTCCATAATTTTGGAAGAGATGTTGGATGTCATAGGTCTACATACCTTTGGCCATATATAGTGTACCTTTATTACAAGTTTTTAGCGCTTATGTCAAAATATGGCCGAATGACAAGCTGATGAATTTGCCGTGGGTGTGGCCTTTCACAAAAATGTAAATAATTCCAAAACCGTTTGGCCTAATGTTATGAAACTTGGTATGTGTTTTGGCAGGACCCCATGCCCCAAGTCCTAGCCCAATCTAACCACTATGGTGCATAGTTCATCCTCTAAGTTGAAACATACTGTATATATGCTGTGTTTGTGTCTGCCTTCATGGAGTCCATCTGCTTGTCAACTGTTATTATGCTGCTTGGACCTGGGAATCGCTGCTTGCAATTACTTTTACGAATCCTAGCAGCGAAGCTGCTGGAACCCTGTTGTTTTTGCTTCTTCTGTTTCCTATTTGTCTTCCTCTTCAGCTTCCTTTTCTTACTTCTCCATTTTCCCATACTCAAAAACTCAAAAAATTTGTGACTGTTCAGAACTGACAATTTATTATGCATGACACACATGCAACTGACCTGTGCAAAATTGCAATATTAGTTATCCCATATTTTTCACAAATAATATCATAGAACCTATAGTGTCTGCCAATTGGGTTTTGCACTATTTCAAATTTTTTTCTCATAGTTCTCCTGAAATGCTGTCCCGATTCTCCCCAAATTTGGCTTGTATGATCTACAGCATGTCACAACCTTAAACTGCGATGGAAAGTCTCAATTTCTGGCCACTGAACTGTAATTTAATTTTTGACAAAAATGGCGGACTATTTTGCAGTCGGCATAAATCACCATTTATGCCGATTGCAACAATCCTTCAGGGGATGATAGACAGCCATATTGTGGACGTGCATGCCCAAGCTTGCAGTGTTATTTTACAATATGACTTATAGAGGATGATTTTTGCAAATACTAATTTTGCATAGGCTCCATTAAACCAAATTATATGACAGGAACCATCAGCATGCTTCTTTTGTTGTCCTTTGAAGTCCAGGATTATTCAAGATAAGTCAAATATGTCTCAAGATATTTGAAGAGACGCCCCTTTTTTGTTTTTATGTAGATAATTCAAACCCTGACTAACCTCAGTAAGAATATGTCTGTATGATTTGGTCACCACCGTCTTGAATTGGTGGTCATTTTGGATTTTGTTTGTTCATACGTGACTTTTCTGACTTCTAACTTTCACCGAGTTGATTCACATGCAAATTGGCTCACCGATAGATGGTACCTCCAAACCAGTACTCTTCAGATGGTGCCAATTGGATACACAGTGGCACTGTGGATGGACCGATGGACGTCGGTCCATCTGTCATATGATTTCTTCTGTAACCCCATACTACCACCGAAGTAGCCTACATTATTTTCTAATAACCGGGACAGCCCGGAGGGGTTTATTCCACTTATATACAACGGGTTACCAACAATGACTATATATGGTTACTTTTGTATTTATTGATTTTCATCGATTTAATCACCTGGAATTGAAATATTCTGCAGCCGTTTGGGCATATTTTACCGTTGTCAAGCAAAACTGTCGTTGGTAGTTGAACTTGGACCGTTGTTATGCAGCAAATAGTATATAACAGGCTAATAGTCAGATTGTAACTGTTTTATATATCCTCTCAAACACATTCATTATGTTTTTATGCGAACATTCACTTTCATGTCTTGACATCCGAGGCGACAGAATGCATTCACATTCCACAAATAACTGGCAACAACAGCAGAAAACATGCACACGTTGTAAACAATTTGCTGTTGAATTGATTACTTTCTCATCGTCAATTCCATATAGGCTAATCGCAAAATGACAAGAATAGAACGAAAACTCGGACTTGCGTGAAAATTTAAATTAGCAGTGGTACAGCCACCGTTTGCTTTCCTTCAAAGTTACTGCTAGCCGAGCAGTGAAGTGTGCCCTCTAGATGCGAACCATGCACCATAAATTAGTCCATAGTCTTCCTGGTCTTTTTGTGGAATTGAAGAATGGCAGAGTAAAATTACTGCAGTCTGAAAAAGCAAAAGGGACGATTACTAGAATTAACCTGTTATTTTACCCTGACAAAAAGTGCGGAAGGTGATTTCCAGTTTGCTTTTACTGTATCACCAATGTAAATTACGCAGAACTGCCGCATACCTCACATAACTGTATCAAATGTTTTGAGTCAATTACAACGGGCTAACAAAGAAAATCCGGAAGGAAATATTCAGCAACCGAATTAAACCGTTTGAATGTTTTGGTACGTAATATGCTGTCCCAGCACAAATACTTAGCATTTTCTAAAACGAATACTAAAGCAAGAAAAGAACAGAAGAGCGCACGTTATAATTCCAAGACGTTGGCAGGCTATAACCAAAAGTAGGCTACTGCGCCGCATAACATACAAGTTTGATTTCAAGTTATTATGAAAATAAATCGGTTTGCGGCTGCATATTTTTAAACATGGCGGTTGAAATAAAACACTGCAAGTAGTCGACCAATCAGAAATGTTCAGCGCTTGCGCCCCACCCCAAAGGTTCCGGTACTTTTGGAAAGTACTACCCCCCGAGCAGGGACTTTTTTGGGGGTAAAATAAAGTCCCCGGAGCTTAATTTAGACCCTAGTTCCTGCGGTGGAAACGCACTGAGTTCCTCAAAAGGTTCCTAGTTCCGGGGTAAAGTTCCTGCGGTGGAAACGCGGCTAAAGTAGCTATGCTGTAGTTGTTAAACACAGCAAACACAACACCGGACTGATTACGCTCAGTTCTGATTAGACACAAGCTTGTTTACATTATGTTACTGTCAAATAATACATCGCATTGTTGACCGCTGTTACATTTATTATATTTTGGAGAATAAACATCCGCAAAAGAAGGGGGGGGGGGGGGGGTATTCTACGAAGTAGGATTAGAAAGTTAGTCAGTAACTCTGAAAAAGATCATGTTATGACGTTATCTTGTTGATAGTGATTTGGATCTGTAAAACAAACCTTGAACGTTCACTTATCCAGGGTGGTGATTGCTCATAATAAACAAAATGTCAGAAGATATTTTGTAGCACTTTTTAAAGATATCTGATTAACCTGATAATCCTGCTTTGTTACCCCCTGATGGGTGCAGGTTAGCCCAGACTCGGTATCTGCTCGGTCCTATTGTAAAATGTCCAGCAGTCTACCAAATCGGGGCTAGGTGCAGATAATGCATAATCCATGATCCATAAACATACAGCCTATACCTACTCGTCGTTTTGTGACAGCAAACAAACTGACATGACTTTGAAAAACATTAGTTTGACATTAGTTAACGTTGTAACTGAGCAGGTTAGCTTCATATGGGCTAATGTTACCTTAGCATAGAAGTTTAAACAAAGACGTTTTACGTAGAATGAAGCTTGATATACACACACCATCATCATACTGAAGCTCATTTGCTATTCCTCTCGCACGTTGTCTTTGAAATCGTTGTCTTTGTAGTTCTTTTCTCTTTTGTCATACAGAACTGAGTTCTGTGAAACAAAGACAATCAAACAATCCACCATGCTGGATCCAGGTTCAAAAAATATTATTAACGTGCGAATTAATCACACGGAAAAAAAAACGCATCTGGTGTGTAAAGACCTTAAGAGTCAACTAAATTTCCACAAATTAAACATTATGTCCTGCTCTATTTTACTTAATGACCAGTAGTTACTGTCACAAGATCCCTTTGTAGATACAGTATAAATTTGCCTCAAGGACCCATTAGCCTCAGACGAGGGTGTCAAACTGAATCCCAAGGGGGTCACAGTATTTGCGAGTTTTTGTGGTTTCCTGTCAATCAACTGCCAATTAAGGCCTTGAGAAGAAGGTATGTGGATTCCTTTGCTAATGAATGACTTAAATGACACTAAAGGTACCTCCTGATGTGTTGAAACCTGAATTGTAGTACTCACAGATATTTTGAAAAGTTATTTTAGCAGAGGTGTTGACCTTAAATACATGCTCTCAGTAATCTAATGAATTTGCTTGTGTGTGTGGCTTTGTACCAAGAGGATAAAAATCCCACACAATTAAACAAAGTGATATAACTTAGTTTATTTACAGTACAACTCCATCCTGAGGACAGCCCTAAAGAATTGGCCTGATTAGACAATAAAGTGTTGCTATGGAGCTCAACAAATTTTTAAAAATGGAATGATTCACAAAAAATCTGCTTTTCCTTGTAGACTTTTGAAATTTGTTGGGCTGACTATGCACCTCATTAGAAATATGGCTATGTATGCTTTAGTTTCATTTGCATATGTATTTGTTACTGAGTGCTTAACTGCTGCTTGCAGCTGTTCATTATTTTTCTTCCCTGAAACTGAATGGGCAGCACAAATCGTAAATCCTATGGCTGCGAAACTTGGCAGGTTTGTTTATATGCCTCCCCACTACTTGGGTTGGATATCATTTAAATTGTATCGCTTCCGGTTACCCTTTCTGATTCTGCTTATCAAATCCAATTCTTTAATTCTGGTTTCAGTTTTTGTCATTTTTTTGAGGAAAAAGGGAAACCAAAATATGTTGTACGCAGAACCACCATTATTTTCTGCAGATATAAGCTGTCATAAAAAGTAAATTGTCATTTAGGTAAAAAGTTAGAGATAGCACTGCTGTGCTCCATAGAGTTATTATTAGCAGTCCGCAGATTCAACCAATCAATCAGCCTTTATTTATGGAGCACATTTCATACAAATTTGCAACACAATGTGCTGAACACAAAAAATAAAATAAAGTACTTAAAAATCAGGTGATACATAAAAGTTCATAAAAGATAAGATAAAATTTTTAAAAAAATAAATTAATAAAATGATTTAAGAATATTAAAATGATTACAAAAGAATATGGATGCCCTAACTAAATGCAATGCTAAAAAGGTAAGTCTTAAGATTCTTTTTGAAAGTGTCCACAGATGCAGAACCCCGCAGTCCCTCTGGCAGTCTGTTTCAAAGGCTAGGGCCACAGAACCTGAATGCCCCCTCACTTCTCTTGGCCCCAACCCTTGGAACAGTCAGTAGGCCAGTACCAGAGGACCTCAGGGATCTGCTAGGCACATACCTTAAAAGCATATCTGCTAAATAGAGAGGTGCAATGCCATTAAGTGATTTAAAAACCAATAAGAGAATTTTAAAAGTTATTCTAAAAGATACAGGGAGCCAGGGTTCGTAGTACAGGGGTGATATGATCCGGTTTCTTTAATCTGGTTAAAATTCTGGCAGCAGAATTTTGTATCAGTTGAAGTCTGTTTATTTGTTTTTTGGGAAGACCAGTTAACTGAGCATTACAGTAGTCTAGTCGGCTAAAGACAAAGCTATGTACCAACCTCTCTGCATCTTGCTGCCTTAAGAAGGGTCTCACCTTAGCTATATTTCTGAGATGGAAAAAGGCAGACTTTGTGACCATGCTGATATGAGAATTAAAATTTATATCAGAGTCTATAATAACACCCAGATTCCTTGCATCTGTTTTTGTCTGTGAAGCCAAAGTGCCCAGCCTTGAATGAACTAAATTTATTTTTGATTTGGGACCGACTAGTAGAACTTCAGTCTTATTCTCATTTAATTTTTAATTAGAATTAAAATAAAATTAAATTAGAAAATTACTGTTCATCCAATCATTAATGTCAGTGAGGCAGTTTGTTAAAATGGAGATGGCACTTGGGTCATTTGGCTTCACAGACAAGTAGAGCTGAGTGTCGCCAGCATAGGAATGAAAATTCACCCTGTGCCTGCGAATAATATCTCTGAGAGGCAGCAAATACAGAGAGAACAGGAGGGGTCCCAAGATACTGCCTTGTGGGATGCCACAGTCCATACTAACATGTTCAGAGAAGTGGTCATCCAACTTTACAGTGAACTGTCTCCTAGTAATATATGTATAAAACCAATTTAAAATATTGCCTGAGAGACCAACCCAATTTTCAAGCCTATCAATTAAAATACCATGGTCTGTTGTGTCGAATGCAGCGCTAAGATCTAAAAGAATTAAAATGGACACATTATTCAAATCAATACTAACTCTTAAGTCATTTAAGACCTTCACTAGTGCTGTCTCTGTGCTGTGGTGGGCTCTGAAACCTGAATGAAAATTTTCTAGGATGTTGTTTCCATTAAGATACTCATTAATTTGCTTAAAGACCACTTTTTCCAATACTTGACTTAAAAACGGTAAATTTGAGATGGGTCGAAAGTTGTTCAAATCAGAGCTGTCGAGATTAGGCTTTTTTAGCAACGGCCTGCAGTCTTAAAAGCGTTTGGAAAAATGCCAGATTTTAATGACAGATTTATAATGAGTGGTGTATTCTTCAGCAGACGGTCAAAATTGTCTTTAAAAAATCTAGAGGGGATTCGGTCAAGAAAACTAGTGCTTGGCTTCAGCTGTGAAACAATCCTGTTGAGTTCATTTTCACTAGTCTACTACTACTACTACTGTGAAGCAGTGGATAGTAGACATTTTGGGTTTGTTTGGTGGGCAATAACTGTACTCCTTTGGGTGCTCGTAATTTAGGACCTTGTCTTGACAATTTTGTTCTTAAAATATAAGGCAAATTCTTCACATTTTGAGGCTGAGGCTTGGCTGGGGGGAGCTGAGCTTTGATCTGGTTTTAATAGGCGGTCAGTGGTTGAAAACAGCATCCTAGGGTTATGCGCATTGTCAGTGATTAGCTTTGAAAAGTGAGTTTGTCTCGCAACACACCCAGCTCTGTTGTATGCTATAAGATGTTCTCTAAAGATATCCAGGTGTATAGTTAATTTACTTTTCCTTCATTTATGTTCTGCCCTTCTGCAGACTCTTTTTAGTTCATAAATATCACTTGCTTTCCAAGGCACATGTCTTTTCTTAAGCATTTTATTTTCTGTGATAGGAGCATTAGTATCGAGTGAGTCTTTAAGCATCCTGTTAAACTGCTCAACAAGATCGCGTACTGTGGAGCACACGCTAAGAGACATAGTGCACACTAGATCTGAGAATTTGGCACCTGTGGATACATCTATGAAGCGCTTCTTAATGGTGCGTGCTGATCTGTTTTCCACCTGAGAGAGTACGGCATCAAAATAAATACAGAAATGGTCTGAAAAAAACAACATCAGTAACTGCAGATGAGTTGATGTCGACCCCCATGGAAATACCCAGATCGAATGTGTGTCTATGTTTGTGCGTTGGTTCGTTTACATTTTGGACAAGGTTAAATGTATCAAGTAGGTTTAAAAACTCTGTTGCATTTGAGTCGGTGCTCTTATCTACATCTAGGTTAAAATCGCCAATTAAAAGTATTTTGTCGTATCTAATGACTACCATGGATAAAATATCAGAGAGTTCGGGTAAAAAGCTTGCATTATGTTTTGGTGGACGATAGACTGTTATGGCAAGCACTGGCACAGTGCTAAAAACTCGATGGGGGAGAGGTCGATTTTGTGGCAAACAAATTTCTTTGAGTAAATACATGCTACCCTACCTCCTCTTTTGCCTTGTCTTGCGGTATGTGAGAAATTAAAAATCTGGTGGGGAAGATAAGGCTTGCTACATTTGCAGACAACAACCATGTTTCTGTGAGAAACATGAAGTCCAATTTGCTATCCGAGATCATATCATTGATAATAAAATTTTTGTTAGACAACGATCTAACATGTAGCAGACTTAAAGTAATAATCTCAAAGATTTTCATTAAAAGAAATGTCTGTTAAGTCACTATCTATCGCCGAATTAGGTAACACAATGGTGATTGTGCCTATTATTATATTAATTTATATTATTATTAATATACTAATTTATGATTAAAGTACTGGGTGTCTGTGGCGACATTCCCGGGAAAAAATCACAAGGGGCGCATAGTTAGTGACGCGTTTTCCATCACCCATCAATGGTTGGTCCTCCAGAGAGGGTAGACGGAGCTAACGCAACAGGCTCGCTCTTCGACTCACTTGTGTGTGAGTGGTGCACTGTTTTTTCCGGTGTCTGCTAGCGTTACAATAACGAGGGGGGAGGGGGGAGGGGGGAGGGGGGGGGAGGGGGGGGGAGGTGGGTATGGAACCCTAAAAACTTTTTGTGTAACATGAGAGGTCATATTATTTGTTAATGTAGATGATGTTGATTCGTATTACATTTGATGACAATGTGACGTTACTAAATTACATAGCCTAGCTATTTGCACAGCTAACGCTAGCTACCAGACCATGTCAAGAAAGGCAACATTAGTTTAGACAATGTTGCGCACAGTATCCATCTCTCATATCAGGTAACGTTGCGTTAGCTAGCTAGCTAATGTAATTAACACAATTTAATGTCAGCTAACAATTAGAAAAAAGCTAGCTAATGCTACCGACAGGTACCGACCTCGCAAAACGTCTCTCGAATGCAATGCTACCTTGTTGCAATGTAGCTAACTAAAGGTCAGTTCAGATCAATGATTCGCAACAAGACTGGATGCAACTTGCAAAATTCCAAGACATCTGATTGTAAACATTCTAACTGCACTTGGCGATTTGACAAGGTGGGTCTTTTGAGACCCCAGGCAATGGCTTCAGACGCTCTGCAACTAACCAGTTCACACCGCTGCAATTTTCTCTGCAACATTCTAAAACCGTTTTGTCTCGTTGCGAATCATTGATCTGAATTGGCCTTAACGTTACTGTTATTTACATTAGCATCAAGTTCATCAATATATTATAATGATCGGAATAAAGCCGTCTTTACACAGAGCATTAACCAGGGGTATAGGTGGAGCAGAGGCAGGTCTGATTTCAGTGTAATGATGTCAAACCGGGGAAAACGAAATAAAAGAATACAGCAGTATGGATTAGCGTTATTATTTTATTACGCTTCCTCATATGGTCCTTCAGTCTTGCCCTTTTTTGATGAAATCTTTGTTTTTGTTTTATTATTCTTGTTTTGATTGCTAATTTAACACCCAGCTCCGCTTTATTCTCGAACAGTTTGCTAGCAAAACCAGAAACACCAGCGGTAACATTTTGCAAGGCAGTTGTTGCAACAGGATTGTTTCACAGCTGAAGCCAAGCACTAGTTTTCTTGACCGAATCCCCTCTAGATTTTTTAAAGACAATTTTGACTGTCTGCTGAAGAATACACTACTCATTATAAATCTGTCATTAAAATCTGGCATTTTTCCAAACGCTTTTAAGACTGCAGTTGTGAGCTAGCGCCTCAAATTTGTTTTTCAGCTGGAGAGGCTGTGATGGGATGGTACTGGGGGGAGGCTTATGCCGATTCCTCCGCTTTTTCTCCTGGACAGCGGTCCATGGTTCCGTTTTAGAGGTCCCGGGAGTGGAGCAGACCATTGTCTTGGGTTTAGCACCAAATTTGAACCATGGGTTCGCTGTAGCTGGTGGGATGTGGGACAGCACTGTCCCATTGTTCCAGGGAACAGTGACATCAGCCACCTGCGTGGAGGAGGCTGCCTCAATGAGTCAATAAGCTGTTCACCTTCCTTTATTTTATATAGTGTGGAGATCCTGCATTCCAGTTCTTCAATTTTCTGAGCCATCCGGAGGCAGTCAATGCAGCCCGTGGAAGATTGTGTATGGGGGTTTGTAGTGATAAAAAATCCACTGAAATGTTCCGCAATTCCAAGTGTATATGGCAATCCGCAAATTTGGCAATCCGTAAAATGTACATGAAAAAGACTGAAAAGGCTGATAAAATAAAATGATAAAATGATAAATAAAACTGTGAAAGACGCTGCGAAAGAAAGTGGAAAATAGATATAAAATAGATAAAGCTCTCGTCTTCTCTCTCCGGAGTCCAAGGTCCAGTCCTCTAGATCATTCAGATTATAAAAATTCCAGAATGCCGTTGTGCGGTGGGCTGTAAAAAAAACAAGAGCCCAGATCAGAAGTTCTCTCTGCTCCCATTCAAAAAGCACTTTTTTTTAATGTAACACCTTTGCAGTCCTTCTCCCCACAAACTACACAATTCTCCGTTCTCGGACGCACACGTGTTTTATTGCGCTTCAAGTCCGCACATACACAAACCAAAACAAAACACATAATAAGGACAGAGAATTCGCACACGTGTCGCTCCCTCGTGCGTCTCTCATTCCAGCGCCTTGGTCTCACTGCAGGCAGAGCATATAAACAATTAGCAATTAATTGTCATCACCCACACCTGGGTTGCAACGCCAGCAAAACCACTCCCTCTCCGCCCACAGATGGCGCCCTAACCACACCACCCCTCCACACATAATAACTAACATTACTATGATAGGTGATTTTAACTAATGTTACTGTTAATTAAATGCAGCTATCATAGCTAATAACTTTCATTAGAAGCATCTTGGTTAAAAGCAGTTCAGTTATCATAATAACATTAGCTATCTAGCTAATGTTGTTAATTTAAGATGTGATATGTAAGTTAATGTTGCTAACTATGCAGTTACATGTCACATCACATCCTAAAAAAACTATTTAATTATAAATTATACAAACATACAAATTACCATTTCAGACACAGCCTCTTAGCTACAGCTAATGAAAGTTACACAGTAAGTACTTACCGGATACAAAATGGCTAATTTACTACAAAAATATATGTGGCTTGATTCAGGATCCCAGAGTTTTTTCGGCTTTCCCCTCCACTTTTTCTTCTCATTGGTTCGATCTTTTTGTACAGGCAGATATAAAAATGTGGGTTCATGGCTTTGTTATTCGTGCAGCCTACTACCCAACAAATTTTTGTAATTTTTATAATCTTGATAATCCACTGCCTTCTAATACTGACTATGAGGATCGCAACGGATTGTTTTCCCCCAGCATGGGGGTGTGGCCCATTAGAGGCACATTGATGCATATGTATTACCAATGATGTAGACTTATGCGCAGCAGGTCCTGGCAGTTGATTAAAATCTTTGCATTTCACTCATGAACGTCATTGAGAATACATTTTCGGGACTCAATAAGTGGATTTGAAATGCATTTCTTCATGAATTCTGGGTTCTTGGAAGTTTGGAACTGGTTCCAGGTCGGAACCGGGTCAAAATATGCAATCTTACCCACGACTCAGGTTATCTCAAATGGTGCCTATTGGCTTGAGGGTTGTGCTGCAATGCAGCTGTTCATACTTTGTCCCATAACTCCTGAACCGTGTGGTCTAGAAGTGATATTCTTCCTTGGCTTATACCCAACAAAACATATATTCATTGACATTCCTTCCTTACTTAAACTATGATGGATTTTTGGGTTGTCTGATGTTCTTCTGGCACTGAGGTGAGTTCAGGAATAAGGTTGTCCTATTTCCATGCATTTTCCATGATTTATTAATAACATGTTCGCCTGTGCAGACAGTTTCATTAATCCAAGAACATGGCTGGTGTCTTAACTTTTCTTATGTACTAACTACGGATGAATGATGATCAAACTTCTTTACAACTTTTAGTACATCAATTATAGCTACTCATGTAGGCTCCAGAAAATGATACTAAATTATTGAACTAGTAGGCTATTAAGCCACTAGTTCTGACTGGGTGGTTAATTATGTTACTTTTGAATTTTATTAACTAAAACATGAGCCAGTTTAGGCCCAAAGTTGTAAAAGTCAGACTAGTGGGTTTATATTTTAAATTCACATGTAGCCAATTTACAGTTTAGTTTTTCTTTTCTTTTCCTTTTATTTATAAGGGGGTGCTACGCAATATGGTTCAGAACACTCTATGAGGGTACTATAAACAAATTGAGCGAAATTGACGAAAGTTCTTTTTTTGTGTGATGTATAGTAGGTTTGAACTAAATGCAGTTATAGCATGTAGCCTTTTTTCCCAACGGTGGTATTTCTCAATATAATTGTGCCGCCGTGTTAACACATTACTGCGGTTGTGGGTCAGGCACTCTTCATGGTAAGAAGAAATTTTAGGATAGCGCTTCCTATATTGCTTGTGTCAAAAGTGCTGCGACGGAAACAGCGATAGATTTACCCACATCTGTCCAAAATGTAAACAAGTCAGGCAGTTTTCACGGTAGGGAAAAATTTTATGACAATGTTTCGTTAAGTGCAGCGTCTTTTACTGCTACGACAGAGGGAATGCGTAAGTGAATGCGATAAGAAAATCTTCGGTTACGCTGACCTATAAAATGCTATTCCAAAAGCAAAATTAGACATGTTATACATCGTTAGAAAGCTTATACTCTCACCTACTGAATAAATGAATTGTCAATCAAGCCAGACTGTACTAAAAACAGACCTGCCAACCTTAGGAAAATATTTTGAGTACCGCAATAGTCAGTGCAAAGCTTAGTTCACATGCTTTCGCACGTACCACTTCGCTTTGCACGCACACATGCACACACAAGCCTTTCTTCATAATTTTAGTTTTGACTGTTGAAGTGATCAGGCAAAATTGTACAATTTGGCCTGATTCTAAAATATCACTTGCACTGCTATATTATGATATACTTGCAAGTCAAAAGTTTGAGTACACCTGCTTAAAACCATTTTTTTCATGATTAATATTTCATTATATGTTATGTGTTCTTATACAAACAGATAACCATAAGTGAATTGCATTCAATTATTTCGTAAAAATGGAAATTATTTATTTTGTATATTGTAACATGTTTTCATTTTCAAGTATTTATAGAAACTTACGTTGCGATGTAAAACACTGTCAATTATGAATAAAACCAAGTTTCTGTTCATGATTTCCATTTTTATTTAATAATTAAACAATTGAATCAGCTTATATAGGCACACATCATATAGGCCTAATGGAAAAAAAGTATTCAATTGAAAAATGATCTGGGAATGTAGGCCTTTGTAACTAGAGGTTTAGCTAAATTATTACCTGAAGCTCCTTGGTGGCTGATGTCAAAATCATAATTGCACAATGTGCAAAATGCATGGTGCGGAAGTTTTGAGGGGCGGAGGCACGGCCATTGCTCCTGATATTTTGCGAGGAACTTCTGGGGGGCATGGACTTTTTAGTAGGTCTGCTGCTCTCTCTCTCCTTGTTAGTATCCTCGTCATCTGACGTCATGATTATTTTCTAACTGCAAGGCTGGTTGGGTGACTGGCTGCAATAATAGGAATTATTTGCTACATTAGCAGTCTGTAGTCAAACACCTTTTCAATGGTCACTTTGCTCCAACAGAGCGTGCGCGATTCAAAGTTTGAACAGGGAGTCTCCGTAGCGTTTGAGTTACTCCATCAGTTATTCACACGTCTCGCAACGAGGCTAAATCGTATGCGAGCTGCTACTACGGCTAACTATATACACAAATGTATCTCATTAGGATATACCCCTTGAAATGCATCATCTCGTAAAGTTACTGAACATGTTTTAGCATTTTATATGTTAACATTACGGTCACATTTTTGTGCTTGATTATTACTCCCCACTTTCCATTTTACCTCAGCAATGCAGCGTTACACCTCGGTGGATAATAAAGTATCGCTGAGTATCAGTGGATGTTGAGTGGGTCGGGGAGGGGTTGCAGAACCACAAGCACAAGGTCGTAGCATCTTGTTCAATCCGAGGGATGTAGTTTAAATACCGATTAAATGTACGGTATTATTTTGTATTAATCGATTGTTTTCCGTAATTCAATTACAATAATTTTTTTTTTTTTTTTTTTTTTTGTGTAGTTTCTCCTGGCATTTCGTACCTGCGTATTCTGACCAAGAATTGCGTGGTTGGTACACAAAATGCATGCAGGTTGGCAGGTCTGTAAAAAGGGTGACAACGGCGTAAACAACACGTGTGGTATTATGCACAGCTATTTTGGAAGGTGCCCAGGCATCACAAATGTAATTTATATTTCACAAACGGATTGTCCAAGACAATATATGACCACTCAGTCTCAAAAGGGACATCTCTACGTGTAAAACCAATGGTAAGGTTGTACATTTTTTCAATATTTAGTCCTAGATATTGACTGGAATGACATGGTATAATTTTTAAAACTTTGTCACGTTTATTTTGTTAGTCAGTGAGCAGCGTTTTCACTGCTGTATTGGCATATCTTAGGGCTAATGTCAGGTTTATCTTGATGCTATGACGGAATACGATTTTTGAGTGGTGAAAGAATATTTTTATGAATGCCCAGATAGAAAATATTGTCCATTATGTCATGGGTGGGCGGTGTAGTTGCAGATGAGACTGCAGGGAGGGGGTGCGTGTTAAATGAACAACCAGAGCGACAATGGTGGCGCTGCGAAACTCCGTATTCGGCATAGTTGTCGTGTATCGTCTACTAATGAAACTAAAACAAAGTGTTTCTGTTTTTTACTTGTACTTTGGTTGCAGTAGCACTGAATGTCTGAGTTCAGCAATCTCGGCACGCCGGCATGCCGACCACTAGGGGCTTTGCGCTAAGAGGTTAATTAGACGATATTGCATTTTCCTCCATTTAGAATGTTTGGCTCATTGACACCAAATTTATCTTGAAAGAATCTCTTGAGTCTGTTGCTCAATAATTATCAAAAAATATTGACTTTTCAAAGTACTGTGGCATTACCCATCAGTCAATTGTACAGGGCATGGCCATTTTTACTAAAACTTTTTTTTAAAGAGGAAAATAAATAAAAATGCCAAACTATTGCTTGACTAATCAAGTTGAAACTTTGCAAGTCTTTGTGTTAGTCCTCCATTGGACAAACAATGATAGTCTTATCTGAAAAATATGGCCGCCATCAGCCAGTCAGTTGTCAGTGGGCTTGTGACAGGCTTAGCTCTGGCTAATCATTATGGAACTTGAATATATGTTGACCTCTAAGCTAGGGTATACAGTGCCATGAGAAGTATTTGAAGTATCCTGATTTTTCCTATTATTGCATAATTGTCACACTGAATGGTTTCAGTAGACAAAATGTATTCGAAAAGGGGAACCTGAGTAAACTCAAAACACATTTGCAATCCACTCTAGGACTCTGGGATCACCCTAACTAACCAGAGTTATTATACTGCAAACAAGGGTTAGACGAGAGCGAAAAATACATTATAGTAGTTCTTTTGAATCCGAATCATGAACAGACATTGCCTGTCAGCATGAAATGTTGCCTGGATGTGCAAAGGCCTTGGTCTACAACCCAGACGTTTTATCTCTGGAGACATGGAAGTTATAGTCTGAGGACGGTTTCCTGAAACATGATTGTTTCTGCCACATTTTATCCAGCACAGTCTCCTACCAAATGGAGGTCTTTAAGAGCTGAAAATGAGTTGTAATGGGTTTGTCATCCTCTTTACTTTACAGTTTCTTACTTCATGGAGGGCCGGGAAGCAGCCCAGTTAGTCTACCGCTGGACTCAAGTTTTGGACCCAACTGTTAGAAAAGGCCCTTGGACCAAGGAGGAGGATGAGGTGGGGAGGGGAGATTTCTTTTGGATAAAATGAGACTAAATTTGTTGTTAGTTTTTATAGTCAGTTTTTATATTTTCTTGAAAGTGACTGTGAGTAGTCTGCTTTCTCTTGTCTAAGGTCAGGAAAAATACAGTGAATGCACTTTTTAAAATGAGCCAACTATATAATTTATTCTGGTCTGCAGATGTTGCTGAAAGCAGTGACAAAGTATGGCGTTCGTGACTGGTGGAAGATACGAAATGAGGTGCCTGGCAGGACAGATGCACAGTGCAGAGAGAGGTAAGTATTGATAAGATGCAGGGGTGGGAAAGATAAAAGCCGCTGCCTTATGTTAACGAAACTAATTGCAATACTGTTGACATATTTACATCCCTAGCCCTTTTTGTACAATTCCTTTTTGTACAATAACCCATGGTTCTGAATCAAATTCTCATTATGACGGTGCCAACCATGACAGGTAGTGTCGCCCAGAAATTGAGGGTTTCACTGAGCAGTGTGTTCCAAACTTTATTGCTATGACAGACTTCTCTAGTTAATCAATTGCCTGCAGACTGTCTGCATCAGCTATTTAACTCCTTCACGCAATGCCTCTAGTGGTCGGCACGCTGGTGTGCCTAGATTGCTCAACTCAGACATTTATTGCTCCTGCAACCAAACCATGAGTTGAAAACAGAAACTCTGTGTTATGGTTTCATTAGTAGACGATACACAACAACTATGCCGAATATGGGGTTTCGCAAAGCCACCATTATTGCACTTGTCGTTCATTTAACAAGCACCCCCTCCCTGCAGTCTCATCTGAAACTAGACCCCCCCACCCATGACACACTGGACAATCGTGTCTATCTGGGCATTCATATAAATATTATTTTTTGTTACGCAGTACGTCAACAATGCATGTTAGAAGAGACACTTCTGTTTACATCCTGAACCATGGCTGACCACAGCAAACGCTCGAAAGTTTGGCTTAGCTTCACTAAAAAAGATAACGACACAGCAAAATGCAACAACTGCAGTAGCCTAAGGATATTTTGTGCAAGGGAGGAAGCACCTCCAATATGACAATGCATTTACTTCAACACGGTGTGAATCTGAAGGAATGCACCGTGTTCGATGTGTTGCGGTCTCCCAGCCACAATAACGCCCCAGGTGCAGCTAACGTTAACAGTAGCAAAGTTGTCATAAAATTTTTCCAGACCGTGAAAACTGCCTGACTTGTTTACATTTTGGACAGATGTGGCTAGTGGGTAAATCTGTCGCTGTTTCCGTACACCAAGTATTCTCAAGTAGGCTGCAGAAATAATACTAAAATACTTAACTAGTAGTAAGTCACTAGTGCTCTGTAGATGTTTAAGCTACTTTTAGTGTTATTAACGAAAACGAGAGCCAGTTTAGTCCCAAAGCTGTCAAAGTCAGACTAGTGGGTCTATATTTAACGTTAATGTGTAGCCTACAGTTTTAATTTAATTACTTTTTTTGGTAAGGGCTGGTTTTATGGTTTTAAACACTCCACGCTAGTGGGTGATTGGCGAGCGTTTTTATGTTTTTATGCATGGTAGGTTTGATCTAAATGCATTTACAGAATATAGCGTTTTTTCCCAAAGATGGCATTTCTCGATATAATTGTGCCGCCGTGTTAACACATTACTACGGTTGCGGGTCAGGCACTCTTCACGGTAAGAAGAAATTTTAGGATAGCTCTTCCGATTTTGCTTGTGTCAAAAGTGCTGCGACGGAAACAGCGATAGATTTACCCACTAGCCACATCTGTCCAAAATGTAAACAAGTCAGGCAGTTTTCACGGTCGGGAAAAATTTTATGACGTCTCACGCTCAGGTGCAAAACACAGATGAGCTGACATTCGCCTTTTATATTGAAGGTAAACGAATGATGTCTACAAATTATTATTTTTTTGTTATATTTTTCCATTATTTATTTAAATAGTTTTGGTTTGTAATTGTTTTTGTTGATCATTCCTTATAAGAAAGAGTAATATTTATTTTTATACTGAAGGGAAAAAGAAACCTTCCTGTCACAGTTGACAGTTACTGATTATAGCCTAAGTGTGCCAAGAATAAAGGTAAGCTAATTTTTGTTCTTGAAATATTTGTTCTTTTTTTCTCTCCAAAAAATATTGTAATTGGAACCGAGATTCGATAAGAACCGGATTCCATAAGCAGAATCGGACTTGATAAAATTGAAATGATACCCAACCCTACTCAAGCGGCATAACTTTCACCTTCACTCAGGCGGCATGACTTTTCAAGGACCATTTTTCGAAGGTAAGAGGAGCATGCCATAAAACTCACACGGTAGTTGGTAAGAAGAGCATGCCATAGTTACAAAACTCACTCTGTAATGTTAGTTTGTCCGTCTCTCTCATCTCTCTCCCCACACACACACCAAAGGACATAGCTAGGACACACACATCCTGAGATAACCGCTATCGTCGGTAGAATTTATTCCAGTAAACGTCATGTAACAATATCCTAATCCTACACATATATTTCACAAAATACCAACACAATAACGGAGTGACGACTTAAAGTTACTCACTAAACTCGTTGACTGTGCCAGAACAAAAAATCAGCTTTGGGTGTTTACGTTACCCTGCGTTATCCTGTCTGTTCGACATGAACTCGACAACAGGTTGTCAATTCAAACAGAGAACATGATTTTATTTATTTTTCAAATATTTCATGTTTTACAAAATATTCTATTAAACATATGTTAATTTAAAGGCAGCCTTGTGTTGGGGTTTGTGTTGCTGTAAATTTTGGCACAAAAATTTTAACATTTACTGCAACTGAATATCGGCCCCAAATATCGGCTATCGGCTTCCTTGACTTACTAATAATCGGTATCGGCCCTGAAAAAACCATATCGGTTGACCCCTACTGTGCAGCAATGCTCCCCCTCCATCCTGACAGAGCTTGAGAGGATGTGCAGAGAAGAATGGGAGAAATACCCCAAATACAGGTGTGCCAAGGATGTAGCATCATACCCAAGAAGACTCGAGGCTGTTATTGCTGCCAAAAGTGCCTCAAAAATACCGAGTAAAGAATCTGAATACTTAGTAAATGTGCTATTTCAGTTTTATTCAGTAATATTATGGGTTATTGTGTGTAGATTGATGAGAATATAAATTAATTAAATCAATTTTATAATAAGGCTGTAACGTAACAAAATGTTTAAAAAAGTGAATGGGTCTGAATACTTCACTAATGCACTGTATTATCTTGGAAAATCAGTTTGTAAAATATACGCTCATTTGTGACACCTGGGTACCTTCCAAAATAGCTGTGCATAATACCATGCATGCATTTTAGGATGTTGCCCTTTCTCGTACAATCTGGCTAGATTGACAATTAATCGATCCAATAGGTGACAGTCTAAGCTTTCTAACGATGTATTACATGTCTAATTTATCTTTTTGAATAGCGTTTTATAAACCTGCATAACCGAAAGTTGTGAATCATCATCGCCGCTTTACGCATTTACTTTGTGGTAGCAGTAAAAGACACTGAACTAGGCAAAACAATATCTATCAGTTTCGTTTTATTTTGTAGGATATTATTACTGAGGACTTCTGAGCATAGCTAAGTGTAGCACTTGTGTGGTGATGGTGGTATAATACAGTAGCCTAATTAAAATCACAATTAGATTTTGACCAGTTAGGTTCGCTTGCTGGAGCAGATGATGGATAAATGAAGACACCACACAGATTACCTTTTTAACCGGCTTGTTTTGTCACTTTTAAATTGTAAAATAAAATAATAAAATAAAAAATTTACACCAGAAATGTGCACAGGCCCATGAATATCAACAAGACTAGTATCAATTATCTGATCTGAGGGTGCGCCCGCTATCCTGACTGAGAAACCCTAGTTGCAGTAGTAAAACAGTTCAGTTATTAATAGATCAATAACAATCAATTATCCACCCAGGAGTTCAAATTATCGCATATGTTTGCTGATAGACCTAACTGACATAGTTTTCTTGAGTAAGTCAGGAGAGGAGACAGACAACAGCATTGATTCTTTGTCTCTGTGTCTATCTACTGAACATAGATAAGATATCTTCATCGATATTTAAGTGTTACTGCTCAAAAATTTTGGTTATGTACATTATTTTTGAAATTGAGTGACTTCAAATAGGTTATGGGAATTTTATAATGAGGATATCTCACACTAACGTAAGCGTTCGTTGGTAGCTTCAGCAGAGTTTGTGTTCATGCACCTGATGTGATGTAACCTGGAAGATTGCCAAAGCGTGGTGGATGGCTGAATATTGTTTTAATGTCATCCCATCCCCATACCAGACCTGCCAACCTGCATGCATTTTGTGTACCAACCACGCAATTCTTGGTCAAAATACGCATGTACGAAATGCCAACTGAAACTACGCAAAAAAACAAAAAAATAATAATAAAATAAAATATTATTATTGTAATTTAATTACGGAAAACAATCAATCAATACAAAATAATACCGTACATTTATTCGGTATTTAAACTACATCCCTCGGATTGGACCAGAAGCAACCTTGTGCTTGTGGTTCTGTAACCGCTCCCCGACCCACTCAACATCCACTGATATGCAGCGGTACTTTATTATCCACCGAGGCGTAACGCTGCATTGCTGAGGTAAAATGAGAGAAGTGGGAGAGTGATAATCAAGCACAAAAATGAGACCGTAATGTTAACATATAAAACGTTAAAACGTTCGGTAATTTTACGTGATGATGCATTTCAATGGGTATATCCTAATGAGATAAATTTGTGTATATAGTTAGCCGTAGTAGTAGCTCACATACGATTTAGCCTCGTTACGAGACGACTACGGTGTGAATAACTAAATAATAATTTAGCTGCAGTAACTCAAACGCCACGGAGACTCCCTGTTCTAACTCTGAACCGCGCACACTCTGTTGGAGCTAAGTGAAACGAGTCCATGTCCCCCAGAAGTTCCTCGCAAAATATCAGGAGCAATGGCCATGCCTCCGCCCCTCAAAACCTCCGCACCATGCATATTGCACATTGTGCAGTTATGATTTTGACATTAGCCACCAAGTAGCTTCATGTAATAATTTAGCTAAACCTCTAGTTACAAAGGCCTACATTCCCAGATAATTTTTCAATTGAATACTTTTTTTTCATTAGCCCTATATGATGTGTGCCTATATAAGCTGATTCAATTATTTAATTATTAAATAAAAATGGAAATCATGAACAGAAACTTGGTTTTATTCATAATTGACAGTGTTTTACATCGCAACGTGTTTTTTTTTTTTACATTACAACGTAAGTTTGTGTAAGTACTTGAAAATGAAAACATGTTACAATATACAAAATAAATAATTTCCATTTTTACGAAATAATTGAATGCAATTCACTTATGGTTATCTGTTTGTATAAGCACACACATCATATAATGAAATATTAATCATGAAAAAAATGGTTTTAAGCAGGTGTACTCAAACCTTTGACTTGCAAGTGTATCGTAATATTGCCCAGTGCAGTGCAAGTGATATTTTAGAATCAGGTCAAATTATACAATTTTGCCTGATCACTTCAACAGTCAAAACTAGAATTATGAAGAAAGGCTTATGTGTGTGTATGTGTGTGTGGGTCTGTGTGTCTCTTGCAGACTGTCGTGTGCAAAGAGAAGTGGTGCGAAAGCATGTGAACTAAGCATTACACTGACTATTGTGGTACTCAAAATATTTTCCCAAGGTTGGCAGGTCTGCCATACAAGGAAACATTACATACTGTAGAGTACAGAAAAACATACAAGAGTCAATGATTACTCATGTAGTTAAATTACCACATTGTGTGATAATGTTTTTGTTTCACTCTGTTGATCCCCGGAGACTAAATACTTTTTTCAGGACTACTGTATAAAATGTACCCATAATCATGTGCATGGATTTACTAAAAATGGCCTTGAACATCAAAAGGACAAGTATCACATTTCCAAGCCACTGGCAGAACAGATGGCTTAGTGTACCACTTTTTTCATCTACACTATATGGCCAAAATTATGGGCATTAACCCCTTAGCGCACAAGCCAAATCTTGCCAATCCTTGCCCATTTAGGGGGTACCCTATTTAAAGCATTATAACTCCAGATGTGAACACCACAGAGACTTGAAAAATGTCTTAAATGAAGCAAGACATTTGTACCATTTACAATACTAGCTTAGATTAGTTTATATTCATAATTTTGGAAGAAATAAAGTACCACAAATGCAATTGTTTTAACAAAAAATCAAAAATGAATTTGCAATGAAATACTGAGAGATTGTATATATACAGCAGGTTAAACTATACATGTGCTAGATCAAAAACTTCTTGACCGCGAGTTAATAAAATCTAAGGGTGGATATGTAGAAGTACTATAGATGTATGAAGCAAAAACTAAGCAGAGTGTACCCAGCGTCTCCAAATCTATCCAAAATGTCTAAATTATGCATTGCTGTAAATCACAACATATTCACATATTTCACTACAAATCAACTGTTTTGACTCAAGAAAATCACTGTTGCATAATTTTCAAGTGGGAATTACAGGCTTTCAGTCAGTACAGTGGTCTAAAATATCTAGGGGTCCAGAAACATATCCAAAATCTCTCCAAAATTGAATAAAATGCTTTTTGTCCATTATAAAGCATGTAAATGAGCCCTTTATGAAGGTTTAAGATGGAACATTGCTATCAGATTAAAAAATAATGCAAAAATATTGTCACACAATGCGGTACAGTACCTAAATGTGCAATAATTAACTCTTGTATGTATTTCTATACACTGTGCTCTCGTATGTTTTCTTGTATGGGGATGGGACGACATGAAAACAATTTTCGACTGTCCACCACGTTTTGGCAATATTCCAACTCTCATGTCATCACTGTTGCATGCATCACAAAAACGACTAAACTAACAACGAACGCTTACATTACAGTGTGAAATATCCTCATTACAAAATACCACTAACCTATTTAAAGACAATCAATTTCAAAAATAACGTGACCAAAATATTTTGAGCAGTAATACTTACATAGCGATGAGGAAATGTTGTCTCTGTTGAGTAGATGGAAACAGAGGCAGTAAATCAGTAAATGTTCTTCTGTTCTGTCTTACTCCAGAAAACGATGTCAGCTAGGTCTATCAGCAAATATATGGCTTAGCTGTGCACAGAAGTTCTCAATAATAATATTTTCCAAGAAATTGCAAAAATCTTTGATAAAGTTTTGTTGGGGGCAGTGTCTTTTACTGCTACCACAGAGTGAATGCGATAATGAGAAAACTTGCGGTTATGCTGTGCTATAAGACGCTATTCCAGAAGCAAACTTGTTATACAAGACATATAGCAAGACATGTTATACATCGTTAGAAAGCTTATTCTGTCACCTATTGGATCGATTAATTGTCGATCAAACCAGACTGTACTAAAAAGGCGAAAACACCATGAACAACATGTGTGGCAGTACACACAGTTATTTTGGAAGGTACCTAGCCATCACAAATGCGCGTATATTTCACAAACGTTTTATCCAAGACAATATATAACCACTCAGTCTCAAAAGAAACATCTCTACACGTAGAACAAATGGAAAGGTTGTATATTTATTCAATATTTAGTCCCAGATATTGACTGTAGAATGGCATTGTATAATGTTTTTTAAAATTGTCTTGTTTGTTTTGTTATTCAATGAGCAGCATTTTCACTACTGTATTGGCATATCTTGGGGCTATTGTTGGGTTTATCTTGTTGCTATGACTGAATACAATTTTTGAGTGGTGAAAGAATATTTCTATGAATGCCCAGATAGACAATATTGTCCATTATGCCATGGGTAGGCGGTGTAGTTGCAGATGAGACTGCAGGGAGGAGGTGCATGTGAAATGAACGGCCAGCACGACAGTGGTGGCACTGCGAACTCCGTATTTGGCATAGTTGCCGTGTGTTGTCTACTAATGAAACTAGAACACAGAGTTTCTGTTTTGAAATACTTTGGTTGCAGGGGCAATGAATGTCTGAGTTGAGCAATCTAGGCACACCAGCGTGCCGACCACTAGGGGGAGTATTCTAAGAGGTTAAAGATAAGCAGTAAGCCAATGAAAATTGACGTGGGCAGGTCTTGCATCAACAAACTGTATTTTTAATGTATTTCTAATTCTCCTGGATTTTAAATTGATTAAAAAACATGACTAGATCTCTCTCCTCAGAAAGAAACAATGCCCCTCAAAGTACTGCATGTAAACACGCATGTATCTGACTGCAGAAAAAAAAAATTTGCCCCAATAAGCCATAAAGGATGCTATATTGATTTTTTGCCATTATTTATTTGGCTGCAAGATTTTGCAATGTAACATGCATTTTCTTGCCAAATTGCAGCCTTTTGCTTGGACCCCATGTTTTGCTGCTTGCAGCTCTATTCTTTTTTTAAAAATGACTCTTTTGGTCATGCTGTCCATTGTCTTCAGACTTTGGGGGAAGGCGCGTATGAATAATTTCTGAGGATTGGGCTGCTTTTTTTGTAGAAAATCTATTAAGTGCTTTTATAAAACTTGATAACTGACACAAAAGCAGTTAAAAAAAAAAAAAAGTTCAAAGTACCATACAGACATTTTAGTCATTTATTGCGTCCCTGTAGAGTTGCTAAGGGTTTGAATGCCAAGTTATTTTAAGATTTTTAGTCTTTAGGAGATGTCCAGTGGCATTGTTTTTATTTGAGAACACTGTGCTGGTGCCAGCAAAAGATTAACTTGAATAGTAATAAATTAATGTAGGTTTCGTGTTTAAGATTTTTTTTTTAAATTAATTAATTTTTTTTTTTTTTTTCATTATTTATAATTCATAATGGTATAATACAACCTCCAATTTTGAAATGCATTGTGAACCAGAATGTAAACTCCTCAAAAAAAGTTTGGAAATTTGGGTTTGGTCGATCATATCTCTGTTGTCACTGTATTATTAGCATTGTATGTTATATCATTGGAAAGCCTGTTCATTTCCCTTTGCAATGATGCCCCATTTGTAAGGATCATGCATTTGTGGGATGAGCAGCACAGCTGATTATGTGGGTGGGGTCCCAAGTGAAATGTGCCAAATTTCCCTGCCAATGTCAAACAGTGTATTCTCCTGTTGGTATTGACTAATTTCCAAACTTTTTTTGAGGAGTTTATTTCAATATTAGAGGTTGTACTGTACCAATATGAATTATAAATAATGCTAAAATAAACTGCATTCAGTAAATTTAAATTCTTACTAAATTTTGACATTGACTTTGCTATTGAAGACAAAATTTAATTATAAGAATTTGAATTTACTGAATGCAGTTCCCTACGGTCTACATACCTGCAACCTGGTTTTTTAAAATACAAAACTCAATTTGTAACTCCGTCTTAATTTAAACTGTAATAAAACCTTTATTTTTTCTGTGTTGGATTACAAATAAATTAATCTCCTTTTCAGTGTCCCACAGCTCTGTGTACTGGCCCTTTGTTGTGTCAAACCCTGTTTATTTTCCTGCATTGTGTTCTTTATCAATAGGGATAATATTAGTCCATCAGCCCAGGCCAGAATTTTCACTAACTGGTACCACCCAAGATGGCAAATTCTAGTTTGGAAATGTCCATATCTCTAGATGATATTTCAACATGATAACCCTTCCCAAGTGGTAGCTTAATGACAGTTATCAACCTTCAATGACACCAACCGTTGATCCAAAGAATGAAAAAATCTTGTCACTTTATTTGAACAGAATGTCATACATAGAAAAAAATGAAGAATTCTACCTCTTTCATTCACTTATTTAATACATATACCAATGATAATCATCATCATCACAAACAATATTGTACTGTCATACTAATATCCATTCTCAAGTATTCATATTCTGTTTATTCATCATTATCGTCATTATTATCATCATAGTCAACCAGCTTCATGACAACTTCTACATCCTCCTCCCTCTGATTGCTGCAGGTTTGTAGCTTGCACATTTCTGTGCACTTCAGTTTGTTCAGAGAGCGCTGAGTTTTCCTTGTCCTGCAAAAGCACTTATGCTATGACAACCTGTAAAGGCATGTACACCTACAAGAGCATCACATAGGTCATCTCCAAGGAGCTGAGCAAGGTTGCTGATGATGATGTACCTTGTCCGATTCTGAGTGTCACATTTCTGATACAGGGGGAGGTTTATCTTCTTACAGTATCCGAGACTAAGGATCATGACATCTGTATCCTTACTCACAATAACTGGTTTGATAGCCATTCTGGCTGGCATGATTTGCATGTAGGAGCATACGGGTATCCACCTCCTCATGGGAATATTTCAGCTCTTCAACAACTTTCCAGTCTTTTTTGCTCAGACAATAGCATCTCTCCACAGGTCGCAAATAGCTGCTTGTCCTGAAGCTTTACCCGGTTCTCTGCTAGCTTCCACTGGTCCACGATGAATTTTATCAAGGCTGTTTTGCTGTCTGTATTACTTGACAACTTTCTCCACTGCACAACATTGTGTCCCGGGGCAATGTTCTTCCATTGAGTGTTACTTGCAGAACCACGACTGCATCTCTCAGCATTCTTGATTGATGTTTTCCAGTACACATCAAACACCACATTTGTCCGCTTACTGTTTCCTCCTTCGTTCAACGCTAGGTTCAGCACAGAACCAGCAATCTCTCCAAAAGTCTTTCCATCACCTTTCAGTTTCTGAACAAGACTCATTCCATCAAAGAGCATGCAGAGTACTCTCCAATATCTTCAACTGCTGATGCTGATTTCTCTAACTCTCTTGTAAGAGCAGCCTTGTTAGCTTTATGCAATGAGCCATCTGGATTTGAGAGTACCCAAGGCAATGGACCAAGCTTCTTTAATGTGAAGATCTCTACTTTGCGAAGCAATGATCATATGCCCAAACAGATTTCTATCTGCTTTCAGGACCACCTCCTTGTTTTGTGCTTGGTTTACTCTGTCGCTTTTCTTGATGCTTGAGAATGTCTTCAGATTCTGTTTTCTCATTTTGTCATGGAACTTGGCTGTGGGTGAATATTTCTCCAAACGTTCACTTCTGAGTTGCCTCAAATACTGACTTGTGTTTTCTGAAGTGAGATAGTATCTGGTGACTGCTCCAGTTTTCGGGCTGAAACCCTTGGCAGTCTGGGTGTCCTTGTTTACAGTCTCCTCAATTGTCTGGTCTACCAGAATCTTTCCAAAGGGATTGTTCCTGCCCAGCTGGACAGAAAAACCGCCCTCTACAAAGTGTGCATGAACACCAGGATGATCAACCTCCAGGCGAGACATTTGAGCATAGTGGTACATTACATTTATTTGGCAGACACTTTTATCTAAAGCGACGTACAAGAGTGCATTTCATGGTCATGGACAACTACAAAACATAGGTTCAATAAGATACAATACTTATTTTGTACAGCTATTTCTAGCCAAGAACACAGTTTAGTTCACACAGTGAATGCTATTCTGACCTAACCTCTGCCAAGCCAACTAAGCAGAAGAATAAGCTACAATATTAGGACAAATACAAATTACCAAAAAGTGCTGGGATGGGGGAACATGTAACGAGTGTCATGAAAGGGGGCGGGGGTGATTTAGAATGAAATATACAGAGTGGTGGTAGTTAGTCCAGGTGGGCAGTGAGGGAGAGGTTCGAAGAGGGACAGGGAGTTTGTTCCACCACTGGGGAGCTAGGGTGGAGAAGCTCCGTGATCCCTTTATTCGGGTGGGAGGGGGTACAAGGTGCCCTGCTGCTGCGGAGCGGAGTGGTTGAGCAGGCGTATAGGATCGAATCATGTCCTGGATCGAATCATGTCCTGCGAGTAGATAGGGGCTGTCCTGTTGGATGCAGTGTAGGCGAGGGGCAGGACATTGAACCGGATCCTGACAGCGACTGGTAGCCAGTGGAGTGATCACAGCAGAGGAGTGACATGGGAGAATTTGGGAAGGTTGTAGATGAGTCGGGCAGCGGCATTTTGAATCATCTGTAGTGGCTGTATGGCACAAGCTGGCAGGCTTGTAAGGAGAGAGTTGTAGTAATCAAGGCGGGAGGTCACCGTAGCCTGGACGAGCAGCTGGGTAGAGTGCGTAGTCAGGTATGGGCAAATCCTTCTGATGTTGTACAGAAGGAATATGCAGGACCATGATATTGCCTTGATGTGCTCCTTGAGGTCCAGTCGGTTATCCAGGACCACCCCCAGGCTCTTTGCAGAGTGAGAGGCAGTCACTGAGGTGCCATCAACCGTGATTGAGAGCTCACGTAGTAAGGAGGTCTTGAAGAAGAGCAGCTCAGTTTTGTTGAGGTTGAGCTTCAGGTGGTGGCTGGCCATCCAGGTAGAGATGTCAGCCAGGCAGGAAGATATCTTATCAACCTGTGAGGCAGAGGGGGGAAAGAAAAGAGTAGCGTGTCATCTGCATAACAATGATAGGAGAAGCCGTGTGAATTAATAACTGAACCAAGAGATTTGGTGTATATGGAGAACAGCAGAGGACCCAGTACAGATCCCTGCGGGACTCCTGTAACAAGGGGATGAGAAGCAGAGGCAGACCCCATCCAGGTAACCTGGTAGGACCTATCTGCAAGACAGGAAGCGAACCAAGACAGGGCAGTCCCAGCAATGCCCATCTCAGCCAAGGTGGAGAGGAGTATTCTGTGGTTGACCGTGTCGAATGCTGCAGACAGGTCAAGAAGGATCAGGACAGAGGAGAGGCGTGAGGCTCTTGCAGTGCGAGTATCTCCGTCACAGCCAGGAGCACAGTCTCTGTTGAGTGCCCGGATTGGCCAGACTGGTGAGGGTCTAGCAGGTCATTCTGATGTATGTCAAATAATGGCAAAAACAATGATTGTCCCAAAAAAAATAGTAAAGCTACTCATTTGAAATGGTTATCATGTTTCAAAGTACTTATATGGACCCTACAAACAAACTGGTACCAAAGAGATTTTGCCACCGTAGGTGGTACCAAATTCTGGCCTGGCCCATGGACTATATATGCCCCTTTCTAATTTTGATTGTATTTTGGGTTTAAATACATGTGAAGTTTTACTAATTCCTGTTAATGGTGCCTTGTGCATCAGTGGAAATAAAGGACTTGATCTTCCTATTTTTCTTCCGGTTTCTACTGACCAGTAAATCTAACACTGATGGGTCTATCTAATTTCTAATCTAATTTCTGAGGGTGTACTGCAGTTAAATACCATATAATCTAAGTATATGAGAGAAAGTGGTTTAAAAAAAAAAAAGAATTTAGAAGAAAATGTGGTTTTGTAGGTACCTGGATTGCCTGAGTGAGGACGTAAAGAAGGGACGATGGAGCCCGGAAGAGGAGGCCATGCTGATAAATTTGGTGCGGAAGTATGGAGCAGGTAAATCTTTGGTAGTCTTCATATTATCTTTATTTCTCACTTGTAATATGGAGGTTCTGAGAAAATAAGATTTTCTGAGACTTAGCTAAATGAAGAGAATATTGTGAGCCCATAGTGAAAGGATTTTTGGCATTACAGATCAAAATAATTCCAAATAGATTAATAGAACATATGAGTTGTATTCCTGTACTTGAATCATGTTGCAAAGTTTCATTTGGTAATTGTCAAACCTTAAGCGAGGATACATTTTCTGTAGCCTAGGTAGATTTTTATTTGAAGCTACTGAAGCATTCTGGCCATGGGGCATATTTATAAGTCAGAGAAATGCAAATATTTTAAATAGACATTTTTTGACATCTAAGCACAGTGCTGGAACTGTCAAATTTTGTCAGGAATCTTTTTATTTCTGCACTCAGACTTGTATGCCTGAGAACCATGAATTTTGTATTTCTTACCAAATGTGGCACAGATTGAGTGACAATTGACTTATTCATAGGAGTTAGAATCCTTGGGTATACAGATGTATTAAAGGATGGGCAAAGCTCTGTTCATTTCATACTTGATGCAGTTACCGGTTTCCTCCTTTAAAACTTGCCCCATCTCACCACCTTGAATTGTGTGCGATGTGTGTGTGTATATATTAATTAAAGGGATAAATCTGAATAAATGATTGGAGAAACATAAAGATGCTTCTATACAGGTGTATTGCATGATAAAATTAAGCCATTAACATTCTATCATGGTCTGTGACGTATAAAAATGCTGAGCCGACTCAGTTGATCTCGATTTTAGGTCAAGATGGCAAGAGGAGAAGATCAAAGTAACTTTTATGTTTGAGGTGCTAAGGTAGACCATAATAGCATAAACAAGCAACATAATTAAAGTGGCTTTGTATCAATGCCCCTGCTAACATTTGCAGTGTTCCTTTATCCAAAAATTTCCCAACTTTGACAATGAATCCTGGTGATTTACCAAACTTAATTTTAGAACTAAATAATATGATTTTTGTTTTTCCAAGATGCAAAGATTAATTATTGGAAAGCCATCTACCTAAATTTTGTTACTGAATTCTATACTTAGCACTTTTACAATAGCTGTTTTAACTGTGTGTGGCAAACACGCCTGCCACAGGCCACCGAAGTGGCTTTCTTTGGGGCCCTCCAGCACAGGGACACAGGGAGATGATGTTAAAACAGCCCACATTTATTCCACGAGGGTTTGGCAAGATGGTAACGCCAAATGAGCAGATGTAAAAACCCTGTCATGACAGAGAGCTCCTGATGTGGGTGGGGATGGCAGATTTAACCTGTGCGCAGTGATTACCTCACTACACACAGGTGCAGCCACTCCTTTTCCTGGGTCTAATTAGCCTGGCCAATTTTCTAATTCTTAACCAATTATCCAACTGGCCAGGTCTAATTAGCTTGACCCAGGGCAGGTGTGGCTGCTTAAACCAGCCATCCCCACACCACATACCCCCAACGCCAAACTGAGGCCAGGGAGAATCACTGGCCGAAGCCTACCCCCCCCACCCCCAACAAAGCAAAAGACAAACAAAAACAAAAACACTCCAAACACGCTAAAAAAAAAAGTCAGGGTGGGTGGCCCCGGAACAGTCCAGTACATGCCGTGACCCTCCTTCGGACGACAAGGCAGCCCTTCTTCCTCCTCCCTCCCGGAGCACAGGAAGTCCTGGGCTGCTCTGCTGGCTGGTGGGGGCGTCACCGGCTTGGGCTG
Organism: Anguilla anguilla; assembly: GCF_013347855.1. NCBI lineage: Eukaryota > Metazoa > Chordata > Actinopteri > Anguilliformes > Anguillidae > Anguilla > Anguilla anguilla. The sequence continues at coordinate 25,937,829 of NC_049210.1, read as the reverse complement.
TTCCAGGGGCTGTGGTGGGGTGGCTGGGCTGGTGGGCTGGTGGACTGGCCTTGTGGTGCTGGGGACCAGGAACCCTCGTGGCTGTGGTGGCCGCCAGTCGGCTCTGCTGGCGGGCGGCTGCAGGCTTATCCCCTCATGGGCTCCGGGCAAACCAACCAGGCCAAAACAAAGAACTAAAAACAACCAAACGGACGAGAAAGGAAGCAAAACGGCGCGGCCACCGCTCGTGCGCAGCCCGTGGCTGACCCGCCTTCCCGGCCAAGTCCAGCTCACGGCGCGACCACCTCTCGTGCAACGCCCGTCGCTGACCTGCCTTCTCGGCCAGGTGCAGCTCCTCAGCGTCCCAGCTGAGGATTGCCTCCTTCCCCTCCCTGGTCATCTTCCGCTCCCCATTTTTGGCCCGGAGGATCCGCCCGAAGCCCTGTCGGGAACACCTCAGCCGCCCCTCCTCCAGTGTGCTTCCTGGCTGGCCCTCCTGTGCCTCTTTGCTGTGCCGGAGGAGCCCCACGTTGGGCGCCACTGTGGCAAACACGCCTGCCACAGGCCACCGAAGTGGCTTTCTTTGGGGCCCTCCAGCACAGAGACACAGGGAGATGATGTTAAAACAGCCCACATTTATTCCACGAGGGTTTGGCAAGATGGTAACGCCAAATGAGCAGATGTAAAAACCCTGTCATGACAGAGAGCTCCTGATGTGGGTGGGGATGGCAGATTTAACCTGTGCGCAGTGATTACCTCACTACACACAGGTGCAGCCACTCCTGTTCCTGGGTCTAATTAGCCTGGCCAATTTTCTAATTCTTAACCAATTATCCAACTGGCCAGGTCTAATTAGCTTGACCCAGGGCAGGTGTGGCTGCTTAAACCAGCCATCCCCACACCACACTGTGAGATACGAGGAGCGCAGAATCAATTATTAATTAGAAGAGTAAAAAGAAGAGTGAACCCATGACACTTACCTGTGGTACCCTGCACCCTATGGGCCTTTGAGTCACAAGAACATCCACTACCTGTGTCTGATCAGATAAATATGAATTAATCCACCTTAAAGCTAATAAACTAAAACGGATAGCCTTTAATTTATCAATTAATGTCCCATGGTCAACTGTATCAATATGTTTGCAAGTCCGGCATGGTCAAACTACAAAACTTCCCTCTTTTGACCTCTTTTCTTCTGAGATCAGTTAAATACATGCAATTTATCATATAATCCTAAATGCTCAGGTGGTTTCCACCAATTTACAAGCAACAGTTGTAAAGTAGGAATTAAAGTGTTCACTCATGTCTTTTCTGTTTGCTGTAACAACCCCATTTATATCCAAACTGAGGTTGCTTGCTTTTGGTTTAATTTTTTTTTTTTTACTGTATCCTAGTTCTTTGAGTGACTTCCAGAGGTTCCTTCAATTATTCCTTTCTTCAGTAATTTTATGCTGGAAGTACTCTTTCTTAGCCTTGATAACCTTTTGCTTTACTTCATTTCTTGAGATTTGTAAAACTTATTTTATCTTTGTTTCTTTAAAAATCAGTAAAGCTCGCACTTTAAAATCTCCTCATTTATCCAGGGCTCTGTTTGCTGCTTAATCCTTATGGTTTTTAATGGTGAAGGCCGTCATTAATAAGTAAGATCATCGTTTTTAAATCACTACAGGCTTGATCGACATTTCCACACTCTAATGCTGGCGAAAAATCTGTATTTTTCAGTAACTCCACTAAAGCGTGTCAACTATAGCCCTTTAAGCTTCTCACTCTTACTGAGTTTTTACACCCATACACTGCCTTCTGAATTATTCTGGTAAGAGAAATTGTAGAATGGTCACTTAAACTGCAGCTGACTACTCCACTTTTACAGATACCGTGACTAAATATGTAATAAATATACAACCTTTCCATTGGTTTTACGTGTTGAAATGTCAGTTTCAAGACTAAGTGGTCATATATCGTCTTGGACCATCCATTCGTGAAATATACACTCATTTGTGATGCATGGGTACCTTCCAAATAGCTGTGTGTAATACAACACATGCTGTTTATGGCATTGCCGCCTTTTTGTAGTACATTCTGGCTTGATTGACGATTATTTTATCCAATAGGCAACAGAGTACGCTATCTAACAATGTATAACATGTCTATTTTTACTTTTGCAATATCGCTTTATTGCCCAGCGTAACCAAAAGTTTTCTCATTATCGCCGCCTTAAGCTTTCACTTTGTGATAGCAGTAAAATACACTGCACCCAGGGAAACATAATCGTTGAGTTCCGTCATATTTTGGAAAATATTATCCTTATTGAGGACTTCTGAGCATAGCTTAGCCATATGTTTGCTGATAGACCTAGCTGACACAGGTGTCTGCAGTAAGTCAGAAGAGGAGAATGACAGCATGATTCTCTGGAGGAGGACAATGCCTATTGAACACAGATAAGATTTCACCACGTTTGTGCATGAAGCTCCCATTGTGATTACATTGCAGGCAGAACGTTCAACCTGACACCAACCTCTCAAGAGCCCACTCCTGTGAAACACAATGAAGCCAATTCATGGGAAATTTGTTGTGGCTGTGTGATTTGACCTCTTTATGGGTTTTAATCCACATAAAGCACCACGTTAATAAATCTTGTCCCAAAGCATAGATATAGATGAAATGATTCAGACATGATCTGAGCTCTTGTTTGTTTATAGTTCTAATGTTTTTATTTCATTGTCATATAAAAACGCACACATTTTGTAACGTGTGTATGTCACGTGAAGAAAGTCACATTTCAGTTAAACAATTTCCTTTCAAAAATAATGTCAGCATATGACCAAGATTTTATGTATTTTACTGTTGTGCATGTCCTGATTGGAAGGCCGATGGTCCAAAATTGCATCTGAGATGCCGAACAGGATTGACAGTCAGTGCTTGCAGAAATGGAAGATAATGACAGGATATCCGGTAAGTGCTCATGATCCAGGGCTTGATGAGTTTCCTATATTTGTTTCTTATATTCAACACCCCCAACATTACATAACGGGCCAAATAACCCCTCAAATAATATAGCATGAGAAAAATAAATTAATATAATAAAGATGGGGATATCATGATGTGCGTGGGGTATACTGATCAATAAGTTTGCATGTTTGTCATGGAAGTTGCCACAGATTCAATGCCATTTCCATGATTTCCTCAGTTTTTTTGTGCTTTCTGAGACTTTTCTGCAGTTTTGAATGGTAACTGCCAACCTTAACATTGTCAATGGTGTCAAGAGCCTGTCGCCAAATCCTGGCAGAAACAAAGTACAACAATATACAGATACTGGAAAGTGCTGGGATAAAAATTCTCATCCTTGTCAGTTGTTGCAATCAGATGTTTGATGGCCCCTGCCAACAGTGTTGAAGCCCAGCAATAGTAATATTTGAATATGCAGTGAGTTGTGCTTGGAGCAAGGACATATTTTTCTTCATTCGGCTTTGTACTCCGTAAGTTTGGATTTGTAATTAAACAATTCACATATGGTTAAAGAGCACATTCTCAACTTTTATTTAAGCGTATTCATTCACTTTGGCTTTACCATGTGGAAATGACAGCACTTTTTACATTTATAATGATTGGGGGAAATAAATTTTATGTAAAAGAAAGTAGTTTAGTACTTTTTTTTACTCATATCCTATGCATGCAAGTCTGTGACCCATAGACATCACGAGCTGTTGAGAATCTTCTCTGGTGATGCTTTTCCTGGCCTGTCTTCAGCTCCTGCTTTTTTGGGGGTAGTTTTCTTTTTTTTTTCTTCAGCATATGAAATGCATTTTCAGTTGGATTCAGACTGGATGAATGGCAGTCAGTCAAGAATTTTCCAGTTTTTGAAAAACTTGCTTGAGCAGTATGTTTGGGATCACTGCCTTGCTGTAGAATTGAAGGGTCATCCAATGAGTTTGGATGCATTTGATTGAACTTGAGCAGATAAGATGCTTCTGTACACTTCAGTATTCATTCTGCTGCTGCTATCATCGGGGGGGGGGGGGGGGGGGTAGGTGCTTTGGATCTTGGGCATTTCATTTTGGCCTCCACACTTTACTCTTGCAATCACTCTGATACAAGTCAGTCTTCGTCTCATCAGACCATTTCTCATAACTCTGCATTTTGCAGCTGACTGGTGGATTGCGTCTTTGTAGTTTCGTTTGAGAAGTCTTCTGTGGAAAGTTGTCACTGTCCCATCGCCTGCCTTCTGCAGAGTGTTTCTGATCTGTTGGACAGGTGCTTGGGGTTTTTCTTCATTATATTGAGAATTGATTGGTCATTAACTGTATCGGTCTTTGCAATTACTGTGCTCACCAGTGCTCTCTTTCTTCTTAATGGTGTTCCAAACAGTTAAGTTTGGTAAGCTGAAGGTTTGGCCTGTGACTTTAATTGGCACAACTCTGGTCCTCATGTTGACAAATGGCAATAACAGACTCCAAATCAATCAAAAGCCTAGGAGACTAGATACTGACTCAGCTCTTATACCTGCGCTAAGGAAGCAATTGAACACACCTGACTTCAAAAAAACACGTGAAACCATTTGCTCCCAAACATTATGGTGCTGTGAAATGGGGGGCTATAAAAAGTACTGTAATTTCTACATGGTGAAAATAAAAAGTATCGAAGTACCCTTTGGTAAAGGCTGAGAATCTGCACTTGTGAATTATTTGATTACTAATCTAAAATTGTGGAATTCCAAATGTGGAGCCAAACCTTATGGACCTCATTGTATATGTATGTATATATCTGTGTGTATATATTTTTATTTTTTAATTAAAGGCCAAAAAAAGGATTAAAAAACACCTCCCAAAAAAGACAGAAAACAAGAGGAAAAAGTTGGAGAGGATGAAAAGGGAAGAGGAAGAGGATACAATGACAAGTTCCGAGGAGGAAGTGGTTTGTATTACCAGTGATGATGAGTTGACAAAGGATGAGTCGGATCTTGAAATTGATGTGAGAGAGGAGTACATTCTACCCACCATGGAAAAGTGGATTCCCAAAACTTCTGACTCGTTTCCGCATTTGAGCCTATGCGCTGGCCAATCTGTATGGAGCAACCTGACAGATAAGAAGACATCACTTAGCCAAGCCACTCTTGGACGTCCGTGTTCAGTAAACAGCTTGCCTACACTGGTGTCTCCTGAAGTACGATACACCATTCTCGACCGCATTGGCCACCCCGTAAATACCAACATGCGAGTGGCCTCCCCAGGACAACAATTACAGGAGGTAAAATCACCTATATTCATCAAAGAGTACTTAGAGAATTAGACCCCATAACATGTTGAATGTTTGCATTCAGCGTAGGTGAAAATGCATATTATTGATGTTGTGATTTCTGTGACTGTGAATATAATCGTTTTTGTAAGTGTGCACCATGTTATATAGAGTGATCAAATTAGTTATTTTAAACAATTTTTTATTAATAATTTCATTAGGATTTTGTTTCACTGTTTTTTCATTAGGATCAACACTGTGAAAATGATATGATCAAAGTGTCACTCAGTGAGGTGAGGAATCTACTGCGCTGGAATGGAGGCTCTCAAATGAAACGGGTAATTTGCTGATCTCATGTTCGTGTTTGAAGCGTTCAAGCGTTCGTCAAGCGTTCCGTCCAAATCTCAACAAGAGTGAGGATTTAACTATCCTGGTCAGAGGTGTAACAATTGCCATGTGTGAACTTATCCCAGAAGGAAAATGTATTGCACCCAGACTTCCTGGGAACACCCATTTGGTCTGCTGCCAGTGACACCCATTTGATCAGTTGTATATTCTTACAACTATGATTGAACTTGGTATGCGGCCATCTGTCCCTAAAAGTGGGAAGCTGTTGCAGATTGTGTATGCTTGTGTGAGAATGCGTACTGAGTATGAAGTTAAAACAAAAAAACAGTTAATCAGAATAAATCAATCAATGAGGGTTTTAATAAATCTAACCTTAATTGCTAAAATCATTTGCCCATTTTGCATTGATGGTGGGGTTGCATCCCAATCACCACTATTTAGACTCTAGTGATTTCACCATTTGCTGGAGAATTGGCCAAACTGGAGTAGGTTACATCGTAATGCACATTGTTAATTAAAGTACGCAACTTATGTTACATGCAAAGAACAAAGGTATCAATACTACAGTCAGGTCCATAAATATTTGGACATTGGCAAAGTTATTGCTATTTTAGCTGTCTACCACAGCATATTGGAGTTGAAATTAAATAATGAATATGAACCTTCAGCTTTATTTTGAAGGTATTTGCATCCAAATCTGGTGAACGGTGTAGAAGTTACAGCACTTTTTATATGTGGTCCCCCCCTTTTTAAGAGACCAGGTAATTGGACAATTGGCTGCTCAGCTGTTCCATGGCCGGGTGTGTGTTATTCCCTTATTATTTCATTTACAAGTAAGCAGATAAAGGGTCTAGAATTGATTTCAAGTGTGGCATTTGCATTTGGAATCTGTTGCTGTTAACTCTCAATATGAAGTCCAAAGAGCTGTCACTGTCGGTGAAGCAAGCCATTATTAGGCTGGAAAAAAAAAAAAAAAAAAAAAACATCAGAGAGATAGCAAAAACATTAGGTGTAGCCAAATCAACTATTTTGGTACATTCTTAAAAAGAAAGAACGCACTGGTGAGCTCAGGAACGCCAAAAATCCCGGAAGACCAAGGAAAACAAGTGTGGTGGATGACAGATGAATACTTTCCCTGGTGAAGAACAAACCCTTCACAACAGTTGACCAGATCAAGAACACCCTCCGGGTGGTAGGTGTATCTGTGTCAAAGTCAACAGTCAAGAGAAGACTTCACCAGAGTAAATACAGAGGGTTTACCACAAGATGTAAACCATTGGTAAGCCTCAAAAACAGGAAGACCAGATTAGAGTTTGCCAAAAAACATCTTTAAAAAGCCTGTACAGTTCTGGAACAACATTCTATGGACAGATGAGACAAAGGTCAGCTTGTACCAGAATGAACCACAGTGCTCAGGTTTAACGCTGCTGCCGTTTTAACAAGACACATAGGGATGAACGAGTAGCTATCTATGTATCGCTGCTTTGGAAAAATATTCCAAGAGAATAAAATCGTTAAATCCCACAGCGTTGTGTGCTAGCCATGTATAACCTGCATACTTGGAACTTCTAAATTTACTCAAAAGTTTTTAAGTACAGTCACCCCCTTCATCTGTAAACTCTGTAAACTCTTCATTGTTAAACGTGATGGCACAGACAAAGTTAGCACTGTGTTTGCCATTTTCAAACCGTGTCTCAAAGTCAAAGAAAATGTACTTGTTGTCTTTTTTTTAACGCGATAGGTTGTATGTAGCAATTATGTTCTGCATCTGGTAACAAATCTTCGCTGCGATGAACACAACGCCCTGTAACACATTTGTGCGCTTTTGGTTTTTTTACACTGAAATGGTAGCGTCTGTTACATTTCTTACAATACTTTGTAACATCACATGGCGCCACTAACACTCCTGACTCACCCGTGGAAACTGACTGTTTGTGTTTCTCAAAACAAAAGCCTGATTTGCAATACCTTGAACAATCATTGCAATATTTTGGCATTCTCGGTTTCTTGTGAAATTCAGAGTCATTGCACACATCGCAACTGAACTTGCAACTGTGGTCTCGGTGATTACTAAATCCAGCATAGCAAAACTGACAACCAACAGGTCTGGGTCAACACACAAATATATAGTGTCATATAAATGTACAGTGTCAGAAACCTCACTGGCAAACGGTTGTCTGCTTTTAAACACTGTCTGGGGAGGTGTCAGAAATCTCACTGACAAACGGATAGCGGTCAAATTGACCTGTCAGTCGAACTGGCCTGTCAATCGAACTGGCTTGTCAGTCAAACTCACAGGAGTCATAAATAATTTTTGACAGAAAGTGTAGGATATATACTACTCGCGTGTACTTTCGCCAGCGGGATATTCCGGTCATCTAGCATCTCTTTAATGGAGGCTGCAATTGAACTACTGGTGCTTGATCTCCTGCACTTTTTCCACCTGAAGCACCGCACTCCGAAAGGCGTATGTGTCCACGTTCTCCCAGTGTACAGTGAGACTTATTAGAGACATTGGGCTCACGTCCAAGGTCCAAATATCAGTTGTAAAGCTCAATGTAGAGATTAAATTGAGAATACGATTTCTCTCAGCACAATGACGGATTTTAAGACTAAACGAACTCACCCGATATTGTCTTCAAATGGACCGTATTATTTATTTAGACACTGGCAGACTACAGCATGAATTGCGTCTTTTGTTTATATTCAATATTAGTAATTGCAGCGAGAAACTGCAGCTGTAGGTCGTTATGTTATCGTAGCAACGGAACGAAGCGGACTATGAGGCTACCGTGATTGTTGCATTATACCAGCGTGTTTTCGCGCGTTTGCACAGAAACTCAGAACCTATCAATGAAATGGTTTAGCTGTTTCTCAGCCTAATGACAGACTCAAAGACTTAACGAACTCACCCGATACTGTCTTCAAATGGATCCATGCCAAAGAAAAGTAATTATTCATCCTCTCAGAAAGCTTTTACTTTTGGTAGCCTATCCTAGCATGCACGCTAGGTGGCAGTGTAAGACCGTCCTTTCACTGATAAAAACTAGACCCTACGGTGCCGGATTACTTGCGTCTCCATGGTTGTCGCTTGCCGTAAAGAAGTTTACTCGATGTCGTAATCGTTTGGATTTGGAGCTCCAGCTTTTCCGCACCTCACCTAATGAAAAAGTCCAAATGGTGTGCAGACCATATGACGGACATAGGTGCTCCCAATAGGAAAGTTGTAGAGCACATTCAGATGCATCAGTCGATGAAATTTTGTGTTGATCTAACTTATGGTGTGGGAGTTATGGCCTTTTACGCATGACCCTTTGTTATAGCGCCACCATCTGGCCGACATAGGTGATTTGTAGTGCCTGAGTAGTGGGGGGCCATAGGAACCCACCTACCAAATTTGATTGCTCTAGGACTTATGGTTGCTGAGGCTCAGACAATTTTAGCGGAGACAAATAAGAATAATAATAATAATAATCCTAACAGATACAATAGGGTTCCACCAGCTTCGCTGCTTGGACCCCTAATAATAATAACTAGACAATTCCTGCAGAAATTGTGAGGTGTGGTTGCCGCCAATGCAAATTCGACTTTGTATTGAACAGAGTGAACAGTGCTAAGATGTTGCTAAATTGTTCTGTGCGGTTGCTAGGGTGTTCTAGATGGTGGCTAGGGTGTTGCTAGGTGGTTGCTATTGAGGTCTTGACGGTTGCTAGGGTGTTTGCTAGGTGGTTGCTATGGAGTTCTAGGTGGTTGCTAGGGTGTTGATAGGTGGTTGCTATGGTGTTCTAGGTGGTTGGTAGGGTGTCGCTTGGTATTTGCTATGGAGTTCTTGGCGGTTGCTAGGGTGTTCTCGGTGGTTGCCAAGTTGTTAGGTGGTTGCTATGGAGTTTTTGGCGGTTGCTAGGGTGTTGCTAGGTGGATGCTATAGAGTTCTCGGCCATTGCTAGGGTGTTGCTAGGAGGTTGCTATGGAGTTGTAGGCAGTTGCTAGGGTTTTAATAGGTGGTTGCTATGGAGTTCTAGGCGGTTCTTAGGGTGTTGCTAGGTGGTTGCTATGGAGTTCTAGGTGGTTGCTAGGGTGTTCTAGGTAGTTGCTATGGTGTTCTAGCTGGTTGCTATGGACTCCTAGGCAGTTGCTAGGGTGTTCTAGGTGGGTGCTATAGAGTTATAGGTGGTTGCTAGGGTGTTCTAGGTGGTTGCTAGAGTGTTGCTAGCTGGTTGCTATGGAGTTCTAGGAGGTTGCTAGGGTGTTGCTAGGTGGTTTCTATGGAGTTATAGGTGGTTGCTAGGGTGTTGTTAGGTCATTGCTATTGAGTTCTAGGCCATTGCTAGGGTGTTCTATGTGGTTGCTAGAGTGTTGCTAAGCAGTAGCTATGGAGTTCTAGGCATTTTCTAGGGCGTTAATAGGTGGTTGCTCTGGTGTTCTAGGTGGTTGCTAGGTCTTTACCGAGTCCAATGAGACGACCCATAATTCTCTATGACAAACGGTTCAAAAGTTATGAAATATCAAACATCGGCCAATCAGGAAAGGGGGCAAGGCTAACCTACACCAATAGACACAGGACTCTACCAAGTCCAGTGAGGCATCCCACAACGCTCTACAACAAGCGGTTCAAAAGTTATGAAATATTAAATATCAGCCAATCCGGAAAGGGGTGGGGCTAATCTTCACCAATGAACAAATTACTCTCCAAGTCCAATCAGACATCCCACAATTTGTGGGAAATTTTGCCACATAGAGATGAATGGCGGAATGTTCAAATCCAGAGAGAGACCAGAGTACAGCTGCTAGAAGACAGAGCATTGTGACATCACCAGAGTGAACATTCCGCCTTTCATACTCTATGGGGAACAATTGCTCACAAAAAGTCAAATTTCTCAAACCGTGCCCCGAAACTTTCCACAAAGTAATAGCACACCATTCCCGATGAAGCCGCTTGATTTGACATATTGCACGGGTATGTGGTGCAAAAACTCTGGGAGGAGTAACGGACCAAAAAATGGGTGGAAAGAATAATAATATGTGCAACTAGACAATTCCTGCAGAAATTGTGAAGTGTGGTTGCCGCCAATGCAAAGTCGATTTAATTAATTAATTTAATTAATTAACCGAAATATTTTGAGCAGTAACACTTGGACGATGAAGTCTTATCTGTGTTCAGTAGACAGACACAGACAGAATGAATGCTGTCGCTCCCCAGTTCTAAGTAACTTAGTCCAGAAAACAGTATATCAGCTCGGTCTATCAGCAAACATATGCCTCAGCCATGCTCAGAGTTTCTCAAGAATAATAGTATTTTCCAAGAAACGACGAAAGTCATCGATAAAATTTCGTCAGGTGCAGTGTCTTTTACCTACGAGTGGGGGTGAGAAAGCGTTGCTTTCACTGCTACCGCAGACTGAATGCGTAATGCATCTATAATGAGACCAAATTTTTGAATACGCTGGAATTTAAAACAGTATTACAAAAGTAAAATTTGACATTGTATACATAGTTAGAAAGCTTATTCTGTCACCTATTGGATCGATGAAGTGTAGATCAAGCCAGATTGTACTACAAAGGACGACAACACCGAAAGCAACGTGTGGTATTACAAGCTGACATGGTTTTCTGGAGTAAGACTGGACCAGAAGCTGCTGCACACGTGTTGTTGACGGCGTTGTTGCCCTTTTTAGTACAGTCTGGCTTGACTGAGAATTCATTTATTCAGTAGGTGAGAGTATAAGCTTTCTAACCATGTATAACATGTCTAATTTTGGTTTTGGAATATCGTTTTATAGGTCAACCGAATGTTTTCTCATCACACTGCACCTAACGAAACGTTGTCAACAATTTTTCGTAATTTTTTGGGAAATACTATTATTATTGAGGACTTCTTGGTATGCCTAAGCAATATGTTTGTTGATAAACCTAGCTGACAGTGTTTTGATTTGTAATTTTGTATTTGGAATAGCGTTTTTATCACATTCACTTCCGCATGCAGCTATGTGTTGTTGCCTGTGCTATATCCTTTCTGGTGGCTAAGTCGCCAGGAAACCTTGTTTGAACAACACTATCCGCGCATGTACGTCTTCGCCAAGGTCTTATCTACATTGTGGTATAAAGCATTTGAGGTTTACGAATGTGTGTTTTCTGTAATTACGACGAAAAAGGGAGATATGCACCGTCTCTGGATTTTAAATTCCCAGTACATAAACCAGGTGAAAACCTACTGCGAACTGCATCACGTGTGCAAAGCCAACCAATGTTGTAACTTCATCACTCACATATATATGATGTCACATTCCCAATTCATTCTCTGTGGGAAAAATAGCCCAAAAAACGTCAAATTTCTCAAAAACCGTGCAGCGAAACCTTCCACAAAGTAATAGCACACCATTCCCGATGAAGCAGCTCAATTTGACATATTGCACGTGTATGTGGTGCGAAAACTCTGGGAGGAGTAGCGGTCCAAAAAATGGGTGGAATAATAAACAATAATATGTGCCAAAGGCAACCGAGAACAGTGTATCAATGGGGTAGGGAATAGTGTATCATCAGTATAGGAAGGATAAAACATGCTATGGGAGGAGACGACAGAGTCAAGAGATGTTGGGCCTACTCCAATTGCTGATTTTCACTCCTTGCATCTCTTCCTCATGTCTTTTCCTTGTCTCATAGCTCCACCCAACAAAGGACACGAGGAGAGATGCAAATCATGAGATACATAAATAAAGGAATCAAGGCAACATGTATTAGGCAAATGGAATATCCTTACTCAGTCATGCATCTGTTAGAAGCAACGTCAGTTACTAATGACGACTGTAATTCCCAGCTGTATCACCTGGCAATGGGCTTGTAATTGAGTGTTGTGTACCGATTGTTTGGAAAGGACAGGGGTTAACGTTGCATTGGAGGTTGTGTTTCTTATGCTGTGAACAGCATGGGAAACAAAAATATTAGACATATTATGCATTTGCTTAAGTATGTTTTTAGCCTCTTTTGTGAATAAATGGCTGCAGTGAATTTGCGTGATTATGGGATTGGGTTAGGACCATTAACTGAAGTAAACAAGTTCTCACTGGCAGATTCTGAATTTCTCAGTAAAAATTTTAATCGTAAAGTCACTTCTTTGTTTAATGAAAATAAGGTGTAACCAGTATAGAAAAATAAATTGCTAACATCACATTCTGTGTGTTTCCGTGTGTGTGTGTGTGTGTGTGTGTGTGCAGATGTTTGTATGTGTTTGCCCAGTCGTATATGTGTGGTCCATTCACATTTCCTAATACCCCCCCCCCCCCCCCAAAATTTAACTTGATAGTTTCAGTTTGTTATGTCTTTCTGCCTTTTTTGGAAGGCATCCATGCGCTATGGAGTAGCGACAGGTAAAGGTCAGGAGCTGGAGCTGGGTTCTTCAGTTAGCAGTTAGCCGTAGATATCATGGGTCGGGGATGGGGGCAGGTGGGTGTTTAGAGTAGGCCAGGAAGGGGACAATGGGATGGGTTGGGAGCTAGCATTTGAGGAGTTGGGGGATAGGGAGACAGGAGCCACTGTGTCAAACTGGTGGAAAAACTTCTGGCTACATTGCCCTCTGTCATCTGACCATTGTTCTGCTTTGAGCCAGTGATACGCTTCATTCCACTCCACGCCTCCCTCCCATTGTTCTGCCGCAGCTTTAGCTTCATCTTCCTCCTGTAGTCCTCCTTCACCTCTCTGATGCTGCACTTAAGTTGTCCCTGTGCACACCTCATATCTTCCCTATTCCCCATCCTGAAGACTGTTTTCTTGTTGTTGAGAAGGGTCTTAATATCAGCGCTGTACTGGAGGGTAGACATAAGTAAACACAGTTCATCTACCTTTTTAAAATGAGGCAGTGTTTACTCACCTATGTTCCATTTAAGAGTATTGATTATCCATTCACATTGTTGCAGTTTTCCACAAAGTTACAGCCCGCATTTAGTAAATTCAATGCAAAAGATACAGCTGTTAGAAAAGAACTAGGGAGGCAAACCTCCTCTACCATAGATATCATGTATGTTATAGACCTATGTTCGCAACCAATCTCTCTTCAAAGTTTTTCACATCTACAGCATTATTGCACTGTATCAACAGTTGGCATTGCTACAGTATATGAAAATAACTGATGTAGGCTAGTTTACATTTTAAATTGAATTATTTTACAAGATAATTGGCAAGGGTATACAGCTGTGTTACTATAGTTATGTTAACTAATATTTTGGAACCCATCCAAGAAGATTTAAACAAAATCCAGAAGTGGGCAGAAACTTGACAAATGAAATTCAGTATTACCAAATGTTAAGTTCTGTATGTGGTAAATAAAAACATTAGGCAGGATTACTTTATGGGAGGAACAAAACTGTAATGTGGTCAATTTGAAAAAGACTTGGGAGTAATGGTTGATCAAAGTTTTTCAGGTTCTATGCACTATGCTGTAGCAGTAAAAAAAAAAGAAAAAAAAAAAAGGCCAACAGGATGCTGGAATATATAACCAATAGTACTGAGTATAATTTAAAGGAAGTTATACTTACCTTACACAATATATTTGTTAGACCACACTTGGAGTATTGTGTGCAGTTCTGTGAACAGTATTACAAGAAAGATATGGAAAAGGTTCGAAGAAAAGCAACCAAATTGATTCTATGTATGAAAGAAAAGCTATTAGGAAAGACTTAAGATGCTTAATCTCTTCAAGCTTAGTAAACAGAGACTCAGGGGTGATTTGACTGGGGCTTTTAAATTCATAAAGGGTATCAACAAGGTGAACTACAAGGGATTCCTCAGGTTGAGTTCTGTTAGTAGAACGATGGGACATAAATTGAAATTAGCAAAAGGTAAATTCCCTACTGAAGAATTCATGCAGAGAGTAGTCAATGGAATAGCCTGCCAGGTCTCGTAGTAGAGGCTGAAACTCTGTGAATTTTCAAGACCAGGCTTTAGTCTGTAGGTAATCAGAGCACTCAATACAATTAGTCAAGAAAATGATGAGCATTGTTGGGCTGAATGGCCTGTACTTGTCAGGTCAAAGTAACATTGTTATGTTATTTTATGTTATGTTACAATGCTACAGCATAAAATGGCATTCTAGAGAATTGTGTGCTTCTGACTTTGTGGCAGCAGTTTGGGGAAGGCTCTTTCCTGTTTCAGCATGACCCCGTCAAACACCTTTGGGATCAATTGGAACGCCGACTGCAAGCCAGGCATTGTCGCCCTCCATCAGTGCTCAACCTCACTAATGCTCTTGTGGCTGATCGGAAGAGAATCCATGCAGCCATGTTCCAAAATCCTGTGGAATGCCTTCCCAGAACAGTGGAGGCTGTTGTAGCTGCAAAGGGAAACCCACTCCATATTAATGCCCATGGATTTGGAATGAGGCGTTCAACAATGACATATGGGTGTAACATTTGGGTGTCCACATACTTTTGGCCATATAGTGTACATGAAGCTAGGTAGCTAACTAGCAAATAGCTAAATTTAATGATAGTACGTGGGTGCGCTAAGTATGCATCGGCTATTGGACATTCTGTCCCAGACCTTAGAATTAAAGGGGTCATGCAGCGTGTTTAGATTGCCACATCCCTTTAATTCCCCTGCTGTTTTCATCCTTGGGTCTGGTAAGCACGTTTGGTTCTTCTGTAGTAGTTTATTTTGTTTCAAATAAATTTTGTACCTCTGTGAATTAACTATTTTTGGTTAGCATTAATTTCAGAGGCTGTTATAATGCTAATTATAATGATAATTTCGCTTTTTTTACTGTGAAAATTGTATTACTGACAGAAACATAGACAATCAGAAAGAAATAACATATTGTTTAATCATTCTGTTGTAAGTCATTGATTACTTGCGATGTTCATATTCGCACATGATATTGTTTTTTTTCCCTTCAATGTAACAATGTAAATTGAATACAGACACCACATAATTTAGGGGATTGTATTGCTATTTAATTGATAAATTTGATATTGAAAAGATATTGAATTAAGGAATTGGTTATGGGAGGGGTCTGAATTGAGGGAACAGTTATAAATGGAATTGGAACTGATACTTAAAGATTTAATGAAAAACAGATTACATGAATTTATCCTGTCAAGTGTCAGAAGAAGTGATTGATTCCTGTCCTGAGATGAATAGTAATTCAATTATCCATCTTAAAAAAAAAAGTCAGCGTGAGAGTGGAGGCAAGGGTCATGTGATTGAAATCTTTAGATCGCAATGAATGTACTGGGAAGTTGGGTCTGGAGACTTGCAGTAACTGAGTGTGTGACGTCATGAGCAGTCACAGCATTGGCTGGTGGTGAGATCTACACAATAACAATAGCATGTGAGCACCCATTGGGCATGTAGTAAGGATACAATTGTACCACTATGAGCTCAATGTTCGGGTGATAACTTCTCCTTCACAATAATATGCCCAGGATTGCACCATCTATTGTTCGCATAAATGGAAATCCCTTCACTTTTCCTCTTAGCACTTTCACCAGGATCTCTGTTCGCCTGTACCACCCACTTCTTGCCTAGGCCCATCCTAGGGTGCAACTTGCATCTCATCTTTTAGCGATAACAGCAAACAAAAACAAAAAAAAGATGCACAGACTTGTCACCGTTGTTACTTTGAGAGCGTAATTTCCCTGCTGATAAGATACCCCTCCCCCTACTTAGCCTAGTGAAAGCATTTTCATCTATTCAACATCTATTCAATCGAGCTCATACAAATTCAGTGCGCGGATTCCACAAATTTAGTACTAGGGAATGAAGCTTAAAGACTAAGTGAAAGGGGTGAAAATACCAACAAGCTTTGATTGATTCTCGTGGCTTTAAACGTTCTTTTATCTGATCCAGCTAAGGAATTCTGGTAACAATTTTGGTAGCCTATATAGTCTATCAAATAGCAATATGTACTTTTATATTTCGACTCAAATTTTCATTCATTTTCAGCAGCTGATTTATGAGACTTTCTCAAGCCGATATGTTTTGAGGACATCGATTGTTAGTTGTTTAACACGATCTTTAAGTTTAATAGTAATGACAAATCAGTATTACTGCAAATAAACCTGTCAACAAAACATCCACATAAGTAGGCAAAACTAAATAAACAACAGCAGTGTAACATAGCAGGCCAACGCATAGCAGAACACTTTCGCGCTTATAATGCACTGTAAATGCTATTGAGCTAGTAATGGAATGAATTGTGTGGCCCACCCACTTCACTTTTTTTTCAGGCCCACCTGCAATTTCATTTCTGGCTACGCCACTGCCCTGTACAGTCTGAAAGCTAGCGAACGTCACACTAGAGTCAGAGATATCCTCCTGCCTATATGTCTCAGTAGAGCACATTCATTTGCATTCATGATATTAGTCTTATTAGTTGCCGATCTCACTTTAAGGTAGCTATGGCTTGTGTCTTCTTTTCTTAGCCCAACTTTTAGTCCCTGCTCTTCAACCATGGTATTTTCTTCTCAGCTCATTGCCTGCCTTGCACCTGGTGATGTAGCCAGTTGGAGGGCTAGTAAATCCTCTCTGTCGTAAGCAATAGAAACTCAACTCCTTGAGCATGGCTTGATAGAAAAAGTGCCCCAAACATTTGAAAGAAAGTAAGAAGGTGTAAATAAAACTAAATGAGAAAGTAGAAAGTAAAAGAACTGAATACAGAACTACTGAACAAGCAGCCGCTCCTCACAGCACCATTTAAATGTAATGATATCTAAAGTTAAAAATAATTTTTTAACTTTTTTTTGTGGTGGTGTTTCTGACTCCAGCTTATTGCTCTCCCTTTTTTAAGAGATGTCGACTGTCAAGGTGGACACCGAGGAAGAATAATGAGAAGAGTAAAAAGGGGACAGTGCGAAACCAGGGAATCGGTGTCAGCTGTGAGGGCCAAAGCAGTGTTGCGCATCCTGCGTGGAATACCAGGATCTCTGTTGCCAGCCATGTTTGTAGCACTTACTGTACCACTCTTAATGATGAACTTCTGCATGCCATTACTCCTTGGATGGGTAACCTGATCCTGCCTCTAGCCTGCAAAAAAGATGAGCGCTGCAAAGGTATGACCTGTCCTAAAAACAGCTGTCCAGTACATTATTGTACAGTATACAAAACTAGTTTTCCCAGTAGATGTCCTTCTTCCATTTGT
This sequence comes from Anguilla anguilla, assembly GCF_013347855.1. Classification (NCBI taxonomy): domain Eukaryota; kingdom Metazoa; phylum Chordata; class Actinopteri; order Anguilliformes; family Anguillidae; genus Anguilla; species Anguilla anguilla. Next base: position 25,920,143 of record NC_049210.1, on the reverse strand, counting down.
GTTTACATCTCATATGACCTAACACACACATCCCATGTATTTATTTAACAGTATTATAGTATTTTGTTTGGCTTCATTTAAGTATTGATCTTGTGGATTCTTTTAATATTAATATTCTTTTAATACAGGGTGAGTTTTTGGACAATATCACTTGTTTCTCAGTTTTATTTAGCTGGTATTATTTGGTTGGAATTATTAGCCTATTAGACCGATCAAAGCCCATAGAACTTATCTCTCATGTGGTTATTCACAATATATTTTTTGGGTAAACATACCCAAGTTGTTCCTAATTTAATGGGTTTTGTAACTGATCTTTGTTTTTACAGTGGATGTAACCAGAGAGAAGACAAAGACAACAGGGCTCACAAGTACTCCTGTTTTTTCCCTCTTTCTAAAGGTGAGTGGAATTACATTTTTTGCATGTGTAAACATTCTTTTTCCTTTAATAACATATGCCTTGTTTTCATATATAACTGATATAGTGAGATAAAAGAAACAAATACCTTCTGTCTTGAAACAGATTCTATTCATTGATGCAGAGGGCTGCAAGAAAGTCATTGAAGCACGAACGAGGGCGGTGAGTTTAAACCATTTAAGATACTTGAATTCAGTTATTACACACTCTTTAAAATGTCTGTTTTTTATGCTGATCCAGTGTTTCAGACAACTGGCTCTCTATTGACAGACACACCTGGGTAAATAAATTGGAGCATAAAGAAGTTCAAGGACGTTTTTGTCTTGCTTGGTATTTTGAACCCGTAGTGCTTGCCCTGGATGCAAGGAATTGTATTGTAATTTCTCTTACCTATCACTGCTTGGTTGACCAAAATTATATTGGTCAACATTACCATTTAGGTGACCATAAATGGGTCCATTCTAGTAATGCACAGATGCAACAAGAAGCAAAAATAACAGGTATCAAAGGTTTGCTCGTGATTCTTTCATTCTTCCCAAATCTTACCATTCTACAGAATTTCACAGGTGTCCATAATCAGAATGAATCTTAAATGTCAAAAATGTCAATCATTGGCTGTCATTGGACTTTATGTTATTAAACAAATTGTATAACATGCCTTTTTGATGTCTGGGCAGTAAGGGTAGTATATTAAAATTACAACTACACTCCTGAACAATATCCAGTCTAAAGATATATGATTCTGCCTGTGACAAGGATTTTGGTCATCTTTATTATTAGTACTGATTCATTTATATGAATATCCTGTTTAATATTATCATTTTCACTCTGCATACATTTAATACATTAAACAAAGGGAACGGAAAACATCAGAAAGTACAGCATGGGAAAACTTTGAGCTGGTGTAGGAGATTTGAAATCTCCTAAAATTATATGGTTAAGCTCATTACCTACTAGCCTGTTATTACATTTTTATCAGTCTAGTCAACCTCAACAATTTGTAGAGAAGGTAATGATTGAATAAGTTCAGAGAGAGAAGGCTGGAAAATCTATCTCAGTCATGGTAGGAATCATGCTACATATCTTTTCATAGCCTTGGCATGTAAATCTTACTCTATATTTATTTATAAAGTCATTGTAAAACCTGCATTGTGCAGTCATTATACATAGTACTGATACTTCCTCCTGATTCACAGGTTTTAATCTCTCAGGGCCTTGGTTGTCGACTGGTGTATGTGGCACGGCCTGATATCTCATATCCTTGGATGATGTCAGTTCCAGTTTCCATTTCATTAGTAGCATTAACTTTGTTCATGTGCTGCAAGTCAGCTAGCATATAGTCATGTTCTTTTCCTGCCATGTTTTTAGTTAGTTCCACATAAGCGGGAAAAATACTAATTACGTTTGTGTTATAATTTGTTTACAAAAATGAATGTTCACATTCACAGTCACTCTTGACTACACTTTATGCAGCAAATAAAAGGTTGCTAATTGACAAGTTTATAGAGCCTATGAAAAGTAAGTCTACGCACAACTGCCACATTGAAACATTAATTTTGTGTCCTACTAAAGCCAAAATAGAAAGTCAACCGAGATGAGGCAGTGTAAGTAAAAGTATTCCTCGCAAGAAATTGCAAAGAAGCTTAAGATTTCCAGGTGCAGTGTTTAGTACACACTCCGAAGGATCCAGCTGATGGGCAGTAATTTTAACAGGAGAAGACCAGGAAGATCAAGAGGCAATAGAAAAATATCTTGAGGTGTATTGCAGAAGAAACTGTTGTAAAATTGCACCACAACCATGGATGTAGGACCCATTATAACTGAAGGGGATGTGTCCTCCCCACTTTTCAAAAATGCTTATTTTTTCTGCCCACTTTTGGTGGTTGTTTTCAAACATCATCTTTCAGTGTGCACCTGCGCCAACAATCACAATGTGGTTTTTAGACAGGCAGGGCGCAGTGGTTGCTAGCAAGATTCAGTGGTTTATGTGTGTAGGAAACGTCACGATAGGTCTGAGTGATTGTCAATAAGTACAACCTTGTAGAGTCTATGCTGCAAAAAAATGTAGACCTTTAGTAAATGAATGACTAACACATGCAGTCCACCAATCCCTGCTTAGAGACGGTTGCTGTATACTACTTCCTCTGAAGTCTAGCTCTGACACTGTCTGCAACAGTATAGCTGATAGTGGAAAAAACTTTAGTTAGGTAGCTAGGAACTTGCTATACTGAACTTTGGAGGGGAGGGGGTTATTTTATTCCATTCCCGAAGCTGAAGACAAACTTGGAAAAGTGTCTGTTGTGGATAAAACCTGGACACATGTCATGCCTGGACAGATACAGGTCAATACTACAGACAGATTCAGCTAGCTACATTTGCACTAAGGTAATTATATTCTGCCTATTAATTACATTAATTAACTGGAATTACTATTAACTGGAGTTACTGTAGCTGAGTGATTAAATCAAATCAAAGTTTATTTGTTAAATGCACTGTTAACAATTGGAGCTGCTATTTATACATGGTTGATCTGTCAGATATCCTACACATAGCACATTATGTAGAGCGGAATTTTAATTCCTCCATCTTTATCTTTCTCATCCCCTTATGTTTCCAGTCAGTGCATGACTTGACTAATGCAGTAATGCAGCAAGTGAAAAGGAAGGGTCCCATTAGGCATTATGAAAAAACAACCATAAATACAACGAAGCTGCAGGGGCTATCAGCATTGTTCAATTTATGATCATATAATTCTAGCTCACAGGGGGCTCAATTGTTATTGCTACTAACTTATCATAATAGCATTATTAAGGCAATTATTTAATTTTTTATGTTGTTTGTTGGCTGTGAAATTAAAAAAAGATATCTTTGCTGAAATAATGATTGCACAACTTGCCTACAATTCACTGGTGAAGTGAACCATATCAATTCCTGATAATAATACAGATAAAGCTATGCATTTTTTCACTTGGAGGTGTCCTAAGGATATGTTAATCACATTTACTTTTCAGGGTGTATCATAAATGTTTTAGCATTGATTAGCAGTTTACACGCAAACCATGTGACCTTCTTAAAACTGCAGTAATTAGTGTATTCTGTTCTGAAAAGTCACGAGAAATAAATGTTTAATGCTTTATTTTTTTAAATTTCTTCCCGGGAGGAATGCCCCTGGACCGCCCTAGCATTTATGTGTGTGTATGTGCGCCCCCCCCCCCCCAGGTTCAAAATCACTCCTATGCCCTGACCACAGCCACAGGAAGAACTCAATGCAGCTTGAGAGAGAAACCAGTTCCCCTGACTACAGTGAAATGGCAGCGATGTCTGCTGGTCTAAAAGGATGTGCAACTGCCTTTTCCCAAACATTTTACTTTAGTTTTGTTGGTGCTTGGCCCACTTCAAACTTTTCATCTTGTTAACAGCACATATACTGATAGGTGAGAAATTAAAGGAAAAACCTGAATAAATATCTGAAAAAACATAACAAATACAGATGCTTACATATAGTTGTACTGCATGATACAATCAAGCAATTAACATGCTATCATGCTCTGGTATGTATAAAAATGTTGAGCAGGTCCAGTTGATCTGGATTTTGGATCAAGATGGCAAGAGGAAAAGATCTAAGTGACCTTGAAAGAGGGTTCATTATTGGGGCATGGATGGCAGGAGCTTCAGTCACAAAGACTGCTCAACTGGCTAGTGTTTCAGTAGGAACAGTGACTAAAGTGACATCTGCATTTAGATCTATGGGAAAGACATCAGTGAATAGCGTTATAAATTGTGGTTGAAAGCGCACATTCAATGACCGTGATGCTCGTGCATTAGTGTGATATATAAGGAAGAATAACTCTTCCTCAGGTGTGCAAGAATGTCAATGCAGGACATGATCAGACTGTGTCAGCAAGAACAGTCAGTCCATCGACAACTACATAGAGAGGGATATTATAGTAGGGTTAGTGCAAAGATGAATGCACATTTGAGAGTTCAGTTGTGCTTTGATCTGAACTGTCCTGTATGTAGCTGTGAAATTAAAGAAAAAAAAACACTGGATTGGATCGGAACTGGGTACCATAAGAAATGCTTTCCAATTTGGTTGTCAGAAACTGTAATGCCTGTCTTAAAAGATACCAGAAAACAGCCAACCATAACCATGCGACATGGTATGCACACATTTCAACGCATCCACACCAATAACACACAATAACAGGCAAGTGAACTGCACACAGAGACAGAGCGAGAGAGAATGAGAGAAAGATTGAGCTAACCTATCCAGCTCCACAAAATCCACGGGCATGGGGGAAAAAAATTACTTGATCAGCTCTCAAGTGAAAATACAGACATCTACTTGGTAAATGCTTTGCAAAGAACGGAAAAGAAAAGGTGCCATTTGGTCTCACTTTGAACAGATTTGACAAAATTAAGTCAAATAAAAACTTTGTGACAAAGCTAACATACTCCAACAGTATTGGAACAATGCAAAATTATGTAAGATATAAAGATTGACAATGCTGGCCAAGCAGTTGGCTGTTCAATATGAATTGGTTTGGTTGTCTGGATTTCAATCATAATAAGGAAATTAGTGAGTAATACTCCGTTTTGGAGTGTGATGGTAAGATTAATACCATAGGGAATTATAGGACTGCACTAGGTCTAGGGTCTAACTTCAACAGCAAGTGGGCCAAATAGGAAAATCACTGGGGGTTCGTGGGCCACACAGAATACTTCAATTAATGGCTACAAATAACTCTTACAGTATAATGTTAATAGATATATTACTACATGGAATAAACTAGTCACGTGCATCCATTTTCTTTCACTTTAATGATATCATTATAATCAATTCCAGACAGCTGCCAGTCCATACAAAAAAGTAGGAAAGCTATGGTTACGGCTGACAAAGTAAATAAATACTTGTCAGTCCATTTGCTCAGGAATTGGCGATTTTCACAATCAACTTTACGTCTATTTGGCTTCGAGAGAGACATTTTGAAGCTTGTTGTTAGCTTAGTAAGGCTGTCAAAAGGGGCATGAAATTGAGTTCGAATATTAGCTTTTGTAATTAGTTAGCGTTCGAATATATTCAAATATCATTTGCCTATAACTCACAAAAAATAAGCTGCTTATTGTCGGGCGCAATATGCACGTGACGCTCCATCTAAACTGGCCTGCGCGTTATTTTCCACAAGCGGGCAATAGAATAGAGGACATTGGTGAACTTTCATACTAGGTTACTACATCTGGGGCCTCATTTATAAAACGTATTTTAGATCAACTGTGTGGCGTGTACGTAGAAAATCACGTCAAAGTAGTGATTTATAAAATTTCAACATGAATCGATTTGACCGTGGAAACAGTTGTGGCTCTATGTCAGGTCTTCACTTTACGTATGCATGCAAGTTCATTTTATAAATGAGCCCCCTGCAGTTTCTATAGCCTAATGCGCAAATGAATAAAGCAGTTTCTCGTGGATGTAATTTGCCACAACTCGGCATTTATTAATCACAATAATAGGGAAATGATTGTTTATAGGAAATCCTGTTTATTTCTTAACACAAAAACTATTCAACCGGCTAATACCTGTAGCCTAAAACAACATAAATTACTTACTCTGTTTAGTTTGTTTAACTTCTTTCATCATCCAATTTTATCAAGATCTTCAGAACAGAAAGGAACATGAACATGATTCACCGCATGAAATTAAAGCCTGTATATTTATGTTAGTTTAAAACATGGGATCCAAACTAATATTCGAATGCTTAAATTTAGGTTCAAACTTAAAAAAAAAAATTTTTAAAAAGATTTTTGAATAGTTTTAGAACTTCGAATATTTTTTGACAGCCCTATAACTTAGCTAACGTGAGTTCCTCTGTGGCCCGCCAGCCCAGAATGCAACGTGAGGCTTGACTGAGCGAATGGCAGGTGTGGAGCAGGTTGTAATCCTTTTGCAGCCAATCACAGCACACAGGTACTTTAAAAAGACGTAACCAATACCATATTGGTTCAGATCATACAGTCTATCGCACAGATGTCTCAAAGTAGCTCAGAGATATGTACCTTAGTTTTATTTATCATATCACACATGCCTGCCTGATTTGCAGGTAGCCTCTTGCGGACCATGGAAAAATTCAAAAGGGCCGTATCCGGCCCACGGGCCGCTAGTTGAATAGGCCTGGTCTAGGGTATGGTTACAGTAGAGAATTGGCTCAAAATTCTGTAAAAAACTGAATCAATAATAGAGGATAAGTCTGTTCTGAGAGGATCACGGTCTTTATCCACATGTACAGTTGAGGCCAAAAGTTTACATGCACCTAGGCTAAAGATATTCAAACTCAGATTTTCACCATTCTGCACATTTCACGTTATCATACATTTCTTTTTTCTTATTCATCAATCTACATGCAATACCCCATAATGACAGTTGACACTCATTTTGACAGTTGATAGTGCATGTCAGAGCAAAAACCAAGCCATGAAGTCGAAGGAATTGTAGACCTCCAAGATAGGATTGTGTCGAGGTGGGGAAGGGTACAAAAACTGTCTGCAGTATTGAAGGTCCCAAAGAACACAGTGGCCTCCATCATTCTCAAATGGAAGAAGTTTGGAACCACCAGGACTCTTCCTAGAGCTGGCTGCCCGGCCAAACTGAGCAATCGGGGATGAAGGGCCTGGGTCAGGGAGGTGACCGAGAACCCGATGACCACTCTGACAGAGCTCCAGATTTCCTCTGTGGAGATGGGTGAACCTTCCAGAAGGACAACCATTTCTGCAGCACTCCACCTATCAGCTTTATGGTAGAGTGGCCATATGAAAGCCACTCCTCAGTAAAAGGCACATGACATCCCGCTTGGAGTTTGCCAAAAGGCACCTAATGGACTCTCAGACCATGAGAAACAAAATTCTCTGGCCTGATGAAACCAAGATTGAACTCTTTGGCCACAATGCCAAGTGTCACGTCTGGAGGAAACCAGGCACCACTAATCACCTGGCTAATACCATCCCTACGGTGAAGCATGGTGGTGGCATCATGATGCGGGGATGTTTTTCAGCAACAGGAACTGGGAGACTAGTCAGGATCGAGGGAAAGATTAACAGAACAAAGAGAGATCCTTGATGAAAACCTGCGCCAGAGCGCTCAGGACCTCAGACTGGGTTGAGCATTCACCTATCAACAAGACAATGACCCTAAGCACACAGCCAAGACAACACAGGGGTGCCTTTGGGACAAGTCTGTATATGTCCTTCAGTGGCCCAGCCGGACTTGAAACCGGACTCTGAAGAGACCTGAAAATAGCTGTGCAGCAATGCTCCCCATCCAACCTGAGGGAGCTTGAGAGGATTCTCAGAGAAGAGTGGGAGAAATACCTCAAATACAGGTATGCCAAGCTTGTAGCGTCATACCCAAGAAGACTTGAGGCTGTAATCGCTGCCAATGGTGCTTCAACAAAGTACTGATTAAAGGGTCTGAATACTTATGTAAATGTGATATTTAATTTTTATATTTTTAATAAATTTGCAAAAACATTTCTAAAAAACCTGTTTTCACTTTGTCATAATGGGGTATTGTGTGTAGATTAATGAGAATAAAAATTAATTTAATCAATTTTAGAATAAGGTTGTAACGTAACTAAATGTGGAAAAAGTGAAGGGGTATGAATACTTTCCGAAAGCACTGTACATCGCCATAGCCTGAGAGGCTGTCGCGCAAGGAAGAAGCCCCTACTCCAAGACATGAAAAGCCAGAATGATGTTTGCAGGTGATCACCAGGATGAAGACCTAGCCTTTTGGAGGAGTGTTCTCTTGTCAGATGAAACAAAAATTGAACTGTTTGGCCATAATGATCAGTGCTATGTCTGGAGGAAAAAGTTTGAGACTTTTAATCCAAAGAACACCATCCCAGCTGTGAAGTATGGGGGTGGCAGCATCGTGTTGTGGGGGTGTTTTTCTGGAAAAGGGACTGGTGCACTTCAGGAAGTAGATGACATCATGAGGAAGGAGGATTATCTATAAATACTGAAGCAACACTTCAAGACATCAGCTAGAAAGTTAAAACTTTTTCACAACTGGGTCTTCCAGCAGGACAATGATCCTAAGCATACCTCCAAAGTTGTAACAAAATGGCTTAATGAAAACAAAGTGAAGGTATTGGAGTGGCTATCACAAAGCCCTGACCTGAATCCCATTGAAAATTTTTGGACTGAACTGAAAAGGCATGTCTGAGCAAGGAGGCCCACAGACCTGATTGAGTTACACCAGTTCTGTCAGGAGAAATGGGCAAACATTTCGACAAAGTATTGCGACAAACTTGTGGAAGACTACTTTAAGTGTTTGATTCAGGTTAAGCAATTAAAAGGCAATGCCACCAAATACTAAAAAAGTGTATGTAAACTTTTGACCCACTGAAAATCTGATGTAGTACATAAAAGCTGCAATAAATCTGTCTCTTAGCAATTATTTTGAAATGACCTCTTATGGAAATAAAGTAGATACCCTAATTGACTAAACACAGGAAATGTATGGTAACATTAAATATGTGGAGTTGTGAAAAACTGAGTTTGAATGCCTTTAGCCTCGGTGTATGTAAACTTTTGGCCTGAACTGTATGTTGAAATCACCAACGATCACAACTATCTGCTGAAATGGCAAGAAATGACAGAAAGTCGTCAGCAAATACTATTCAAAAATCTCAATTGGGCCTTGGGGCCCTGTACATATATACCAAGACAAAGGACTGGACTGCATGCTTCTGCTTATTTTAGATAGGTCAAGCTGTACACAGTTAATTGTAAGAACTTCAAAGGAGGGAGATATATTTGCACACTTAGGGGTTTAACTCAAAGTGGATGATTAATCGCTGCACTCCCCCCTTCCCCCCGCCCGCCCAATTGACAAACGCCTGAGTGCCTAAAAACCCATGGGGAATGCCTCATTAAGTACAACATATACATCCGGTCTTATCCAAGTTATCAGTGACACAGTGCAATGAGATTATGATCCATGATCAATTTGATTACAAGGGCCAGTGTAGGAGCTACAGGCTACTTTACCTGAAGTACTGTATAATTAAAGATTATATCCAGTATACTTATTATACTATTTTTTTCCATGGGTTCACTACAGCTGCTAGAAAAATCGTGATGTGTTTTGCAACAGAAAATTTATCCACATTAATACTACAGCTTTACATTTGACATTTTTGTGTGGGGTAGACACAGTTGTAATGTAATAACAACTAGTGTGTCAAAAACATAATGAAGGAAGAAGCATCGGATCATATCATATTTCTTCTCTGCTTCGTACAGTTAAGCCCAAACTTATTCATACCCATACCAAATTTTGAGTCATAGTGAATTTTTATTTGACGAATTGGTTTCTTCTGGCTGGAAATGACATGAGAAGGTGACAAAAGACGATAAGACATTGTGTTAGAGATATTAACCCCTTAGCGCACAGGCCAAATCTGGCCAATCCTTGCCCATTTTAGGGGGTACACTATTTAAAGCTTTATAACTCCTTGTGTGAACACCACAGAGAAAAATGGCTTAAATGAAGCAAGACATTTGTGCCATTTACAATACTAGCTTCGATTACTTCCTATTCATCATTTTGTAAGAAATAAAGTGCCTCAAATGCAGTTGTCTAGGCAAAAAATATAAAATGAATTTGCTCATTTTTAGTTCGCAGTGAACTACTGGAAGATTGCATATATACAGCAGGTTAAAGTATACGTGTCCTGGATCAAAAACTTCTTGACCACAAGTTCATAAAATCTAAGGGTGGATATGTATAACTACTAAAGATCTATGAAGCAAAAACTAAGCAGTGTACCCAGCGTCTCCAATTCAACCCAAAATGTCTAAATTATGTATTGCTGTAAATCAGGGGCGTAGCTACGGGTGGGCCTGGCTGGGCCTAGGCCCACCCGCTTCTTGCCTAGGCCCATCCTAGTGTGCAACTCGCATCTTGTCTTTTAGCGATAACAGCAAAAAAAAAAAAAAAAAAAAAAAAGGCCCCCCGCAGACTTGTCACCGTCGTTACTTTGAGAGCGTAATTTCCCTGCTGATACGATACCCCTCCCCCTACTTAGCCAAGTGAAAGCATTTTCATCTATTCAACATCTATTCAATCGAGCTCATCCAAATTCAGTGCGCGGATTCCACGAATACAGTACTAGGGAATGAAGCCGAAAGACTAATTGAAAGGGATGAAAATTCCAACGAGGTTTGATTGATTATCGTGGCTTTAAACATTCTTTTATCTGATTCAAGAAAAAAACAAACTTTCAGGTAAGGAATTCTGGTAGCCTATCCACAATATTCCAAAGTCCCATGATGCCTTGTGCGAAATATGTGCAGAACGTCCGGTTTGGCGTAAACAAATGTTATGTTAAATGCTATGGTAACGTCTTAAAATGGCAGAAATTTGGGAACATACAAAGACAACACTAAAACTCTGTACTCTTACATGTTTTCTTGCATGGGGATGGGACGACATGAAAACAATTTTCAACCGTCCACCACGTTTTGGAAATGTTCCAGCTCTCACGTCATCACTGTTGCATGCTTCACAAAAACTATTACACTACTAACGCTTACATTACAGTGTGAAGTACCCACATTATATATATATATATATAGTATATATATATATATATATATATATATATATATAATACCACTAACCTATTTAAAGACACTCAAAAATATTTAAAGATTTCAAAAATAACGTATATAACCTAAGTATTTTTAGCAGTAATAGCCTACTTACATGGCAATGATGAAATCTATGTTCAGTAGATGGAGACAGAGCCAGTAAATCAATAATACAGTTCAATCCACTTCTGTTTTGCTCCAGAAAACAATGTCAGCTAGGTCTGTTAGCAAATATATGGCTTAACTATGCCCAGAAGTCCTCAATAATAATAGTGTTTTCCAAGAAATTACTAAAAATCGAGGACCACGTTTCATTAGGTGCAGCGTCTTTTACTGCTACCACAGAGTGAATGCGTAAGTGAATATGATTGTAAGAAACTTCGGTTACACTGACCTAACAAACGCTATTCCAAAAGCAAAATTAGACATGTTATACATCGTTATAAAGCTTATACTCTCACCTACTGAATAAATGAATTGTCAATCAAGCCAGACTACACTTAAAAGGACGACAATGCCATAAACAACACGTGGGTTATTACGCTCAGCTATTTTGGAAGGTACCCAGGCATCACAAATGCACGTATATTTCACAAACGGATTGTCCAAGACAATATATGACCACTCAGTTTCCAAAGGGACATCTCTACTCGTAAAACCAATGGTAGCGTTGTATATTTATTCAATATTTAGTCCCAGGTATTGACTGTAGAATGACATGGTATCATTTTAAAAAACTTTTTCTCGTTTATTTCGTTATTCAGTGAGCAACGTTTTCACTGCTGTTTTGGCATGTCTTAGGGCTATTGTCGGGTTTATCTTGTTGCTATGACGGAATACGATTTTTGAGTGGTCAAAGAATATTTTTATGAATGACCAGATAGACAATATTGTCCATTATGTCATGGGTGGGAGGTGTAGTTGCAGATGAGACTGCAGGGAGGGGGTGCGTGTTAAATGAATGACCAGAGCGACAATGGTGGCACTGCGAAACTCAAACTAAAACAGAGTTTGTTTTTACTCATACTTTGGTTGCTGTAGCACTGAATGTCTGAGTTCAGTAATCTCGGCAAGCCAGCGTGCCGACCACTAGGGGCTTTGCGCTAAGCGGTTAAAGAAAAATATTACCTGTTTTTATGTTTTTTTTACATTTTGACAAAACATTCATACCTGTCCAAAATTTTCATACCCTTTCTCAGTAATCAGTGGCAAAGCCTGTATTTGCCATCACAGCAGTCAAACGGTTCTTATAATTGCCAACAAGATTTTGGACCACTCTTCTTTTGCGAAGATCTCCAGGTCCTTGAGGTTGGAAGGCTTCCTTGCCATCACTCTGGTCTTTAGTTCCCTCCACAGATTCTCGATGGGATTCAGGTCTGGACTCTGGCTGAGCCACTCCAAAACGTTGATATTGTTTTCTATTAACATTTCTTGACCACTTTGGCTGTATGTTTTGGATCATTGTCTTAGTCGCGTTTCCACCTAAAGTACTTTTAGTCCCAGGAACTACTTTTCAAGAAACTAAAAGGTTCCTTCAGCCCATTGTTGTCTGCGTTTCCACCATGGTCTAAAGACCTGCGAAGATTAGGCAATTTAGTCCGCTGACGTATGAAAAAGCGACGTCGTCATCAGTCCATCTGTCGTATGATTTCTTCTGTAACTCCATACTACCACCGAAGTACATTATTTTGCAATAACGGGACAGCCCGGAGGGGTTTGTTCCATACAATACAATGGGTTGCCAACAATGACTATGTATGGTTACTTTAGTATTTATTGATTTTTATCGACTTAATCACCTGAAATTGAAATATTCTTCCGCGGTCGTTCGGGCATATTATTTTACCGTTGTCAAGCCAAACTCTCCTTGGTAGTTTGACTTGGACCGTTGTTATGCAACAAACAGGATATAACAGGCCAATATACAGATTGTAACTGTTTTATATATCCTCTCAAACACATTCATTATGTTTTTTATGCGAACATTCACTTTCATGTCTTGACATCCGAGGCGACAGAATGCATTCACATTCCACAAATAACTGGTAACAACATTTATAGCAGAAAACATGCACATGTCGTAAACAATTTGCTGTTGAATTGATTAAATCGAGTCTCGTTGTCATTTCTATATATAGGGACAAGCATCGGAAATTAGCATATGTTATAAATGCTGTGATGCATTGAATTGGATATTGTTTGACAATAATCTATGTTTAAATGCATCTGTCCCTATCAAATAAACATTAAATAAATAAATATAATTGCAAAATGGCAAGAATAAATAAAATGAAAACTCAGACTCAAACTCAGATGAAAATTTAAATCAATATTGCAGCCACCGTTTGCTTTCATCTTTTAAAGTTACTGCTAGCGGAGCAGCTAAATACTTGGTGTGCCCTCCAGATGCGAACCATGCACCATAAATTAGAGTCCATAGTCTAGTCTTCCTGGTCTTTTAGTGGACGAATCGCAGAGTAAAATTATGGCAGTTTGAAAAAGAAAAAAGGACGATTACTAGAATTAACCTGTTATTTTCCCTGAAAAAAGTGCGGAAGGTGATTTTTTCCTGTTTGCTTTTACTGTATCCCCGATGTAAATTACACAGAACCAACCGCATACCTCACATAACTGTGTCAATTATAACAGGCTAACAAAGAAAATCCAGATGAAAATATTCAGCAACCGAATTAAACCGTTTGAATGTTTTGGTATGTAATATGCTTATACCAGCACGAATGCTTATTTTATAAAACAGACTTAATGCTGCAGCAAAAAAAGAAGAGCACACATGTTATAATCCTCAATCTTAATTTCTCATCTGTAGACGTTGGCAGGCTATAACCAAAAGTAGGCTACTGCGCCGCATAGCATAAAAGTTTGAATTCAAGTTATTATTTTGAAAATAATGAATCGTATTTGCGGCTGCAGATTTTTAAAAATGGCAGTTGAAATAAAATGCTGCGAGTACTCAACCAATCAGAAATGTTTGCGCTTGCGAGTACTCAACCAATCAGAAATGTTTGCGCTTGCGCCCCATCCCAAAAGCTCCACTACTTTTGGAAAGTACTACCCCCCCGAGCAGGGACTTTTTTGCGGGTAAAATAAAGTCCCCGGAAATTTAGACCCTGGTCCCTGTGGTGGAGTTCCTCAAAAGGTTCTTAGTTCCTGGGGAAAGTTCCTGTGGTGGAAACGCGACTCTTGTTGGAAGGTCCAGTGCTGCCCACGGCCAAGTTTTTCTGCAGACTGCCTGATGTTTTCCTCCAGAATCTTGATGTAGTCTTCTTTTCTCATGATGCTGTTTACTTTGACAAGTTTGCCTGGCCCATTCGCTGAAAAACACCCCCAAAGCATCACATTCCCACCACCATGCTTCACCGTGGGGATGGTATTCTTGGGGTTGAATGCTTCTCCTTTCTTTCACCAAACGAACGCCACGTCCCTGTGTCCAAACAACTCCATTTTCATCTCGTCCGACCACAGAATTGATGACCAAAAGCTTTCTTATTTGTCCAGGTGAGCTTTTGCGAAGGCTAGGCAAGCTTTTATATGCCTGTCTTGGAGAAGTGGAGTTCCTCCTTGGTCGGCGTCCATGGAGGCCAGCCTTGTGCAGTGTCCGCTGGAGTGTCTACCTTAAGATGTTGGTACCAGAATTGCTCAGATTCTTCAGGATGGCCTTGGGTGGTGATCCTTGGATTCTTCTTGGCCTCTTGCACTACCATTCTTGCCAGCGCAGGGGTCACTTTTGGCTTCCTACCACGCCCTTAGAGATTTTTCACAGTGTGAAACTCCTTGTACTTTTTGATGATGCTTTGCACTGTGGCCACTGGCACTTGAAAACACTTGGATATAGCTTTGTAGCCTTTCCCCTTGTGAGCAGCCACAATGCGTAACCGAAGGTCCTCACTAAGCCCTTTGGTTTTAGCCATGACTTGCAATTGATTACAAACTGACTAGAGAACAACTGCATCAGCTGTCTCAATTTATAGTTGATTAGAATGCTCTAGAAACATGGTAGAAATTACCAGGACCATTTGGAATGGTATAGAAGCTTGCATTTCTCAAAAGTTTGCGACAATTTCAAGGGTATGAATAATTTTGGACATGGAATGTTTTGTCAAAATGTAAAAAAAACATAAAAATAGGTAATATTTTTCATTAATATCTTAAACACAATGTCTTACCATCTTTTGTCACCTTCTTATGTCATTTCCAGCCAGAAGAAACCTATTCATCAAATAAAAAATCACTATAACTCAAAATTTGGCATGGGTATGAATAATTTTGGGCTTAACTGTAGTTCATTGCCTGTACTCTTTGTGCTACTGTTAGTGCAAATGTGCATTGCTATATGTAATGGTTTGTGCACAGCCTGACCATGGTGTCCTCTGTAGTTTTTGACAGATGTTTCTGATGCTTACTGCCTACTGACATGCTTTACATTTAGACTAAACAGTTGTATTGTTGTGTAGGGGACATGCCGCTACTTCTCATAGTGGGGCACCAACATGTAAAATATATACACCTATATGCTTGCAGGTGGCGTCTCATAAATTAAGTATACAAACTATAAATTGGCAATTTAAATTCATAATTAAATCAATTATTATTAAAATTACACATTATTAGTCAGTCTTAACCAAATCATAATAATATACATTCAGCTAATACTAAATTAATATAAATGCTTTAGCTAAGAGGTGAAGGTATTCTACTAAGTTCTTTTGATTAGCAGCGGCTGACTCAATTCAACACAAGAGTAATATCAATACCGACAACCTTGGAAATATAATAGTTTATTGAACAAAAGTACGGAAAGGGGCAAAGTGCAATTCAACACCACAATGTACAATAAACTATGTGAGTGCACTGCATGTGTGTGTATGTTCTCCTGCATGGGGACTGTGGACATGTGTTCACGGAGAACAAAGGAACAAAATGGAGTGTGTGAATGGAGGGGTTTTTGAAACTAGACAAGGCTAGTGATAAAACAATGGCGCATGAAGTGTACCAAACAGATACAGGGTAACTGAATAGCTGTGTGTTGTTCGAGATCAGGCCGTGTTAAGACCAGTTCATATTTAAATGGATCACATGCAGGATCTGTTCTGTGTGTGATATATAGAAAGTAACGCAGCACGGTGGATGGCTTAGAGCCGACCGAACATAAAGAACGTTGATAATAACCTTTCAAACACAATAACCATAATAAGCAGCATTGTGTACACTCCATCCTGAATAATATTACAACATTCAGTGTGTTGCTAATTATGCTATGCCTAGGGTTACAGCCTTACTTGAGTCCTTTGCTTTGGGTTGGTTGTTGGAATGTTGGTGGTTTCCAGTCTGAAGTCTGTGGGAGTTGTCGTGAAAAAAAGGGAAGCTGTTCGCCCTTTTCTGTTTCAAAACACACACGCCTGATCCTGGTCGCAGGTCGCTTGCCTCGTGGGACTTGCTCTGCAGGATATGTTGGTCGTGCGTGACCACCACTAAGCATGTCGGAGCACCTCGTTCCTCCCGCAGCCAGTAGCTGAGGGTATACGTGCCTTGCTTCGTTTCAGGTCTTGCGAACTCTTCCTGGTGTGTGGACTCGTGAGAGGGAGATGGGAGAAGGGTGGTCGTGTCCAGGGAGAGGGAAATGGAACAGAGAGCGTGAAACCACAGTAATCTCTGTTTTATTGAAGGTTGCACTTTTCAAATTTACAGTAAGGCAGTACTGTAACAGGAAAGTTGTGTTAGGAGATGTGGTTAAGTGAGTCACTCTTTGAGGTGGACATATGGGCTTTGTAGTTTTGTGTCTTTTGTAGTCCATAGTACCTACAGTTTCAACTGACCACAACACCTCACTTGAATTTTTTCTTGAACATTTTATCAGGGATTTGTGTGGTTTTTTCCAATAATGGTTTCTCTTCTTGCCACTGCTATGCTGACCAGTTGTTGTTAGCTCATGGACATCTCCCCCCATCTAAGCTACTGTTGTCTTTAGCCCAAAGGTATCCAATCTTTTCCACATTGGGCCGATGTGGACTATATCAGATTTTCAGTGAGTCAAAAGTTTACATACACTTTGTTAGTGTTTGGTGGCATTGCCTTTTAATTGCTTAACTTGAATCAGTCGCTTGGGATAACCTTCCACAGGCTTCTCACAATACTTCACTTGAATTTTTGCCCATTCCCCGACAGAACTGATGTAACTCATTCAGGTTTGTGGGTCTCCTTGCTCGGACATGCTTTTTCAGTTCAGTCCACAGATTTTCAATGGGATTCAGGTCAGGGCTTTGTGATGGCCACTCCAATACTTTCACTTTGTTGTCTTTAAGCCATTTTGTTATAACTTTGGAGGTATGCTTAGGATCATTGTCCTGCTGGAAGACCCAGTTGCGACTGAGTTTTAACTTTATAGCTGATATCTTGTTGCTTCAGTATTTCTAGATAATCCTCCTTCCTCATGATGCCATCTGTGTTTCTGAAGTGCACCAGTCCCTTTTCCAGAAAACACCCCCAACACATGATACTGCCACCCCCATACTTTTGGGGTTTGTGATGGTGTTCTTTGGATTAAATGTCTCACCCTTTTTCCTCCATACAATACAGCGCTGATCATTATGGGCCAAACAGTTCAATTTTTGTTTCATCTGACAAGAGAACACTCCTTTAAAAGGCTAGGTCTTCATCCTGGTGATCACCTGCAAACTTCATTCTGGCTTTTTTATGCCTGTCTTGGAGTAGGGGCTTCCTTGCATGACAGCCTTTCAGGCTATGGCGATATAGGATTTTCTTAATGGTGGATGTAGATACTTTGATACGTGATGCCTCCAACTCCTTCACCAATTCCTTCGTTGTTTTTGTCCTGGGGTTCAGTTGAACTATTCGGACCAAAGTTCACTCAGCCCTGGGAGTTAATTTGTGCCTCCTTCTTGAACGATGCAGTGTCTGTGTGGTTCCAATGTTTGCATACAAATGTTTGTACAGATGTTTGTGATACCTTCAGTTGTTTGTAAATTGCTCCTAAGGAGGAACCAGACTTCTGGAGGTCCACAAATCTTTTTCTGAGGTCTTGGCTGAGTTGCTTGATTTTTCCCATGCTATCAAGGGCAAAAATGTTGTGACTCTAAAGGTAGGCCTTACAAATTTAGTCACAGGTGCCAATTAACTCCTAATTATGGCAATTGGCCAAACAGAAGATTCTAAAAAGTCATTACATCAATTTCTGGAATCTTCTAGACTGTTCAACCACTTAGCAGACACCCCCCTGTGGTCGGCACACCGGCGTGCCTAGATTGTTCTACTCAGACATTCATTGCTCCTGCAACCAAAGTATGAGTTGAAAACAGAAACGTTTTGTTTTAGTTTCATTAGTAGACGATATATGACAACTATACCGAATACAGAGTTTCGCTGTCACCATTGTAGCTCTGGTCGTTCATTTATCAAGCACCCCCTCCCTGCAGTCTCATCTGCAACTACACCCCCCAACCATGACATAATGGACAATATTGTCTATCTGGGCTTTCATAAAAATATTATTTTACGACTGAAAAATCATATTCCGTCATATCAACAAGATAAAACTAAACCCAATAACTCTAATGTATACCAATACAGCAGTGAAAACGCTGCTCACTGAATAGCGAAATAAACGAGAGAAAGTTTTCAAAAGTTATACCATGTCATTCTACAGTCAATATCTGGGACTAAATATTGATTAAATATATAACCTTACTATGGTTTTACGCATAGAGATGTCCCCTTTGAGACTGAGTGGTCATATATTGTTTTGGACAATCCGTTTGTGAAATATCTGCACATTTGTGACGCGTGGGTACCTTCCAAAATAGCAGTGCATAATACCACGTGTTGTTTACGGTGTTGTCACGCTTTTTAGTACAGTCTGACTTGATTGACAATTCATTTATTGAGTATGTGACAGTATAAGGTTTCTAACGATGTCTAATTTTGCTTTTGGAATAGCGTTTTATGTGGTTGCAATCAAAATTATTCAAACCCTCTAACTCATAAGATGTCTTTGTGATGTGAATAAAATTTCATGACAATGTATCAACTAAGGCCTTTGTAAACAGAAATACATGTTTATTAGAACATGTTCAAGTGATTTTGAAAGCATACAGCTGAGTTTACTATTTGTTATAAGGACAAAAATGAAATTCTCTCCAAAAAAAATCAATGACCAAATTATTCAACCCCCAAAATCAGTACTTTGTGGAACATCCTTTAGCTTTTATAACTTCCAATAAACGCTTCCTGTAAGTGCTCACAAGCCTCTGACACCTCTATTTTGGAATCTTGGCCCATTCTTCCTGTGCAAATGCTTCAAGTTCACCGATATTCTTTGGTTTTCATGATGCCACTGCTTTCTTCAAATCCCACCAAAGATTTTCAATAGGATTTAAATCTGGGGACTGAGAAGGCCAGTCAAGGACATTCCAAGATTGTTCCCTGAACCGAGTTTTGGTTGACTTAGATGTATGCTTTTGATCATTGTCTTGCTGGAAAGTCCAGTGATCACCAAGCTTCAGCTTATGCACTGAGGGCATCACATTCTTCCCCAGAATGGCCTTTTCAAGGAAGCCATGGTGCCAGTCAGACGCTGAAGATTGCGAGTACCAGAAGCAGCAAAACACCCCTACAGAAGGACTGACCCACCTCCATACTTGACTGTGGGAATGGTGTTCTTCTTGTCATAAGCTGCACCTTTCTTGCGCCAGACATACCGCTTATCCATGGGTCTAAACTAGGGGTGTATCCGAATCTGAATACAGTATTCGGGAAAGCACGAATAATGTGATGGAAACAGATATTTCTTCTACCCGATAGTTGCTCGTTATTATTCGGATTCGGAAGAAAAAAAAAGTCAGCTCCATGTCGAGTTCTCATAGCCTTTATCTAACGTTACACGGGCAGAGATAGGGCAGGGGCGGCACCAGTTACGCACAGCTGCTAGCTGTATCTTTAACTCCGGCACATAGCACCTGCAGTAGGCTATATTATAGGCCTACCATTATTAGCCTACTGCAGCTGCTATGTGCACAAAGTTAGCTAGCTAAAGAGATCAGATTCATTTAGATAACCGCTAATTAAAAGATAATGCCCACTCTGTTTGCAACATAACTAACTAGTCGTTTCATTTACTATGCATTATTGAAAAGTGATCGCTATATTCTGTAGTCGCCCCCACCGAGTCAGCGCATTACCGGCAGCAGGCTGAGAGCTGACCGTTCCCAGCTATCACTCAGGGAAACTCTCGCATCGAGGAGGAGGAGCCGTCAGGTGCGGGAGCTAGCGAGACAAAAGCCTTGTGTGGCAGCTGGATTTCTTTCAAACCCCCACAACCTATAGATCAAAATGAAGCTTAGAACCTCTAGTTTTTAGCTTTCGTTAATTTCCTCCATTTAAAAGAAAAACCCAGTCGAAATATTGAAAACGGAGTCGGAAACACACAAGGAACCAGCACCCGCGTCAGGGGTACAAAGAACTTAAATAGACAAGAATTCAATACATAATCAAATGAGAGGGAAGGGCTGCATCATTGGAATTTAAGATTATTCCCTTCAACTGAAGGATATTTTTCTATATATCTTTACTGTAAATAGTTTCTATTTCCAATGCAAAACAGAATCTTTCGGTTTATAAAACATTTTTTTCAGTTTCTGATTGTTCAATGTCCCCCAGTTAAAGGAGGGGTGGTGGTGGGGTTCAGACAGTTCATAAATCTTATTTTAGTTTAAAAAAAATAAAAAAGAGAGAGAGAGAGAGATGAAAAGTACAGTATGAGAATGTGGAAATATATTTCATAATTAATTATATGCCAATAATAAATCAATTTGATGCTTTGAAGGCACAACAATGGCATTGCCAATTAATATTAGGTTAGAAAATACAACATTTGCCCGATTTAATGTGACGTCCGGTATAAACCACGCCCACTTCCGGTGTTCTATCCGAATACAGATACAGATAATTTTGTTGGTTGAACAGATACAGATAATGATGTCTCTGCACACCCCTAGTCTAAACAATTCCAGTTTTGTCTTGTCTCTCCATAAAATATTCTCCAAAACTCCATAGACTTATCCAAATGACGTCTTGCATATTCAAGTCCATTTTTCATATGCTTACTGGTTAAGAGTGGAGTGCGGCGAGGTGTCCGGCCATGAAGGCCTTGCTTGTTCAATATCCTTCTTATCGTCTGTACTGATACTTTTGTTCCAGTTTTCAAAAGGTCATCCCGTAAGCCTTTGGCAATAATATGAGGGGTTTTCTCAGCAGTTTTTATGATGTGCCTGATAGCAGTTGATATAACTTTACTCTTCCTTCCACATCCAGGTAGGTTTACTGCTATTCCATGACTTTTAAACTTACTTATGATGCTGCCAATTGTGTCTCTTTGAACTTTCAGTATCTTGGAGATCTTTTTGTATCCATTGCCTTTTTTATGCAATGAAGTCATTTCTTCTATTAACTTTTGAGAGTGCTCCTTTGTCTTTGGCATGTTTGCTAGTCAGCTTCAAGTTGATGTGAAGAAGTGCATCGGTGGGATTTATATGTTTATCACAGGTGAAGAAAACCGTATCGTTATGGGTTTCCTGAGGGCTTAAGTGTGTTTCCACAAAATTAATCACTCTACAGACCAGAAAATATTTTTTAAATGGTGATATTGAATGGGGGTTGAATATTTATGATATGGCTGAAATACAAAATTTACATGCTACTCGGAAATCTTAAAAAATACATTTTTATTTTGAATTTTAACAACACACAAGTGACATGCATGTTGTTTTTTTTAGTTTCAAGTCTCCCAAAAAGCATACAATATATTTATAGTTTCCACAAGGGTGGAACACTTTTGATTGCAACTGTAGCTCAGCGTAACCAAAAGTTTTCTCATCACCGCATTGACTTATGCATTGATTGACTGTCTCTGTCTCTATATACTGAACACAGATAACATTTCATCATTGCTATGCAAGTATTATTGCTCAAAATATTTCTGTTATATACGTTATTTTTTTAATTGGGTGTCTTTAAATAGGTTAGTGGTATTTTATAATGAGGATATTTCACACTGTAATGTAAGCGTTCCTTAGTAGCTTAGTAGTTTTTTTGTTGCATGCACCAGTTATGACGTGAGAGTTGAAATATTGCCAAAACGTGGAAGGATGGTTCAATATTGTTTTTATGTCATCCCATCCCCATAAAAGAAAACATTACATACTGTAGAGTACAGAAAAACATACCAGAGTTAATTAGTACACATTTAGGTACTGTACCGCATTGTGTGACAATGTTTTTGCAGTATTTTTTAATCTGATATCAATGTTTCATCTTAAACCTTCATAAGGGGCTCATTTATATGCTTTATAATGGACAAAATGTCAGGACTGGCGAGGGAATGGACCCAAATGCAGAGAAAAAATACTCAAAATCCAAAATGGTAATCCAAACCAAAAATTCTACTTTTAATAAGAACAAAAACCAAGGAGATCAAAAACAAAGCCACGCAGGGCAAGTCTCAAAAAAGACAAAGCAAATGTTCTTGAAACGCAAAAACAAAGAAAATCCAGAAATCCAAAACCATACAAAAACAGAACTCGGGCAGGGTAGAAAACACTCAGGACTAAACACAGAGTCAAAAGTACATGAGGAAACACATACCAAAACGCAATCAGAAACACAAGGATCCAGCACCCGAGTCAGGGAAGACAAGACATAATGGACTGCATTTATATAGCGCTTTTATCCAAAGCGCTTTACAATTGATGCCTCTCATTCGCCAGAGCAGTTAGGGGTTAGGGGTTAGGTGTCTTGCTCAAGGACACTTCGACATGCCCAGGGCGAGGTTTGAACCGGCAACCCTCCGACTGCCAGACAATTGGTCTTACCTCCTGAGCTATGTCGCCCCTTGTCACATAAATAGACCAGACACTAACGAGACACAGGAGGGCACAATGCACAGTCAGACCACAGAGGGAAGGGACAACTAGACAGAACTGAAAAACAATAATAGAATAATAGGAACCAATAATACAATTACACAGGGAAAAGGAACAGAACTACCGCCATCTGTCGGCCCAGAAAGGAAGAAACCGAAAACAGGAACAGAAACCTGACACAAAAAGCATTTTATTAATTTTTGGAGAGATTTTGGATGTGCTTCTGGACCCACTGTACTGATGGAAAGCTTGTAATTCCCTCTTGAAAATGATGCAACAGTGAGTTTTTTGTGTTTAAAAAGTTGATTTGTTGTGAAATACATGAATATGTTGTGATTGACAGCAATGCATCATTTAGACATTTTGAATAGATTTGGTGCTGCTGGGTACACTGCTTCGTTTTTGCTTCATAGAACTTTAGTATTTCTACATATTCACCCTTAGATTTTATGAACTTGTGGTCAGGGAGTTTTTTATCCAGGACATGTATAGTTTAACCTGCTGTATATATGGGATCTCTCAGTATTTTATTGCAAACTAAAAAAGAGCAAATTCATTTTTGCTTTTTTTCCTGAAGAATTGCTGTTTTGGCACTTTATTTCATCCTAAATTATGAATATAGACTAATCTAATCTAAGTGTTATAAATGGTACAGATGTCTTGCTTCATTTAAACCATTTACCCCCTAAATGGGCAAAGATTGGCCAGATTTGCCATGTGTGCAAAGGGGTTAAAGTGACAGTCAACTGGTGTATGTAAACTTTTGACCCCCTGGAATTTTGATATAGTGAATTAAAGCTGAAATAAATCTGTCTCTAATCGATTGTTTTAAAATTACCTCTGATGTGAGCAAAGTAGATGCCCTAACTCACTTGTCAAAATAAATGTATGGTAACATGAAATGTGTGGAGTTGTGAAAAATTGGATTTGAATATCTAGCCTAGGTGTATGTAAACTTTGGCCTGAACTGTAAGTTTGTCTAGGGCCCCCTCTTTGAGCAAATTTCCACTTTATAACCATAAAAATAAAGGCTCTAATTGAGATCCCCTTTTTTAAGCTCTTCCAATACTTCTGTCACAGCTTAAAACCTTTTTCTGTTGGGCAAACCGGCTGGACGCACTCCCTGCTTGTCAGCACCATCTTCATGATGCACATCCCCCCCGGCAATACACATTACATTACTTGCAAATGGCTAGACCCATCGACATCATTTGAAAGATTACAGTCTTGTTTAATTTGTTCTGTAACTTTATTGACTTAAAGGTAAACATATCGCTGTTCAGATAAGCAATCGTCTTTCCAAGTTCCTACTGTACTAAAGAGAGCATGGGGTGGTCAGATAAACCGGCCATGTTCTGAATGGATTCTTGCCAGATTGAGTTGAAAATAGCGCCTGACCAAGCTGACCGCGTCAGCTTGAATACAAGCAGAAGCATTTTGGATTACAGACACATGTACATAGACAAAGGAGCCAGTATTTTATATACCAAAAGTGAATGCAATGTGGACATTGGACATTTAAAACTTTGTTCTGAATGATTTATTTGGTGATCTGAGGTATTGTTCTGAATGTTGAAAAGGTATACAATTTTGTTTTCATGCAAAAATAAATGGGACAAAGTATTAACAAAATGTATTTTATGATGTAGGTTACTGTGGAATAAGTGATTGGGGGATGGGGAGGCTCCTTTTATTTTATTGCAATTTATTTCCCTGAACGCTGATAAGGAACGAGTGGGTATTGTTGGGCAGAAAGTAGTCTGTAGCAGGCACCATGCTTGAATTGCAGCTGGTTGTGACTCATTTCTTAATAAATTGTGGATCTTTCCTTTATTACCATTCTGTGGGCACCAGTGCCTACAACACTAGGGGCAGGATTTAATGTGATAATCAGTCCTATAACCTTTTTTTGTAAAATGGACAAAGAAAAAATAATCTGAACAGTAAAATGTCTCTCCACTAAGTGTGAGTGCCTAATTAAGCTGCTGACACCAAATTAAAACAAATGATGAAGTTGCAAACCAAAATCAACTAAACCCTGTTTTGATTTTAGGACGATATAAGTCCTGCTGTGCTGGTTTGTAAAATTATTTTTCCTCTTTCAGGAGATCTGCATTCCTCATCAACAAGGTAAGAACACAATTCACTTTTCTCTTTATATTCATAATTAGAGCCCAACAGTTTTTCTCCACCACATGACCTGCAGGGATTTGAACTTGCATTTAAATGGTTATCCTCCAGGGGTTCCCATAGGCACTTCAACAGTACAGTTGAAGCTAATCATACAATTTCTATTGATATATTTACAAAAACTATTAGTGGATCTAATATGGGGACTGTCAGAGGAAGGAAGATGTACATGGGTGGACATTTAATTGCTACTAAAAGCGAATGAGTGAAACATTATCCATTAGGTGCACTACATATCAACGTATTGTATATATACATTGTATATAATTTATCAAAAACAAACCCAAGAAGCTAAGAGTAGACCAACATTTAAAACGAACTGAGGGGGAATCATCTGTCAGCTGTGGAAAAGACAGCCTTGAGCGGCAACAAAATGGCATTCAAGATTTTACAGATGCCTTAAGTGCAGATATTCTACTGGACTGGAATTTGTGTGCATTTTTATTCAAACATGTAATTAATTGGGGGGGGGGCAATTACGTCAGCTCAACAGCTTATGAAGGTTGTTGGTATCAGTTGTGTTCTTCATCGTTTCTTTTATTTTGAGATATTGAAACTAGCAATTGTCTAGAATATTGTATTTATTTTGTAGGAGGTCGAAGGTCATGAGCAAGTCATCACTGAAAAGATGTTCCAAGCTGGTTATTCTTTTCTGTTTCCATATTGGGAATATGAATGGTATATTGTTGATTGGAACATGGGGCTGTGCCAGATTGGTGAAAGAGCAGAGGGGGCAGGAGAAAAGTGGAGGATTTCATTTGCTTTCCACCAAGCTGGATGATTTCTACTGATGGTGCTTGCTTTAAAACAACTGTGATTTTTAATGGATTTATCAATGAAAGTTACATGAGCAGTTCAGTCTTTGATTGCTCTGTATCTAGCCATGGTGGATTTGCTTTATTTGTCCTGTCGTGTATGTACTGTAGTTGGTGGAGGAAATTATTGTAAAAATGTGGTGCACCAAGACACTCTTCAAAGTGATTTAGGTTTCTGGAGGGTAGACAGTTTGATTTGCAGAGTCTTGTTTGTCCAGTAAAGTTTATTGACTACAGAGTTGAGAGAGGAGAACCAGCTTGGAGAGGGAGTACAAGGGTCATGGAAAAGAGATAAATGATTTTTGGAAAAAAATAATCTTGACTATTGATATTCAACCTATTACAGATATTGGTAGCAAGGTTATTATCGTTAACGAAAACTAACAAAATAACGAAAACTAGGTGTGAAAAAACATTTTCGTTAACTGAAATAAAAATAAAAACAAGGCTTTACAAAAAAAACGATAACTAACTGAAACTGTATTGTGTGTTTAGAAAACTAACTAAAATAAAATAAAATAGGAAATAGGAAAAATGTCATTGGTTTTCGTCTTTGTCAGTTTATTTTATGCATAAGCCTAGTATTTTGGGCGGATATGAAATCTATCTTCCAATTTTTTAGCTGTGCCAGTTTTATGCCAGCGGATGGCTAATATCCTTCTGTCGGCGCAGTTGCACAAGCAAGCACCTCACACGTGTTGCCAATCCATCCATGCCTGACATAGCGAAAGTCGGGAGAAAGCACCAGAGTCCCATCTGGGATTAGAGTGAGAGCACCTATTATCAACCACCTTCGTTCGACAGACAGGTAAACGTAAACAGATTTGCAACTATATAAGAAATAGGTGAAATATTGGTAACAACCTGTACCTAGTTATGTAGGAAAAAATGTCCTTCTTGTTATCCTCCAGTGGTTATTTTTGGCTGGACCACAACAGCGGGGCCAGCCCTAGAAACGCGAATGTCTGTGAGTGACTGACTGACTGACTGGCTGAGTGATGAAGTTACACCATTGGTCGGCCGGATCACGTGTGTTAGGTCCAGGCATATCCTAGGTTTTAACCTGGTCTTGTTTCAGTACTTTTGCGATTTTTTTCTGTGCCAGCAAATAAGTCAGAACTTTTGGTTGCTAAGGGGACGTGTATCAACGACCCCATGTAAATGAATGGAACTTGACATAAATTTGCTAGCATACTGTATAAGTGTCCTTTGAGGTTAATATGAGAAAGGGTGGTCGCTATCACACGTCTAGGAATCTGTACATATTCACAGTTGTAACCCAAGTCGCAGGACACAAAATAGCCGTTAGAGAAAACAGTTTGAAATTATGAAGCAACGTCTGCGCCATTGGATTTAATGGGTCGCGATGAGATCATTCCTAACGTGTTGCTTGTCTTAAAGTTGTTATAGTAAATAGGGCTGTATTAATATAACTAAATGTATATGTATGAAGTTGGTTTTTTAAATTTAAACAGTTTATTATTTATGTGTATTTTTACAGGACATTTTAATAGTAAGTAATGATGTCCAGTTCTCTCTGATAAATACGAAGTAAATACACTAGCAGTTAAGGTGGTCGATACACCCCCCCCCCCCTCGGGTGGTCGATAATAGGTGCTCTCACTCTACTTTGAATATGACTGTGTCTCAGATAAGAGCAAGTGCCTTGCAGTGGAGGGTGATAAAATATGTGGAACATTTCTCAAGGGGAAAAATCCCACAAATCTAAAAGTCCATTTGAAAAGCTCACACAAGAAGGCTAACCTAGCTTACATTGACAAGGTAAAGGCTGCTTCATACTTTCCGCGTTCCGCGGACTTGTACCGGTCGCGCGGACGCACACCCAGTTCCATTCATACTACAATTGGTCTGGCGTTCCACGCATGCGCATTTCCCGATCTAAACTCCATTCCAGTTCCATTACCACAGAGTGATTGCGTAAGTGAATGCGATTATAAGAACGTTTTCGGTTACACTGACCTATAAAACGCTATTCCAAAATCAAAATTAGACATGCTATACATCGTTAGAAAGTTTATACTCTCACTTACTGAATAAATGAATTGTCAATTAAGCCAGACTGTACTAAAAAGGGTGACAACGCCATAAACAACAGGTGTGGTATTACACACAGCTATTTTGGAAGGTACCCAGGCATCACAAATGCGCGTGTATTTCACAAACGGATTGTCCAAGACAATATATGACCACTCAGTCTCAAAAGGGACATCTCTGCGCGTAAAACCAATGGGAAGGTTGTATATTTATTCAATATTTAGTCCCAGATATTGACTGTAGAATGACATGGTATCATTTTTTAAAACTTTGTCTCGTTTATTTCGTTATTCAGCGAGCAGCGTTTTCACTGCTGTATTGGCATATCTTAGGGCTATTGTTGGGTTTATCTTGTTGCTATGATGGAATACGTTTATGAATGCCCAGATAGACAATATAAATGTGGGTAATGGCGGATCTCCTCGCACAACTCTCTTCAAAACAATTAAATTTGAAAAATGCGCAGTCGGCACACTTGCTATGCATACAATCCACGCGGTCACAAATTTTGGGCTGCGCGCGGACGTCCGCATAGGGGTCCGCGCGGACCCTCCGGACATGGGTGGATGACGACATTTACGTCACGAGGACCAAAGCGGACCCTCGCGAATACGCGAACGCGGAAAGTATGAAGCAGCCTTAAGGGAGAACGCCCAGAAGCTAATCCCAGGCCAGGCAGCATGATGGAGGAGCACGAGACAACCATATCCCCAGGAGGGCAGGAAACAACTGTCCAGTTGAGATTTTCTGGTTAATGACACGAACGCACTGACTGTTTGGTATGATGTTTTGTTGAGTTTTTATCACACAATACTTTTTCTGACTTTTTGAATCTCGCCCCTGACAAATAGCCCATATTTTCAAAAAATCTAAACTAAACTAGCATCTAAAAATTTTTAATCAAACCGCTTTAAATACTAAACTAAAATTGAAAACAAAAAGTCGAAACGAAATAAAAATAAAAACTAATGAAAAATGCAAAACTATAATAACCTTGATAGTTTGGTAGTTTGCTCCCTCTTTCCAAATTTATTTTGAATGAAATTGAGTTGAAAGAGTTTAAAATTTGGTGGGATATGGATTCCAAGGTACTTGATATTTGACTTGGTCCACTTGAATGACAATTCCCTGGCCTCAGCATCCAAGTTGAGTTTGGATTTGGAAAAATTGATGGAGTATCCAGACACCATACAATACCTGTTGATCAGACTATGGACTGAGAGAAGGGAGGATGAAGGGTTTGTTATGTATAACAGTATATCAACAGCATATAGATTGATTTTATGATGGTATGATTTGGTCTGAATCCATTGTTATTTTGTCTGAGAGTGGAGTCAATATGATTGTCACTTACATGTTACCATAATGGGGGAAGGAGAGCTCAGCAACAACTCAGTTGACAGGGACCCTCAAACATTTAATTTCAAGGACTGGATCTCTTGATTCTAGCACATTCTAGAATCTACATTGTAACATTTTGTTTCTCCCAGCATTTGGCAATATGGTTAAAATGCTATAGGCCTAGCCTATATTAGAAGTCACACTGTACGCTACGTTACGGTTAACTTTTGCCATTCAGAACTGCTGAAAAGTCATGGAAAGCACTAAAAAACGGTGGAAATCGCAGAAACGGAGAAAGCAACAGAACTGCCAAAAATAGCAACCATCAGCATTTTCACAATCATTTCTTAGGTTTATCATTGAGTAACAGAAACCCTCACTTATTGTTAACAAGCAAAATTACATTGATGGGTAAGGGTGAGGTCTTTGGTCATGCTAATAAGTGAACCTTTAATAGACCTTTATACATTACATTAAATGTGCCTTTTGTGCAATTTCAAAAGCATCAGTCTTTGTTTTATTTGTGTTATGTTGATACAATGTTATTGATTGGTTTCTTCCAGCAGTCACTCCACCACCCAAAATAAGTCCTCCGCCACCCAAAATAAGTGCTTCATCGGCTCCCTCCCGTAAACGCACAGTGATTCAGATGCTGGATGAAAAGCACAAGCAGGAGTATGGGAAGAAGAAAGAAGATCAGAAGCAGAGTAGTCTCATTATGATGATTCCACAGCCTTTGGTAATAACACAACCACTGCTGCAGGGGATTGAGCCCCCTGTAGCTCCAACCTCTTCAGCTCCTGACAAACCTGCCATTGCAAAGGGAATGGAAACCTATAGCATATATAAGACCATCCAGTCACAGAAACGTACTCGGAAACCCGCAGAGAAGGCCAAGGTGCTCTTGGCTGGTTCAAAAGTAAATTTGCCTAAGAAGTTACAGAACCACAAGAAAGCCTGTTTACAGAACTCTTGTTTGAAGGATGGAAAAAAGATCTCTCAGGTGCCACTCTGTCCCCAACCCCCCATTACTTGGATTGTGACTCCCAATGGTTTGCTACCAGTGAGTGGCCTAGGGATCCCAGTATCCACCCAAGCTCCACCTGCAGAAATGAAATCAGTGTCATCAAATGTGTCTTGCTTTCGAAGACTAAAACCCATTGCTATTAAATCAAACAACTCTTTAACATTCTCTATTAATGGAGCACCAGGTGCAGAGGTGCCCCCGGATGTACTGCATGTCTGTCCTAGTGTGTGCATCCCAGCTGACCTCCCCACCTCCTCCTTCGGGGAAAGAATAGCCTTGAATCTTGCTCCCACCACTTCCACATCAACAGACACACTAGTAGGAAGAGTTACTTGCCCCAACAATAGTGTTTCATCATTGAGTTCTGTCAGTGTACCACACTGTAACAGTGTGTGTGCTCAACTTCCAGTTCACTTCCTGGCTGCAGAACCTGTCAGCACTATAATGCCTGTTCCTGCTTCTGTGAATGCTGGTAGGTCTGTTGCTAACCCAACTTACACTGTTGCTGAAGTCTCATCTTTAACCCCTCTGCTCACTTATTCCCAAGGACTACCCATTCTTCAGGTTTGTCAGCCCCAAACTTCACAAATAATTGCTACCACTTTTGTGAACCCTGTGATGCCCCCTGCTAAAATTACATCCCTGCCCCAACAACAAGTTTTCAGCAGACTGAAACCAAATGACTCTCCTTTAAAACTGGCCACTAAACCTGCTTTGCCCAAAAGCCCTAAACCTGAACATATTCTAAGTTTTGACCCAGGCCTGGTATCTGCCGAGGAAACATCCCATGTGACAGAATGGATGAAAGGTGTAGGGGGGATCAGGCTCACTCGACTGGATGCTACTCTGCCATACCTGCCTCCTTTTGTCAGTAATCTTACCACACTTACTACTCTCCTCAAATGCAAACCTGACCTTGAAAGGTGTGCCTTGCCACTAGTATCTCCCAATGGTGAAAGTTCCAGAGTGGAAGCCCCAGAAAAAGGCATCCGTCGGCTGGTTGCAGAGCGGTTGAGCAGTAACCAAGCTTACCTGCTCCTGAAAGCTCGTTTCCTTTCTTGCTTCTCCTTACCTGCCTTCCTGGCTACTGTTTATCCACATGAAAATGCAAACTCTGTGATGTTCACCCCAGCCAAGTACAGCAAATGTGAGGAAAGTGTATCCCTAGTGGAAGATGCTGATCCTGGTGGTGGTGAAGGAATGCATAAGGTGAATATTTTTTTCTCTCAAATAATGTCACTCATCAATCTGTACATTTTATTTAATATTTGAATTCTTTCCTGAAAGTTTTCAATTAATTTTGTTTTACCATCTCAAAAATAGCTTTTGTCAGATTGTTTTTGTAGTTTATTTCAATCTTCATTGTCATTTCACCAATTACAATGTGGAAAATTAGTTTCACAAATTTTTAGCTTCACTTTAAAATCCATTCTAGTGCATCACTCAGTTTTCTGGTTGTATTTGTGTTGTCACTAGGATCGCCTGCTCCGGACGGATGGTAAGGGAACAGTGGCTGACGAGTTCAGTGGAATTGCTACTTGACACAGGAGCCAGTACCTCTGCAACCTGCAGAAATCTGAAAAACTGTGATATTCATCTTGTATTTGAGTGGTGGATATAAATTTCTTTTGTAAGCGCTATTCAAGAATAACAGGATTGAAGACCTTAAGTCTTGGAAGTTATCACGTATTCTCCCATGTGTAAGGCACACATAATCTCTCCCCGTGACAAACTTATCAGAATTGGCACATTTAACTGCCCTGAAAGAATATCCTTTGTTTTCTTGTTTAATAATAACTCCTTTGTCATTTAAAACTATATATTAGAATCTTTGAGGTCATATGCTTTTAGTAGTGAAACTGAACTGATTAATTAATTATTGTAATCTTGGTACCAAAATTTGAAACGTGTCTGTCTGAACCCAGAGTAATACATTTTTGGAGAGCTTTAGTTTGTCATTGTGATGTTTTCTTTTGATAAAGTGTTATAGATGCTTTTGTGTTCTGCCTTGTTCATTGTATTATGCAGTTTTGCCCATGAAATTGTGAATTGTGGCTTAGACATATATAAATTTTGTATCCTTCCAATGATTGAATTCATTTCTACGTATGTCATGGAGATCTTAAAATCTTTGAATAAAGCATAGCAGGTGGTTTTGTAAGTTATTTTTAGGCATTCAGTAATGCTTAATAGTTATGTAAACATTTTAAGACAAACCTTTAAAAATTTAAAAGGGATGTTACCAACTTAACCTGTGTGATGTTACTGTAATGTGCAGTTTATACACATTGCTTTAGCCATTATGATGTAAAGGGGTGCTTGCTTGCATGCACTGAAAAATATTAATTAGCTTAGGTTTAAAAAACACCATCAGTTGGACAAAAAACTGGCCCTGTAATTCCACTTTGCATTTCTAGTATCTAGTATCTGACTCCTCTGAAAACTGATGAGGGTTATTATTCATTATGAAATATTTACTAAAATGCCCTTAAAATTAAAGTACTAATGAAATTGAGAGGCGGTTTCTGCGCATTCACGGTAACATCACCATCTGTTACATACAGGATATACATCTGTGTAAAATCTGTGATATAAAAATGATGCCAAGTAGGTGAAACTTTCACCAGTGGTTCACAGAAATGCCGGAGCAGCCCCACGTTGGGCGCCACTGTGGCAAACGCGCCTGCCACAGGCCACCGAAGTGGCTTTCCAAGGGGCCCTCCAGCACAGAGACACAGGGAGACAATGTTTAAACAGTCCACGTTTATTTACGAGGCAAGATGGTACAGCCAAAGAGTAGATGTTAACACTGTCATGACAGAGGCTCCCCCTTGTGTGAGAAGGGATGGCAGATTTGAATACCTCACTGAATACCTCATTACGCACAGGTGCAGCCACCCCTGTTCCCGGGTCCAATTAGCCTGGTCAATTATCTAATTAACCAGGTCTAATTAGCTTGACCCAGGGCAGATGTGGCTGCTTAAGCCAGCCATCCCCACACCGCAATGCTATCATTTGTCATTTATAAACTAGATCACATCTTAATTAATCAATGTACTAATTTATACTGTTTTTTTAGGAATGCATTATATGCCATTTATCATCTCGCAAACTTGATTTTGACTGCCCACTCCCGCCCACACCAGAGTAAAAATTTCCTGTGAAAGTTGTGTTCTGCAAATTTTTTGGGATCCCAATCCCATCACAGTACTCTACCTAGAGGAGAGATAAGAATGGGTTCAGACAAGGATCAGTCCTTTCTTTAACCTTGTTCGACCTGTCCAGAAATGATGCACCCAAGGCCTGATCCAACAAAATTCATCAATGCTGATGGCATCTGTCTGGTAACCCAAGCACCTGACTTTGACTCACTAAAGCATATGCTTACTGGAGACCTCTCAAAACTGGACTAGTACTGCAAGTCCTGGTGTCAAAAACCTGGCCCTACAAAAACAGTCTCTAGTACACTACACACCAAATGCGGTGAAGCAACCACCGTACTGTGTACCTCAGCATTGGCTCTCAACTGAGTGCTGCATCCCAGTCTAGTCCAGGTCATCTCATTCACATTGACACACAGCTTAATGCACTCATATGTATTGTAGGGAAGTTATAAGTTGTTCCTCTGCAGTCCTCTCTCTGCATTATCTCAAAAATTAGTCTTTGCTTGTTACTTTCAACATTTCAGTGCTATCTACCACTTCCCTTCTGAATCTCCATGTGCCCATAATTCTGAGATAAAAAGCTATAGATGACACAGGGTATTAACAACCTATTTGCATGTAGTTGGAGGCATAGTAACAAATGTTTGTGCATTGTTAACCCTGCATAAAGTGTGAACCTCCGTGGTGCGTTGGCTTCGGACTGCCCCAGGAAAATCGCTCTGCATTCCTATAGAGCACCACTGATGACTAGCGGGCACCCTCTGTATTTAAAGGCCACTCCATTCACGCCAACAAATGGAGAAACGTAGAATCATGGAGCTTAATTAATGAATACTTTTGCGATAGCCAACTGGTCTGAAACATACAAAGTGATTGCAGGCTGTAAGAATTTTACAGTACTGCGTTTCTGAGTTCCCTAGCATGTGCCGCTAAGAAATAATTCTTCATCTCCCCGTAACCAGAACTAAAAGTAATCATATTTGGTATGGTTATCTTTTAAATTTGATGACGAAGTATGTCCAAATTACCTTGTACCACTAAATAATTATCCAACTAGATCAAATGTCTGATGTCTAAATATTTTATCACATATATTGAAACATGACTGAGTTCGGCCAATACTTTGGGGCTGGGCTCCAGCTGTGAGTGTTGCTGCCAAATGTAATCAATTTTCATCAAACTGATTGGAAGTTAGGATAATTGTTGTGATAAGCCAAACCCACATCCATTTTTATTGGCTTACAGCAGCTATGTTTTTTTTGGAGTATCAACCTTTTTGTAGGAACTTTTAAGAGGACCATCTACTGAATACATTGATACCAGTTATAGATATGTCAGACAGTCTGGGAGGAGATGTCTGTTTTATACATTGTACAACAAATTCAAAATGGCAGAAGACAACACAAATAGCTGGACATAATGACTCCTATGGATTTGAGTTGCCCAAGAGGAGAGGCATCTTGAGAGGCAAGATTCTAGTCTCTAACTCAAAAGCACCTGGATTTATGATTGTTTGAATATTGGAAATTGAAATGATGATAGTGCTACCAAGTGGCCAGTCAGTGCCAAAATCAGTCATTGGCCGTAGGGATGAACCCTTTATTAATAAGCCAATTGATACAAGTTTAATGTTGATGCATTAAACGGTCAAGAACATGTCTTTTACAGGTTATTCAAAAAATTTTAAATAGCAAAAAATCCGTATGGTGGACTTTAACCTCTTAGCGCAAAGCCCCTAGTGGTCGGCATGCCGGCGTGCCTAGATTGCTTAATTCAGACATTCTGTGCTCCTGCTACCAAATTATGAGTTGAAAACACTAGCTTTATTAGTAGATAATTCAGGACAATTATGCCAAATGCAGAGTTTCGGAGCGCCACCACTGTCGCGCTGGTCGTGCATTTACCAAGCACCCCCTCCCTGCAGTCTCATCTGTAACTGCACCCCCCACGTATGACACACTGGACAATAGTGTCGATTTGGGCATACATGAAAACATTTTTTATCACTAAAAATTTGTATTTTGTCGCAGCAGCAAGATAAAGCCAACAATAGCCAAAGGTATGCTAGTACAGCTGTGAAAAACTCTGCTCCCCTGAACACTGAAACAAGATGAATTTTTCAAAAACTATACCATGTCATTCTACTGTCAATATCTGCAACTAAATATGGAATAAATATACAACCTTATCATTGGTTTTACGCGTAGAGATGTCCCTTTCCAGACGGAGTGGTCATATATTGTCTTGGGCAATGTGAAATTTTGTGAAATATACACTCATTTGTCACACCTGGGTACCTTCAGAAATAGCTGTGCGTAATACCACAAGTTGTTTTCAGAGTTGTCGTCCTTTGTAGTACAATCTGGCTTGATCGACAATTAATCAGTCCAATTGGTGACAGAATAAGCTTTCTAACAATGTATAATAGGCTATGTCTAATTTTACTTTTGGAGTAGCGTTTTGTAGGTCAGCGTAACCGAAAGTTTTGTCTCATTATAGCTGCATTACACATTCAGTCTGTGGTAGCCATTAAAGACACTGCACCTGGCAAAATTTTATTGATGACTTTCGTTATTTCTTGGAAAATACTATTATTCTTGAGAAATTCTGAGCATGGCTAAAGCATATGTTTGCTGATTGACCTAGCTGATATACTGTTTTCTGGGTTAAAAATGTAAGTATTACTGCTGAAAATATTTTGGTTATATGTGTTATTTTTGAAATTGAATGTCTTTAAATGGGTTAGTGGTATTTTAGAATGAGGATATTTTTATGCTTCGGCAACAAAATGTCATACTGCAAAGTGTCGGCCGGTAGAACTTTGTCGCACAACGTTTTGTATAGTTCGGCGACAGTGCGCGTTGTTACTATAGCAACCAGACCCAGCACCCAGCAGAGGTTTGTTTACATTCCGTGAAAAATGGCAGCGCCACTAACATTGTCATAAAATTTTTCCCAACCGTGAAAATTGCCTGACTTGTTTACATTTTGGACAGATGTGGCTAGTGGGTAAATCTATCGCTGTTCCGTCGCAGCACTTTCGACACAAGCAATATCAGAAGCGCTATCCTAAAATTTCTTTCAGGCAGTTTTCACGGTCGGGAAAAATTTAATGACAACGTCGCCATGGCAACCTTTTTGCTTTCGTTTCAGCCATCCAATCACAGCTGTGCGACACTTAAGACGGAATCTACAACCTTACAAAAATCAGTGGAGATTTACTCCAGGAAAGGGAATAACTAGCCTAGTAACATGACAATGTCATCTTCAGCGACTAAGAGGAGCTAAGACCAAAAAAGTGTGAGGTGAAAATTTCATCCTTCTTCCATGTAGATGAGATGAGGGTAGAGTTGTGACAGTGGGAGCTGTTCTGATGTTTGTGAAGCTGCTGATTGTCAGTCACAGAAGCCACTGTGAAGGACACAGGTGCAGTCAAGCAGTCAGAACACCGTGAGTCTGTGTGGATGCTGGCCTGGCTTCAGGACCATCCCTACAAACCATGGAGAGTAGTCTAACTAATTAAAAGCTAAAGTCAGTATTTCTTCATTGGACAACGGAATTCCTAAATATCCCATTCACAGAGCAGGGTTTAAATAACTCTTTTTCAGACAGCTTGCTTAACAACATTATATTTTATACAACTGATATATTTGATCCTCTCTTGCATCCTTTTGTCAGTGTTTCATTAGAAAATGGGAGTAACACATTACACAGGTCAGGGCTAACTGGGGGGGCCAAACTAATGGAGTAAGTCTCGCACCAACCACCCCCCCCCCCCCACACACACCCATATACGATCGCTGCAGCACCCATCCACCCCACCAAACTAGCCCCCCCCCCCCCCCCCCCCCCCCATCCAGGCCCCCGCTCACCCCCCCTGCCTATAAATAAATCCTGGGGGAAACACTGGACACCTTCAGTAAACATTTCCACACACAATATAGCCAGAAGAATGGAAACACTCTCTCAGTGAAGGAGTGTTTAAAAGTGTAGAGAGGAGTGTTGTCACTGGGGTCAGAGAATAGCCCCTTTTCCACTGCAGGGCCGAACAGTTCTGAGCATGGAGAGGAACGGTTCCAATGGTGTTTCCACCTGAAAACGGTTTGGCGCGGAACGATTACAAACCGTGCCCAGCACGATATTTTCGGCACGGTTAGACAACTGTGCTCAGTGCAGCAGAACCGTTCAGGTGCGCAGGCTTAATGACGTATTCACTGATTGGTTTCACATTACATCAGTTTTGTGACTCCGCATACGGTCTCTTCACGTCCTCTTCCGTAAGCTAGGTCAGTGGAGAAGCTAATATAAATAAAAATGCCAATCAAAAATCATATTCCGTCATAGCAACAAGATAAACCCAACAATAGCCATAAGATATACAGCAGTGAAAACGCTGCTCACTGAATAACGAAATAAATGGGACAAAGTTTTAAAAAATGATACCATGTCATTCTACAGTCAATATCTGGGACTAAATATTGAATAAATAGGCTACATAACCTTACCGTTGGTTTTACACGTAGAGATGTCCCTTTTGAGACCGAGTGGTCATATATTGTCTTGGACAATCCGTTTATGAAATATATTTTGCGCATTTTTGATGCCAGGTACATTCAAAATAGCTGTGCATAATACCACACGGCGTTTACGGTGTTGTTGCTGTTTTTAGTACAGTCTGGCTTGATTGCCAATTCATTTATTCAGTAGGTGAGAGTATAAGCTTTCTAACGATGTATAACGTCTAATTTTGCTTTTGGAATAGCGTTTTATAGGTCCGAAAGTTTTCTTATCATCGCATTCACTTACGCATTACGATGCTGCACCTAACGTAACGTTGTTAACGATTTTTCGTAATTTCTTGGAAAATACTATTATTGAGGATTTCTGGGCATAGCTAAGCCGTATATTTGCTGATAGACCTATCTGACATCGTTTTCTGGAGCAAAACAGAAGTGGATTGAACTCGTTGATTTACTGTCTCTGTCTGAACACAGATAAAATTTCATCATTGCTATGTAAGTATTAGTGCTCCAAATATTTCGGTTATACACGTTATTTTTGGATTGAGAGTCTTTAAATAGGTTAGTGGTATTATATAATGTGGATATTTGACACTGTAATGTAAGCGTTAGTTAGTAGTTTTTTGAATGCATACAACAGTGATGGGCAGTGGAGGATACGCTAAAAAGAAAAACCAAAAACAGACCAAAATACACAGAATCCTCGTTCGTTTCGTCAGCCAACGAAACATAACATAACAAAAACAAAACAGTATGGGGAGCGACGACAACAACTGGCGCATATTGCATTCACAATGGGACGCCGTCGCCGATCCACTTGCTGTCCTCACTAGATACGTCCTAATCCTGGTTTTAGCAGCCTGACGGTGGAAACAGAAACCGTAACCGTTCCCACGAGTACTGAGCAGCGCGGAAAGGCACGGAATGGCCCTGGTAACAGTTCAGCCCTACAGTGGAAAAGCAGCTAATGACACCTCCCCCTGTCCCAGTCCAGCTGCACTCTGACCCTCTGGCGTTTCCTCTGCACAGTGAGGGCTGTAGATGCGGAAGTCAGGGCTTCGTATCCCCAAAAGAGCCGCTTTATACTCCACACTCCTCCTGCTGGACTCAGATCCACAGCCCCTTTCCTGCTGATGGACTCTTTAGCCACACCCACCTGCCAGTAATCCTCACCCTCCACTTCTACATCCCAGCAGTGTCTCCCTGAGCTGAATCCCTCAGAACCCAGCACAACACTGTAGCTATGAAATCTCTCTGGATTATCTGGAACATGCTGTCTCTCACCACTCCATCTCACACTGTTCAGATCCTCAGACAGTGAGAGGTTGGGATGAGCTGTGTTTCAGTCCAGAGTCAGGAATGTATTGAACAGTCCCCAGCATCTTCTCCACGCTCGGTACTTCAGATTGCCCAGGTGCGTGGCCACATCAATCAGCACTCCTGTGACCTTCTCTGGATCTGCCGGTGTGTAGAATCTCATTCCCCAGCTAATCACAAGCGCACACCCTCCCTTACAAACAAGATTCAAACAGATCCTGAGCTGGAATCTAAAATCCATTCTTTATAATACCCTTACTGATGAAGCTAATGGAGAGAGCTGTGATTTAGAATAGCTTATCTACAGCACTGCTGAAGCTAATGGAGAGAGCTGTGCTTTAGAACAGCTCATCTACAGCGCTGATGAAGTTAATGGAGAGCTCTCTCTCCCTCCCTCAGTGCCATTGTTTGACTTTTGTTTTTACCTTTCTTATATACTCCTCTGTTCTGTTATATATTCACCTCTTAATTTGCTTCCAGGTACCAGTTGCTGAGTTGCACAGAAGTAGCAGGTCAGAGAGGTGGGATCGGCAGGAGACGTGTGTTATGGGTTATGTATGATTTATAATTTGTGACGGGTGCTGAAGAAAAGGTCCGCAAGTCGCAGATCTTGAAATCGCGCTAGGAGGCAAAAAAGGTTTTTTTTATTTTTTTTTACTGTTTTCCTTTTTTTCATATTACGAAAGTTAAAGTGTTGAAGAAGTCACTCAATAGAATAAACAACATTTTTAGGGTCACTAAATACTTATAATTTGTCAGCAAAGTTGGCTTGTTTTAGTGATTCTTACAGTCGGGTTTTGGAGGCGTGATGGGGGTGCAGTTTAATTAGCATGTTTGATTTCGTTGGCTATTGTCACTTTGTTTCGGTCAAGCCACCGCCCATAAATAAAGCCGTGTGGTAGTAGCCCATGTTTGTTTACTGTGTGCTGTTGCTGAAATGGCGGACGCTCAATCAGTAGCTGAGAGTATAAGCTTTCTAACGATGTATAACATGTCTAATTTTGCTTTTGGAATAGCATTTTATAGGTTAGCGTAACCGAACATTTTCTTACCATGGCATTCGCTCTATATGGTAGCATTAAAAGACGTTGCACCTAACGAAACGTTGTCAACGATTTTTCGTAATTCCTTGGAAAATACCATTATTATTGAGGACTTCTGGGCATAGCTAAGCCATATGTTTGCTGATAGACCTAGCTGACATCGTTTTCTGGAGCAAAACAAAAGCGGATATAACTGTCATTGATTTACTGTCTCTGTCTCCATCTACTGAACATAGATAAGATTTCATCATTGCTATGCAAGTATTACTGCTCAAAATATTTCGGTTATTACGTTATTTTAGAAATTGAGTGTCTTTAAATAGGTTAGTGGTATTATGTAATGTGGATGTTTCACACTG
This sequence comes from Anguilla anguilla, assembly GCF_013347855.1. Classification (NCBI taxonomy): domain Eukaryota; kingdom Metazoa; phylum Chordata; class Actinopteri; order Anguilliformes; family Anguillidae; genus Anguilla; species Anguilla anguilla. The sequence continues at coordinate 25,879,296 of NC_049210.1, read as the reverse complement.
TAATGTAAGCGTTAGTTAGTAGTGTAATGGTTTTTGTGACGCATACAACAGTGATGAGGAAAGTGTTGAAACATTGCCAAAACGTGGTGGACGGCTGAAAAATGTTTTTATATCATCCCATTCCCATACAAGAAAACATAGGAGTGTACAGAGTATAGAAATAGGCTACATACAAGAGTTAATTATTACACATTTAGGTACTGTGCAGCATTGTGTGACTATATGTTTGCATTATGTTTAAATTATATCTATGTTTCATATTAAACCTTCATAAGGGGCTCATATGCTTTACAATGGACAAAAAGCATTATATTCCTTTTTGGAGAGATTTTGGATTTGTTTCTGGACCCTTAGCTATTTTAGACCAGTGTTAATAATTTAGACATTGTGGGTAGATTTGGAGATGCTGGGTACACTGCTTAGTTTTTGCTTCATAGATCTTTAGTAGTTCTACATATCCACCCTTAGATTTTATGAACTTGTGGTCAAGAAGTTTTTGATCCAGGCCATGTATACTTTAACCCGCAATCTCCCAGTATTTCATTGCGAACTAAAAAAGGAGCAAATTCATTTTTGTTTTTTGCCTTGACCATTGCATTTGTGGCACTTTATTTCTTACAAAATTATGAATATAAAGTAATCTAAGCTAGTATTATAAATGGTACAAATGTATTGCTTCATTTAAGACATTTTTCTAGTCTCTGTGGTGTTCACATCTGGAGTTATAAAGCTTTAAATAGGGTAACCCCTAAATGGGCAAGGATTTACAGGTACTCTAGTGGGGGAGTGGTTGGGGTGGAGTTAACTAGCTATTGTTCCCACCCATTATCTCCCTGTGAGAAGTGTGAAAAGTTCAAGATCTTTCAAGGGGATTTTCTCTGCTACTTGATTTTAGGAGTACCAACATTCAAATAAGCATATCTTCTTCAACTATTTTCAGATTTCAGTGTATGAGACATCATTTGAAAGCTTATAATCTGCACTTTCGTAATCTGTAACTGAAAAATGACCTTGCTCTACTTGCGGACCAAAACACCAGCACCTGTCACATTTTGTTTTCAGGGATCCCTTTGGGACCCTGTTTTTTATGGGGGGAGGTGTGACGACCCCCTACTCTGCTGCCTGTGCTGCTTGTTGTGGTATTGTTCTCAGGTACCTGAAGGGCAGAGCAGAGGGTCGTTGGTGCAATTGGGAGCACCTATGTTGAGGGCTCCCAGAGAGATTAAGATGCCTGTCTCCAGTTTGAGGAAGAACTCTCTCCCCACTGTTTGGTTTCTGTTTTGGTGTTGGCTGTGTTTTTGGTTTTACACCATACAACATTGCTTCAGCATACATTTCACACATCCACTCGCCTACACTACTGATAATGCTGACTTTCACACCCCATGTTTGTCTTGTTTTGGGTATAATTAGGTTATTTTAAATAAATGTGAATTTTTAAATGCGTCAGTGTTTTTGTTTTTGTCACGGCCGTTGAGCCAGGTTGTGACAAATTTCAAATCCATTTTATTGCTGGAGCACAGAAACAAAACAGAACCCCCCACCCCCCAGGGTTTGGTGGACCACAAGGCTACAGGGCGGGTAACACAAAACCAGCCAAGAAAAGCAAGTGGAAGAAGACAAGACAGCCATTAAGTGTGCTGCAATGTTTATTCACAATGTGCAACCAAATTAGTTGATATATTTGAGGTGTCTATTCACAATACTATTTACAACAAAGACACAATGGGTAGCACAACAGGAACAAAGAAGGGTAGGGAGAAAGACTATAGGCATTGCCAAAGGAAAGAACTTGAAACAAAACATAACTAAAACGTTTAATCTTAAGACCACTAAAACAACTCAAGCAAAACTAATTACTACAACTAAACCAAAAATTCAGGGAGTGGGAAAACCTCTAAACTAATGTCTGTGACAGAAACCAGCCTACATGCACAGTTTATCCCAACTTACCTAGTCGCTCTCCCAGGAGGACCATAAAACCAAAACCATAAGGAACAGAAGTGGAAAAACAAAATACACAAATGAGCACAGCATTTCAAATTTACAAAAGCAAAACAGGCTTCACACAGCAGGATGGCTGAGAGAAGGATCCAGGGTGTTTCAGGTGGCTTTATATTCAGGTGGACACTGGTGATTGGATAAACTGGAAGGGCAGGATGGTCGATGATGAGTGGCAGTTGACTGGACCAATCACAGAAGACCTTGAAGTGACCAGGCAGTAAAAAGGGAAAACAGACTAGAAAAAACCACCACCCGATTGCCACACCCTGAACAGAGTGTTAGTCTCTGGACCAGGAGACAAGGGTTCATGTCCCCTCTGACACAACACAAGGCATGTAACAGCCACTGCCCAAATATGGACTGCACTGTTTTTTTATTTCCTCTTTTTTCAAGTTTTAGTTGAGTGCAACTTTATTTTTCTGAATGATGAGCTAACTGTATAGGCCTGCATTGCTTTGTGATGTTTTTTAACTCAACATCATTGACTCAATCTTTTCCTTTTAATTATATATGCATGCCCAGTTATGTGCATGTGGTCAGGTTAACATCAGACTGTTGCTACTACTGTTTTTATTTGATTTCTTTTTATTTTTGATTTTTTGATTGCCAGCAGGACTATCTCTGCACTGACCGAAGCTAGACAGGTAGTTTCAACCAGGTTTCAACTAGCTACTTGAAACCTGGTTGTTTCAAGTAGCTAGTTGTAATCCCACCCTCAAACGTTTCCTTAACTTGGCTCAACCATGGACATGTATATATGTCTATGGGGAGAGGCCAAGATGGCGTAGTAGCCTATAGAACACGACAGAATCCTCTCCTAATTGTCGTTCTACTATAGCAACTTAGACCTGATTAATATCACGTAACTTGTTCAAAACAAGTAAGACATTAGTAAATGATATTGATTTCACTCCATACATCAATCTTGCATCGACATTTCAGGGTTAGTATTAGTACAGAAGCGGACTTTTCCCAACTAGCTAGCTAGCTAACTTTTTGCGATCCGAGTCTCATGCGGTGTAGTTCATGGCTAACAACGGGAACAAACGTAAGTCTCCAAACGCTGGTGCTAGCTCATCACATCCAGACTCTCCATTGAAAACCCCAACTACCAAAAACAGGAAAATATTCTACGATGATATTGCGCAAAGCATCATTACAAAACTAAGTGGCAATAAATGAGAGAGCAGATGGCTTGCAGGCAGGTATTGAATTTGTCTTCGCTGAAGTAAAAGATCTAAAAAGAAAAATGGAGAATACGGTCATAAGAGTTGGTAAAACCGAACGAAAATTGGCTGAGATAGAAAACATTGAATATTGAATATTAAAATAGAATATATATTGGGGAAATATACAAATATGAAAATAATTTTGGGTGGAGACTTTAATTTAACTATAAACGATACCATCGACAGATGGCCTGCAAAATCTAGTGCCAATCTGAATGCCATCTTGACAGACTTCTTGTAAAAGCTAAATCTTACAGATATATGTTTAACGAACCCAAATATGGTCAATTTTACTTGGGGAAACAAAAGTGGCTCTCTTAAGTCCCGAATAGATCTATGGCTAATTTCAGAAACTATGGTGGACTCTACACGTAGAGCTGTAATCTTACCGGCCCCGTTGTCTGATCATAAAGTTATTTTATTGGAAGTAGTTATGTCTGCCTGTCATCAGTCAAGAAAGAACTCTGATTACTGGAATCTTAACAACTCTTTATTAACACACACATCCTTAAAAAAGGATATCTTAGAGAAAATAAATAAGTACTGGCAATTAGGTCTTACTCAAAATGCATTTAGCCTTAATTAGGAACTCCACGAATTTGAACTCCGGAAACTGATGATGGAAACAGGAGCGGAGTTAGTGAAAAACAGAAGAAAAGAAAAAACCCAATTAATTGCAGATATTATAACACTAAATAATTTGGCACCTGATAACATGTCTGAGGAAAATAAAGAAAATTAGCAGAATTACAACTTAAATTAGACAACATTTACATTTGTAAAGATAAAGGAGCTTTTATACATTCTAGGAAAAAATGGCTCGAAGAAGGGGAAGAAAATTCAACATATTTTTTTAAACTAGAAAAACACCATCACAAGAATAATTGTCTAATAAAATTGAAAATTTATGATTCGATTATAGAAGACCCCCTAGAAATCTCTAAATACTGTGAAAATTTCTATAAAAAACTATAAGTCAAGTTCCTCAATTTCTGACATACAAAATTATCTCCAAAAATTAAAAGATGTAAAAACATTAAGAAAATACAAGCATATGTGACTTGCCTATTACTGTAAATGATATTAAAGATATTAAACTCATAAGTCTCCAGGTACTGATGGTCTAACGGCCGAATTCTATAAAAAGATTCTCCATTGAATTATCACTCTTCCTGCATAGGGTATTCATGGAAAGTTTTGATAATGGACACCTTCCCCCTACCATGACTCAAGGTCTAATTAATCTTCCAAATTCCAAAACCACAAAAAGATAAATTGCTTATTGATAACTGGCGTCCAATTTGCCTCCTCCAAAACGATTACAAAATAATAGCCACATGTTTAGCTAAAAGGATTAAAGATGCTCTTATCGATATAATAGATGAAACCCAGTCAGGTTTTATGGCAGGCAGACACATAACCAATAATATAAGACTTGTACAAGCCATCTTAGATTATTCAGACCTAGTGACTTATGAGGGATTTATTCTTTTCTTGGACTTTTATAAGGCTTTCGACACCATAGAACATGAATTCATTTTTAAAGCACTAGATCTTTTTGGTTTTGGTAGTGCATTCTCAAAAATAGTAATTGCTCCATCAAATTATCACATGGCACATCTAAAAGATTTAGCATTAATAGAGGTATTCGACAGGGGTGCCCAATATCACCGTATCTATTTTTACTTGCCATGCAAATTCTTTCAATTCACATTAAAAACAGTGGTATTTTGGGTATATCGATTGCTGATAAAATTATCTCCATCAGCCAACTAGCTGACGACACAACATTATTTTTAAAGAACAAAGACCAGATTAGAAAGTCTATTGAAGTAATCAATACCTTCTCCATAGCTTCTGGTCTCTTTTTAAACATAGCAAAGTGTGAACTACTTCCTATTAAAACATGTGATGATGAAAGGTTGCATGACATACTGGTAAAAAACACAGTTAAATATCTTGGAATAATTATAAAGAAAGACCAGAACTCTAGAGCACTAGAAAATTTTAGCCCTTTGATCAAAACAATTGAACAGAAATTCAATGTCTGGCTTCAAAGGGACTTTCAATTTCTGGAAGATCTTTGATAACAAAGGTAGAGGGCTTATCTAGAGTAATTTATAATGCCCAAGCAAGGGATGTACACAAAGATTGCTGTACTAAAATAGACAAACTTCAATTAAACTTTAACTTTATTTAATTTTATTTGGAAAAAGAAACCACACCTAATTAAAAAGAATGTGTTAATGAATAAGCCATGATCTGGTGGTATTAGTGCTCTAGATTTCTCCATTTTAAACATAACCTTTAAGATAAACTGGATCAAAGCTTTTCTCAAGAATCCATCCTCAATTTGGAATGTTATGCCCTCTTTTATTTTTAATTATGTTGGTGGCTTACCTTTTTTGTTAAAGTGCAACTTCAATATTTCCAAGATTCCACTAAAACTTTCAGCTTTTCATAAACAAATGCTCTTAAGCTGGTCACTAATGTATAAGCATAACCTTTCTCCACATAAATATTTTATATGGAACAATGATGACATACGATTTAAGAATAAGACTCTATTTAATAGGAGGTGGTTTGACATATTATTAGTTAGTCCGCTGTTCAACTCTGCAGGCCATCCACTTACGTATGAATAATTCCTTAATTTATATAATTTTCCAGTCAGTCCAAAGGATTATGCTATTGTGTTCGATGCAATTCCCACTGGTGCCAAAATACTACTGGCATCTGCGCCCAAATGAAAAGACTGTGTGATTCCTTCCTTTGGCCCTGGTAACATTTATATTGATGCTGAATGTCCTTTAATAAGTGTCAAAGCTACTAACCAATGCATAAGGAATATAATCCTCAGGGATAGTGTTACTACTTCCCCTGCAGTATTTTTTTGGAACAACATATTTAACAACATCCAGTGGAAATGGTCATGGTTACTGTCAAGAAAATACTTAACTAACAAGGTTAAGGAAGTGTCATTCAAAATAATGCACCGATGCTACCCTGTTAAGACCTACCTCTCTAAATATAAGATCGATATTGCAGCTAGCTGTAGTTTTTGTAGAAACAAGGATGAAACTTTAATTCATCTTTTTTGGGAATGTGCATATAGCAGTATCTTCTGGACTGATATAAATACACAGGAAAATCACCAATTTCAATGTGAAAAAAGAGCATGTCTTATTTGGAGTAACTAAAAATGAACTTAATGATGTCAATTCTTTGTACATTATCAATCTAATGTTATCTTTTGGTAAATATCATATACACACCCAACTTCTTTGTATTCAAAGCCACTTTTAACCAATATATAGAAACTCTTAAATTTAATAAACATTGTAAAGCCATTAAAACTCTAAAGATTCATAAACATTTTTGTCTTCCTGACCATGCTATGCTAAGCCCCTGAGTTAGTGTATTTTTTATTTATTTATTTTTTTTACATTTTTTTTTTACTGTCATTATTTATTTTCTTTCTGTGTGTACTTTGTTTCACTTGTATTCTGTTGTCTGTATAATTGTATTATACTATATAACTGTAGTTGCAATTGCAATGTTCTGATTTTTGATCAAAAGAAAAAAGAATGTCTAAAAATATGTCTATGCGCTCAACAGTGAGGTTCTGGAAGTGAAAATCCCATTCATATTCTGAATTGGGGATTTTGATTATTATCCATAATGTCATAACCATCCAAGGTAGACTTACCACGAGCTATCAGATTGTGAAACGATGGATATATGCTCCTGTAGAAACCACAAGTCTGTATGTTGTCAACCTTGTTTTAAAGGAGTACCATGGTGATTTTCACACTTTCTCAGTTTTATGTGCTATTTGCACAAGAGGCATTGAAGAAACACAATGAGTAAAGTATTAAATATGTCCGTTCTGTATTTTTGGAGAAATATGCGTTTTAAATTTATCGTCCTATTTTCAACCGGTTGAGAAAGTTGTCAACTTGGTGCGTCACGAACACAGTAACCACTCCCCTTTCCACGCCCCGTAAACCCATGGATAACTCGAGACCAAGCGGCCAAAACCAGACATCGTTTTTGAAGCTCATTTCCTGGTCTTGTTGTTCCTGGTTGCTCACTAGCGCCACTACGGTTGGCTCCAGTATAGGTGTTTTCATATCCGGTTTCCATGTAAGTCTACGGTACAAATGCGGTCAAAATACAAAGTCAATAAATTTTTCTCATGAGAACAAATAGTCACAAAATATGTGTGTTTTATTCGTCTTATGACTGTCCATGGGTCGATTTCATGATTTGTTGTGTCATTTGGGCACTGTTATAATATTTGTTGTGGACCAATGAGGTACAGTTTACGTCACTTCCTGATTACTGTAGAGGACTAAACTACAGTAGGGGCTACAGTCTATGGTCACTGGGGTGGGCGGTGGCGCCTCTCGGCCTTGACATTGCGGCTCCGGCCACGGTCCACCTGTGTGAAGTCAGAAAATGCAGGCATCCCATTTCGTAGTGATTTCATTATGGCGTGTGCTATTTACAGCTGCACTAGACGACCATAAAATAATCCTCCTCTTAAGTTTTTCGGTAGCCGAGTCATTTTTACTATTTCCTTTAGCCTACTTAACCAAATAATTAGTTGGCAGAAAGCGTAATCAGCTTGCTATATTTGGTAGTCCAGTAGCCTATGCTAAAACAGTTCGCAACTTCGGCTACCAAGCCATTTGACTAGCTAGCTAACCCTAACCGGCAAGCATTCAATCTGTCAGACGTGTTTGACGGCTTGTCAGTCGTGTACATTCCGTAAATGTCTATCTGGGCCATGCTTCACGCATGTGACAAAGCTACTATAATCCCGATTTTGGGATAAACACTTTTTCAGGTTCACAAAGCGAATTAAGAGTCTCAAGGTTCATTTGCTGAATAACATACAACACACGATGAAATCACACACACAGAATTTAACTAAATTAACCATCTTGGCATTTAGAAAGGAACATGTTTTTAGCATTTAAGAGACCGACAAGCTAGGCATTTAAGACAGTGGTTCTCAGAATCGGTCTTGGGGGCTCCTTGCGTATATTGGCTTTTCTCCATTGGTTTTGATGATTTACAAGAAAAAAAAAAAATAGCCTAATAATAATTAGAAATTCAATGTACATTATTTTTGTCTTCATGCACCAGGTGGAAAACTTGCTGTACAAAGTGCGTTGTCATATTTACACGCCTGCAGATCAGTTATTAAAATACTTGGTAGATTTGTTAATCACCGCTGACAGTGTTAATTTTTATTCGGCAGAAAGTGACTTGCGAACGATCGGTCAGCTAGGGTCACCCAGCAAGTGAACACCACAAACGGCGATGGAGTAGCTAGTAGCAGTTACTGGCTCATTAACTGACTGTGGCGAAAACCTACGACGATAACTTGCTCGGTTAACAGCAGGTGTACCAGACAGTTATACGAAAATTAGCCTAGTCAAATCGCCAGTAGCCTACACATCTCTGATTGACTGACCATCAGTGTAGTCGATATTCTTCCCCTGTGGTTCATATTGCTAATGCGTGAGCTAACCACGGATAGCCTACCTAGCTCACTGGCAAGCTGATATGCTAGCTAAGCATATTCGTTTTGCTGAGAAACATAAATTGAAGATAACTGAACATAATTGTATTATTAATGTCATACATGGGTGGTTCTTAGACTACAAGCACTTTCATGTCCTTTGGTCATATTTTGTACAGTTCCCTCTCTCTTTGTTAAATTAACAATAAAACCATCTTAGAAACTTTTTACCATGTGTCCATTATGATTTTTCCTTACTTTTCAACAGCCTTATAGGCTTCAATATCACTGTTTTGCCCTTGTCCCACACCCAGACTTTTAAAATTCAACAATGAAAATAAAGTGTAAAAATATAATTTATATGAAATCATTTAATGTTCCTGAACAAAGTAATACTCAAATAATAAAAAACATTTTAGTATTTAATGTGAGACAGTTGTCAATATTTTTTACACAAAATATAGTTGTCACACAGTATCACTGTCATTTCCACCACAGCAATGTAATTTCTGTGTTAACACTGTGTAACTGGTAGCCTATATTCCTTTTTTATTTCAATTCCACCCTTGTAATGAAGTAATATTTTTCACCGGGTTGTCCTCGTTTATATAGCCTGCATGAAACAACACGGTAAGAACGCTCATCGCGAAGTATCTAAGATGCGCTTTTAGTAGTCCATCTTCGGAACATTGTAGTTTTACCATGACAGACCCACGTCAATAACATCCGCCGTCGTATAATTACGTAGCCTAGTGTAAGTGCAGTCGGATTCTCTTAGCACCCCGGTTGTCTTTTCCTAAGTCCTTTTGAATTCTCCTTCACATCTTTCCTTAACCTCATGACGTTTTCCATCGAGGTCAAAGAAAAGTGGTTAGGAAAAGACATAGGACATCATTTTTAGACTATTCGGACGCAGCCTGTCTAAATTACTGTCTAAAACTGGACTCCGGATATCCGGGTTAGTTGAGCCTCTCGCTTTGAGTCTCTCTGGCTCAACTTTATGCACAGGAATCTGTCGAGCGCGTTCCATTGACCCAGTCAGGTGAAGGCTGCGCTGCTGTTTCTTCAGCCGGCTAGCCAAAATCTTGTTAGGTAAAAAAAAGTTCTGCGCATTTTGAGGATGGAGGAAAATCTGATAATTTCTGTTGCTGCATTCCCAGTGTTATACGAGACAAAGAGCAGCTATTACTAGCTTCTTGTTGTGGTCCATGGCGGGTTTGAGATATATTGTGTTATCTGGATTTTAAATCGGCAGCGAATAATACGGTTTGATATCTGATAGATTGCTAGCTTGTTAACTTGGCACTAACTCCACTAGCCCTAACCCAAAAACTTAATTTAAACAAATTAAGTCAGTTATACTTAAAGAGTAATGTTAATTTTATTCTGTTATTCCACTCCCTTGCAAGATTCTTAGACAAAGTATATTGTGATGCTCCTATATTTATACACGTTGCATGAGTGGGAACATATTTTCAGCAGGACTTCGTAGCGCCCACCACATATTTTTTTTGACACGCCCCCAAGCAGCCAGGCGACGTGAAGCGACGCGTCGACACGCGATGTTTGACGCTGCAGTTGACATTCACTGTTACTGCTGGTTTTTGTAGCGCATTGATTTTAGAAAAGGCAGAGGTGTCCCTTTACTGGGAATTAATCCACACCCTTGAACCAATGAGAATCAAGTATTCAGGCAAGCCATTGTATAAAGTAAAAGTATTTCTCTATAAAGCCATGCTCTACTCTCAAAAGATAGCAAGAACCATCATATTTCAGTTAAATAATAACTAAATGTAATATTTCCTGGTATTCATCCATTTGTTCAAAGAATCTAAAGCATGGCTGAGTGTATGCAAGATAGCGGCACAGTGGAATTGGATATAGATCACAGACAATTATTGAAAGCTATACTGAACCTCGGGAGAGTTTTCAGCAAGAAACTGAGCAGCCAGTAATTTACAAACCATGGTAATGTCTAAAAAGTTTTTTGTATGTTTTTTCTTGTATGTTTTTGTATCTTATTAAATTAATCACCTGCCACCGCAGAGAACCGGGTTCAATCCCCAGCAGCGGTACTTCCGGCTTGGTCAGACGTTCCTACGAACACAATTGTCAGTGTTCGCGGGTGGGAAAGCCGGTGAGGGTATGAGTCCTGATCGTTGCATTAGCAACTCCTACTGGTTGGTCGGGGTGCCTGTTCAGCAGGGAGGGGATCTGGAGGAGATAGCGTGAACCTCCACACGCGTTACCCTCTCCCAGTGAAACTCGCTTTCAGGTGAAAAGAAGCGCCTGGCGACTCCACATGTATCGGAGGAGACGTGGTAGTTTACACCCTCCCCAGACCGACAGAGGATAGCGCACCGACCAGGACTGTGATACACACGGGGAATTGGTATAAATTGGGGAGAAAATGGCAAAAAAATATATATATATATTATTTTATTTGCTATTTTGTTGAGAAGAGGTAGAGAAGGAAATATCTTCTGGATGCCATACAGTTGAGGCCAAAAGTTTACATGCACCCAGGCTAAAGACATTCAAACTCAATGTTTCACAACTCCACACATTTCATGTTACCATACATTTCCTGTGTTAAGTCAATTAGGGTATCTCCTTTATTTCCCTAAGAGGTCATTTCAAAATAGCCAAGGGACAGATTTATTTCAGCTTTTATGTACTGTACCAGATTTTCAGTAGGTCAAAAGTTTACATACACTTTGTTAGTATTTGGTGGCATTACCTTTGAATTGCTTAACTTGAATCAATAACTTGGGGCAGCCTTCCACAAGCTTCTCACAATACTTTACCAGAATTTTTGCCCATTCTTTCTGACAGAACTGGTGTAACTCTGTCAGGTTTGTGGGTCTCCTTGCTCGGACATGCTTTTTCAGTTCAGTCCACAGGTTTTCTATGGGATTCAGGTCAGGGCTTTGTGATGGCCACTCCAATACTTTCACTTTGTTGTCTTTAAGCCATTTTGTTTTAACTTTGGAGGTATGCTTAGGATCATTGTCCTGCTGGAAGACCCAGTTGCGACCAAGTTTTAACTTTCTAGCTGATGTCTTGAGGTGTTTGTAGTGGCGTTTTAAAAACAGATTTCAACTTCATGAAAAGCCACTGATGCAGCATCAAAGACATTTTGTATGCAGGCAAAAGAAAGATCAAATGAATTCAGCTTTTGGTAGGTTTAATCAAACAAACAAACAAACAAACAAACAAACAGAGTTCCAACCATGCCTCTCTCTTGTTCTGGTAAAAAACCATGTGTCCTCCCAGCCAGGTGCATTCCCTTACCCCAGTTACCGGCCTCTCATATGCTGCCTGAGTGAGTTATGCCCCCTAGTGCCCAAAAACAATAAAACAAAACAATAATGATAATCAAATAGTGAAATAGCTTCTACAATGTTGCTTCAGTATTTCTAGATAATCCTCCTTCCTCATGATGCCATCTGTTTTCTGAAGTGCACCAGTCCCTTTTCTAGCAGAACACCCCCACAACACGATGCTGCCACCCCCATGCTTCACAGTTGGGATGGTGTTCTTTGGATTAAATGCCTTACCCTTTTCCCTCCATACACAGCACTGATCATTATGTCCAAACAGTTCAATTTTTGTTTCATCTGACCAGAGAACTCTCCTCTAAAACGCTAGGTTTTCGTACTGGTGAACACCTGAAAATTTAATTCTGGCTGTTTTATGTCAGTCTTCCTCCTTCCTTGTGCGACAGCATTTCAGGCCATAGTGATGTAGGATTCACTTAATAGTGGATTTAGATACTTTGGAACCTGATGCCTCCGACTCCTTCACCAGTTCCTTTATTGTTGTCTTGGGGTTCAGTTGAAGCTTTCGAACCAAAGTTCGTTCAGCCCTGGGAGTTAATTTGTGCCTTAATTTTCTTGCATCCAATTATTTGTACAGATGTTCACGGTACCTTCAGTTGTTTGGAAATTGCTCTTAAGGAGGAACCGGACTTGTGGAGGTCTACAATTTTTTTTTTTTGAGGTCTTGGCTGAGTTGCTTGGATTTTCCCATGGTATCAAGGGCAAAAAGGCAGTGGCTCTAAACATAGGCCCTTAAATACAGCCACAGGTGCCAGTTAACTCCTAATTATGATAATTGGCCAATGAGAAACTTCTAAAAAACATCTTCCAGACTGTTTAAAGAGTCAGTCAACTTAGTGTACATAAACTTTTGACCCACTGGAATTCTGATATAGTGAATTAAGGCTGCATTAAATCTGTCTCTAATCGATTGTTTTAAAATTACCTCAGATGTGAAAGTAGATGCCCTAACTGACTTGCCAAAAAAAATGTATGGTAGCATAAAATGTGCGGAGTTGTGAAAAGTGGAGTTTGAATATCTTTAGCCTAGGTATATGTAAACTTTTGGCCTCAACTGTAAGTGATTAATGGAAAACAAACAGCCACCTGGTCACAGGCATTTATAATAAGAACACATCAGCTTGTTTTGTATAGTAGGCTATTTGCTTTTTACCTGGGTGTTAAGAAACAAAAAAAAGCAGCTTTCCTCCTCAATTTGGACATTGCCACATCTCACTTCACAGTAACTTACGAAGTTGCTTGTGCATGAGTTTTGACGTTCATTGTTTTTTCATAAATAAAGCCCCATGCTTCATAATCTGAGGATGTAGCTGATCACCGTAAAAATAAATCCCACTGGTTTTTGCTCGAGATTGCTGTTCCCCTGCTCGAGTGCTTGTGTCTGACACACACTTCCTGTTTGTGGTGGAAAGAGTGAGAAATGTTTGAAAAAGTTTGTTACAGGATTGTATTGTGCTTTCAATGTGTATTTGATATTAGTTTGGGCTTTTTGTTTAAACAAAACCCCAATATTACAGGTAAGGTAAGACTGTTTTGCTTCTATGGTGAAAATCTTTGTTGCTGTTAGGGGACGGGGGGGCTTTTCCACTTTTTTCCTCCGTTAAGCACTTGGCTTGCAAACTAGCCGGTTAGATAATTCGGCCTCCTCCTTGCTGAACGCAGGTTTTTTTGTGTGGTTTTTGAATCTCCCAGGAGCATTCAGTTTATTATAATATTATAATCTGATTCCGGGTAAATTTTGGTTGTAGGCTGTTCTGAGATAAACAAAATATTTCGTAGTACAGGGGTTCCTCCTGTCATTGCTATTTTGTAAAAAGCTAGCCAAGTTAGTTGATTATAAGCAGAGGGATTTCACTGTTATTTATTCAATGCTTAACATTAGATAGTTAAAAGTGCCAGTCGTCCGGAGCCAACTGCACACTTTTAAGTTGAGGGCTTGGTAACTCTGTCTCGGCATTTTTACATACTAACATTAGCTGTAGTTTATTATGAATTTATTCCAGATAAATTTTTGGCTGTATTTTGTTCTGGAATATAATTAAAATATTGCCTAATACAAGTGTTTCTTCAATCATTGCTACTTAGTATAAAGCTAGCTAAGTTAGTTTATTATAACTGGAGTGATTCCACTCCGGGTAGTTCATTTTCTTGTTACTTATTCAGCACTTAACATTAGATAAAAGTGCCTTATTTATTTATTTATTTTCCCTCTCCGGTTTCTGCTGCTAGTTGTCCAGACCCACCTGCATGTTATTTAAAGTGTGGTCTTGGTGCTTCCATTTCGGCAGTAACTTACTCTAGACATAGCGAGAGATAGGGTGATAGTTAAGGGCTAAAAATGTGGCCAAAGCTGTGTGAGGGTTGCAGGATGATTGCACTTCTGGAAAGCGATTTCCAGGGCGAGTTTGTCTGCCACCATTGCCAACAGGTTGAGCACCTTGAGAGCAAGATTCTTGATCTTGAGGGCCAGCTTGCTGGACTCCACAGTTCACAATTATCAGAGTTCCGGGAACTGAGTAGTGTGTCCTATAAGGATTTGGTGTGCACGCCACAGCTGGGAAGGGGGGAGAAGCCAGAGCAGGCAGGGAGAGATAGATGGGTGACAGTGGGGCACAGCCGCAGAAAAGGGCATGCGCACTACACAGTGGCGAATCTCCAGAGGTTGTGGTGTCCAACCAATTCCAGCCCTTGCAGGAATTGGATCTGGCTCTTGACTCTGAGAGTGGGAGGACTGAGGAGGCACTGGGCACCCACATGACCACATCCTCTCAGAAAAGGGAGTTAGTGATAGTGGGGTATTTAATTATTGGGGGGGTAAACAGCATAGTCTGTTTGCATCGAAAGGAGTCACGTACGGTTTGTTGCCTCCCTGGTGTCCAAGTAGATCTCCTGGAGTATGCAGACAAGCTCCTGGGCAGAGCGGGGAGGGATCTAGTGGTCATGGTTCAGGTAGGTAAAGGTAGGTTTGAGGTTCTGCAGGACAACTTTGTTGAGTTAGCAGAAAAGATTTGGAGGAGAACCTCCATGTTAGTTTTTTCTGGAATACTATTGGTACTACGTGCAAGAGGAGTGCAGAATTTTATTTGGAGGTTTAACATGTGGCTACAAACCTGGTGTAGGAAAGAGGGGTACAGGTTTATGGGGCACTGGGACTTCCTCTGGGACAGGGGTGACCTGTACAAGCGTGATGGGCTGCACCTGAACCGGAGGGGTACTGCTGCACTGGGCAAGCGTATCCTGTAGGACAGGATTATTTAAACTAGGGACTTGGGGGGCAGGCAGTTCAGAAAGTGAAAAGGGGGGGGTAAGTGCAGACTGCCAGGATGGAAGCTGTCAGGGCTTCCTATAATAGTGTGAACACTAATGAAGTCTTGTTAAAGCAAAGTTGTAGTAAGGGTGGCTTAGGATGGCGCGGGGTGAGGGGACGGGAGAGGATGTGTAGAAGCAATAATCTGAAATGTCTTTGCTTAAAATGCTACAAGTATAAAAGTAATTTTTGGAACTTGAGGCTGCTATAAATAGAAGGGGTTATGACATAGTTGGGATTACAGAGACCTGGCTTGGGGATGAGGATGGGGATGAATATAATATAGAAGGGTACAAACTCATTAGGAAGGATAGATCCAGTAAGAGAGGTGGGGGTGTAGACTTATGTAAAAGAAAATTTTAATGTGCAGAAAATTCCAGAAATTAACCAGCTTGTGCCTAGTGAGGATATTTGGATAAAGCTCATAGGCGAACATTAAAAGGGCCTTATGGTAGGAATGTGTTACAGGCCTCCAGCTTCAGACAATAGTGTGAACTCAATGCTTTTTGGAAAAATAAAACAAGCTTGTCAGGATTGTGAGACTATTATTATGGGTGACTTCAATTACCCTGCTATTAATTGGGAAATGATGACAGGACAAGGAAAAAGTGAGGAAGAATTTTTAGATTTTTAGCCTTCTTTTGGCACAGTATGTCAATCAGCCCACAAGAGGGAAATCAATTCTGGGTCTGGTGCTATGTCATGATCTGGACAGAATTTGTAGCATAGAGGTAACTGAGCCACTTGGGCCTAGCGATCATTCTGCAGTTAGATTTGATGTATTATGGCAAATTAACAAGGCCTCCTCTATGGCCAGAAATTTTATTTTTAGACAAGCCAATTTCAACAAGATGCAAGAAAATTTAATATTGACTGGGTGAAACTTCTTAACTTCTTAACAAGACTGTGAATGAAAAGTGGGTTAGGTTCAAAAGGGTTATTCTTGATGCGCAAAGTAAATTTATTCCAAAGATAAGGAAAAGTACTTGCCCCAGTGGATGAACAAAGCCATACAGGATAGTTTTGAGAGAAAAATTAACAATATAAGATATATAAAAATGACAGCACTTAGAGTAATAGGGCTGAATATTGTAATATGCATGTTAGGGTTAAAAAAAACCTATGGGAAGCCAAAAGGCTCTTTGAAAGGCGAATTGCCATAGATGCAAAAAGTAATCCTAAAGGTTTCTTTCAATACTGCAGTAGGAAAGGGAAAGTCAAAGAGGATATCAGGTGCATCAGAAATGAAGAAGGATCATTGCTTTCTAAGAATAAAGATATTTCTGATGCCTTAAATAGATATTTTGTTGATAGTTTTACAAGAGAAGAGGTTACTAGACTCTTTGAGTACTCTTGGGTACATGCCAATAGAGTACATAAAGAGTTAGCTGAGATCATTTTTAAACCACTGGCAGGTATTATAGTCCTTAAAAACTGTAGAAATACCTAAGGACTGGAAGCGAGGTAATATAATACCTGTCATGGTTCTGTGGTTTGTCTGCGTTTCCCTTTTTGGGCCGCCAGATGGTGGCACTTCAGTTTTTAGTTCTGTTAATTCACCCTGTTTAATTGTATTATTGTTTTCAATTAGTCAATTATTGTTTTTTGGTTGTCTCGTTTTCCCTTCCCTCTCTGTGGCCTGATTGTGCATTGTGCCCTGCTGGACTCCACAGTCCCGCCGGTTTTGAGTAAGCCGGAGGTGGCTGGGGGGACCTCCGGGCCAAGTCCTGCCATTGGACAGGCCCGCCTGTCCAGTAGACAGATGGCAGACAGACTCTTTGATACATGCCAGGGGTCGCGCCCATTATTGGACTACGCGAAAGAGTTCAGCGCTGTGGCTGCACAGACGGACCGGCCCCAGCCCATAGTTTGCCAACTGTTTAGGGACAACATGAAGCTAATTTACTCTGACCTGGAGGGGTGCTGTGACTTTAAAGCCCTATTAGCAACGGCATTCCACTGGGAGTTTCTACGGGGGGCCGCAGATATGCCCCCTCTGACCGAGAAGTACTCCCAGCCCAGTGCGCCGAAGCCCGCCATTCCACAGGGGCCACCTGCTCTGCCCGTTGTCCCGCAGGGTCCGCCTGCTCTGCCCGTTGTCCCGCAGGGGCCGCCTGCTCTGCCCGTTGTCCCGCAGGGGCAACCGCCGCCTGCTCTGCCCGTTGTCCCGCAGGGGCCACCGCCGCCTGCTCTGCCCGTTGTCCCGCAGGGGCCACCGCCGCCTGCTCTGCCCGCCGCCTGCTCTGCCCGTTGTCCCGCAGGGGCCACCGCCTGCTCTGCCCGTTGTCCCGCAGGGTCCACCTCCGCCTGCTCTGCCCGTTGTCCCGCAGGGTCCACCACCGCCTGCTATGCCCGTTGTCCCGCAGGGGCCACCACCTGCTCTGCCCTGAGCCCCGGAGAAGCCCCCTGCTCTGCCCCGAGCCCCGGAGAAGCCCCCTGCTCTGCCCCGAGCCCCGGAGAGGCCTCCACAGCCGTCCAGAGCCCCGGAGAGGCCTCCAGAGCCATCCAGAGCCCAGGAGAGGCCTCCTGAGCCGTCCAGAGCCCCGGAGAGGCCGCCTGCTCCGTCTGTTGTCCCGCCGCGACCTGCCCTGGCTGCTGTCCAGCAGGCGAATGCCTTGCCCAGTGTCCATGCCGTGCCCAATGTCTGTGCCTTGCCCAGTGTTCATGCCTTACCCAATGTCTATGCCTTGCCCAATGTTTGTGCTTCGCCTAATGTTCACGTCTGGCCTAGTGTTCTCGCTCCCCCTAGTGTTCCTGCTCCCCCCAGTGTTCTCGCTCCCCTCAGTGTCTGTGCTCCCCCTAGTGTCCGTGCTCCCCCTAATGTTCTCGCTCCCCCTAGTGTCCGTTCTTCGCCTATTGTTCTTGCTCCCCCTAGTGTTCCTGCCTCGCCCAGTGTTCCCGCACCCTCTAGTGTCCGTGCTCCGCCTAGTGTTCTCGCGCCCCCTAGTGTTTCCAAGCCGTCGCTGCCCCCACCCAGTGCCCAGAGACTTCGCCCTATCCACTTTCCCAATCGTGTGTCTGTCTGTACTCCTGCCCCCTTGTCAGTTGTCCTACCTGCTTGCTTGTCTGCCTGTTTGCCCGCGTGTCTGTCAGCCAGTTTGTTAGCCTGTTTATCTGCCCCCCAGGCCGTCGGCCCGTCGGCCAATCTGTTCTCCCGTCTGTCTGCCTGTCTGTCGGTGTGTCAGTCTGCTTGTTTTTTGTCCTGTCTGCCCGTTTGTCAGTTTGTGTGTCAGTCTTTGAGTTCACCCCTTTCCTTCCCTGTCTGTCTGTCCCTTAGTGTGTCTGTCAGTCTTGCTGTGTGCCTCCCCACCTGCGTGTCTCTTTGTCTGTCCTTGTAGGTCTCCCAGTGTTGTCCCTGTCTCTGTGTCAGTCCGTTCCAGTCTGTGTTAGTCCGTTTCTGTCAGTCTCCGTCCACCCCAGTGTCGTCGGAGTCCAGTTCCATGTAGTGTCCTTAGTCCGCTCCGTGTCTGTCTTTTGTCCAGTCTTGTGTCGTGTTGTGTTTGTATCTGTTTCGTGTTGTGTCTTGGTGTTGTTCCGTATGTGTCAGTTTGGCCCAGTCCGTTCCTGTTGAGTTCAGTCCCTTCCAGTCTAGCCCAGTCCGGTGTTCTGTCTCGTCTCGTTCCAGTCCAGTGTTCTGTCTTGTCTCGTTCCAGTCCAGTGTTCTGTCTTGTCTCGTTCCAGTCCAGTGTTCTGTCTCATCTCGTTCCAGTCCGGTGTTCTGTCTCGTCTCGTTCCAGTCTGGTTTATTAACAAAAAGTAGATTCCATACCAACATTAGGAAGAATTGTTTCACACACAGAGTATGTGTGGAATAGCCTGCCAGGTCACGTAGTAGAGGCAGAAACTCTGGGGATTTTTAAGACTAGGCTTGATACAGTATTAGATGCTGTCTAGTCTGTAGGCAATCAGAGCACTAATGGGGGCGACATAGCTCAGGAGGTAGTCTGGCAGTTGGAGAGTTGCCGGTTCGAGCCCTGGGCATGTCGAAGTGTCCCTGGGCAAGACACCTAAGCCCTAATTGCTCCCAACGAGCTGATTGGTACCTTGCATGGCAGCCTTTCACCGTTGGTGTGTGTGGGTGTGAATGGGTGAATGAGAGGCGTCAATTGTAAAGCGCTTTGGATAAAAAGCGCTATATAAATGCAGTCCATTTTACCATTTTTTAATTTAGTCAGGAAAATGGCGAGCATTGTTGGCCTGTTCTCATAATGTAATGTAATGTAATGTTATGTTACTTGATTACTTGAAATGTGCTTGCTTGATTAACATTAGTATGTGCAGAAACCCCTCTATATGTGCATTATAGGGCATTTTTATTCACTGTTACAATTATTTTGTCCCTTTTACAGTTATACTGACTAGGTCGTGTGAATGTAATATTGGACTGCCTGTACTTTGGTTTCAATTGAGTCCTACTCGATTAAGTTGAATGAATGCAATTGAAATGTGTAATCACTACTGACATGTTAAAGCTGTTTGAAGTTCAATTTCATACTGCTAGACTAAATGTTTTCGGAGTAAATGAGCAAAATCCAAAATCTGTTACCTTTATACAGACTCCCCTATGCCTACCTTTCACGAAGATAGTTGCAGCTGCAGAAAACAAACAAAAGCCCGGAGAAGAGGCTGTGTGGTAGTTGTAATACTTCAGAAACATACTTTCGAAACAAACTTTATCAGAAAAACTGCCACTTCAAGCCATAATTCAACCTAGTAATGAAGATGATGGTTCAGGAGGTGGAAATTCACTTTCTGGGGATGAGGATGTTCCATGAAATTGAGGATGGAGTGCGTTGAGATCAAAGTGAAACCAAAACCAACGTGAGTAATTATTCTAGTATGTTATGTGTTGCTTTTACTGTTCATGTAATAAAAAACAATTGTTAAGATTTAACTATATATTCTACTACTGTATTGACTATTATAACTATTAAATATAGGTCTTGTTTTGCAGTCAACCTACAAAATCACCTTAGGTTTATAAGGGTTGAAATGATGTATGATTTGATTTATTGTAAATAAAAATAATTCCTTATAACCAAAAACTACTCCCAGATTTTTACTTGCATTGCACAAAAACTATTTCGATGATATGTTTCCCACAAAAGTTGAATTTCTCCGTTCTTTTGTGTGTGTATTCAGCCTTAAATGGCTACTGTAGCAGCAGCGTACCAAAAGGTTATTGACAGTGTTACATTTATGATGCGTTACTTTTATACCTCTCTTATATATATATATATATAACTCTTCCCCACTTTTCAAATGCAAGCCTGTTTTTAATGTTGGTTGATCTGACATGTGTGATCACTGGAGTTGCAAGTCTCCCCTGTGTAACAAACAAAGAAAAGCAATGTGTGTTCAGAAATAAGTGAGTTATTTGACAGTTAAAGATTAAAGGGAGTGCAGAACTTTGACATAAATTGTGATGGGAGGGGGGGGGGGGGGGCAGAGCAGAAATTTAGAGCTGGCCCTGTTTTCAAATAGTTTTATAAAGAGTAATTAATTGTTCTTGAAGTAAAAAATGCCTACCCTCCCAGGATCACATTACCGAAGACTACTTGCTATGACCATGTACCCACTTGTGAACTCCAAACAACATATGTAGCTTCCAATACAAGCTCTATTATTTGAAATAATAATGGACAAATAAGTATTTGCAGATTCAGATTTATTAAGATTGAACTTTATTAAGTTAACAATACAATATTATGCATTAGCCACTGAAGAAACAAAAATGAATACATTTAAAATTTTGTAGTTTGTGAGTTCCAGTAACCAGAATGGTATATTCTAAATTTCGCATATGCATTACTTAAATTACTTTTACTTGCTTCATGAGTATCTACTTTGATTGAATTGTTCCTTAGATGTTCCACCACACTGAAATCTTACATTGTGGAACTTATACATGGTGGAGAAAAGAATTCAAAACATGTTGTCTTTTCCAGCTGACAAA
The DNA here is from genome assembly GCF_013347855.1 of Anguilla anguilla. Taxonomy (NCBI): domain Eukaryota; kingdom Metazoa; phylum Chordata; class Actinopteri; order Anguilliformes; family Anguillidae; genus Anguilla; species Anguilla anguilla. The sequence continues at coordinate 25,857,926 of NC_049210.1, read as the reverse complement.
TTAACTTTATTGAGCTGCCTTTTTAGTGCCTTTTCGTTGAGTGTGTCACTTGGAGTACTGTCCTGGAAACTAATGGGTATGGCTCGGTTTCCTGTGCTTATTCAGATGTGTCTGTTTCCATCGATCACGAGTCCAACGGCCCTGGTTTTGGACCACCTCATGCAACAGATCAATGAAGGCATACTCATTACCCTGTAGGAGGTTCTCATCCTGTGGGTCCTGTGGAGAGCTCCTAGAATGTGAAGCTAGAGAAACCCCACTGCTACAGAGACACCCCACTTCCCGTGCCATTCCATGAGTGGCTTGTGTCTCTCTTTCCATTTCCCATTCACAGCCAAGCTTCAGTGATGGGCCATAAGCTTTATCATGTTCATCATGTGGTTCAAGTTGGTTCCATTTCTGACCTGGAAAATTAGACTTCCTAGTGCTGACCTGGTATGAGCAAGCATGACTTTGTGTAATTGGCTCTTCATTCAAACAAAGTAGCACTGTGTCACCTTCCAAGGTGGCAGTTTTGATTGCAGAGCAGTCATCTTCCTCAGCAGCAAACCCTCTGTCTGCCCTTGGAAATACTCCATTAACACTATCTCTTGGGGGGCTTTCCAAGAAAAAATCTTCCCGTTCAAAACCATCCATACATTCTAAGTCACAAATAATTTTGTTTCTGTCTGTAGTATTAGGGAAGAGCCTGAAGATTTTGTCTTCAATCGTATGTTTCTCTCTCCACTGATCAAATGTGATTGGCCATGTTGATATCCTCCTGATTTCTTTCCTAAGGCCTCGACCCATGTTATCACCATGATGATCCTCTGGGCACCCAGGACTACAGTTGACTGGGTTGGTGCCAATGCTGAGATAAGGTAGATTTTCTGTCACTTGTGGAGACATGCTCGCCAAAATTTGTCCTCCTGTGTCCTGTTCAGTGTTGTCCATTTCAGACATGTTAACATAGTGTCCTTTCTTCTCGTGTAATTCTAACTGGCCTGGACATCCATCGTTCTCTGTTTTAAAGCTCTGGTAAGAGAACTTGCACGTGGAAAGCTCAGCACCAACAGACTGTGCTCTGCCCCTTATCCTGCTATCCCTCAGTGGCCATGCACCCTGTTTACAGTCCCAACTTTTAGATTGTTTTTGTGTTCCTTTTTCTTCGAGGATACTGTTGTTACCAGGACTTTCGAGATCTGGTTCCACCTTTTTTGGCTTTTGTTTCATCTTGTAAAGAGGACAGGCAACACACAATAGGATACAGAGGGCCCCTTGAAAAAAGAGATTTAATTTAGTACTTTCCACATGCAAGAACAGAAATTTAAAAAATTAAAACTGGAACTTTATTAAAAAATTTTAAAAATTTAACATTGTACTAATATTTCCAATTAATTTCAACTTATAACAGAAATACTTGTTTTAATGATACCGTGTAATCACTTTTTATTTATTAAATTTAGTTACAAAACATTTATAATGTCAGTGAAGTGAGAATTAAGTGAAATATGTTAAATTTTCTGAATCCGGCAGTTTTAACCACTAACACCCTTGTTTGACGTTCGGTAGTTTGAATACCAAACACAAGTGCATCAATAGTTAAATCACATCACTTATCCAAAAACTAACAGATGGAATAATATTCCGAAAGACCAGAGATGAAATGCAGAACGGCCATCCTAGATCAGATGCCCACTTCCAACGTACTATTCAAAATTGATCGTCAACTAAAAGAAATGCATTTTATCAACTGAAAGAGAAGGGGGACACATCCCCTCTTCTCCTGGCCTGTGCATACTTAATGATCAGGGAGGATCCAATGAGTACTGATTTCTTCCCTCATATAATTATTAGCCTGGTTTGATTTAAAAAATATTTTTAAGGTTAAAAGGGTAAATTAACCCTATCTCCTAATGAGCATTAGGATGACATTAAATATTAAAGGTGTAACAAGAAGAAAGCGTACGTGCTCCTATGCTAATTTAAGTTAGACTGTGCCACACCAAATTAGAAGGGTGGGAGGCCCTCTCAATAATCAAAGCTGGTTGTCCCCGCAACCAGGGTGTCCAACTGTAGTGAATAATAAAAAGTGAATATGGACAAAGCTACTGTGACGTCACCCATTGCCTCTCCTTGGGTCTCTAAAACACGTTTTGAAGCTCAATGGCGGGCGCGGCCATTTTGTTGATTTGGAGCCAAAACCATAGAGTTAAGTGGTCTTGTTATTTTTACAATGTGATTGACAGTCCGGTGCGGAAAAGCTCATCAACCTGAATGAACGATTGCAGAACGAACTTGAGGCTAGCTGACTGTCTGCCCTTATGCTTTAAAATATATTATCAAATGTTTACGGAGTTTAATTTCCATCCGTGACTGTACTGTGTCATGTAATCACGTTATATGTATGGCATTAATAATACAATTATGTTCAGTTATCTTCAATTTATGTTTCTCAGCAAAACGAATATGCTTAGCTAGCATATCAGCTTGCCAGTGAGCTAGGTAGGCTATCCGTGGTTAGCTCACACATTAGCAATATGAACCACAGGGGAAGAACATTGACTACACTGATGGTCAATCAATCAGAGATGTGTAGGCTACTGGTGATTTGACTAGGCTAATTTTCATATAACTGTCTGGTAGACCTGCTGTTAACCGAGCAAGTTATCGTCGTAGGTTTTCGCCACAGTCAGTTAATGAGCCAGTAACTGCTACTAGCTACTCCATCGCCGTTTGTGGTGTTCACTTGCTGGGTGACGCTAGCTGACCGATCGTTCGCAAATCACTTTCTACTGAATAAAAATTAACACTGTCAGCGGTGATTAACAAATCTACCAAGTATTTTAATAACTGATCTGCAGGCGTGTAAATATGACAACGCACTTTGTACAGCAAGTTTTCCACCTGGTGCATGAAGACAAAAATAATGTACATTGAATTTCTAATTATTATTAGGCTATTATTTTTTTCTTGTAAATCATCAAAACCAATGGAGAAAAGTCAATATACGCAAGGAGCCCCCAGGACCGATTCTGAGAACCACTGTCTTAAATGCTCTTGTCGGTCTCTTAAATGTTAAAAACATGTTCCTTTCTAAATGCCAGTCTTACAAAGATGGTTAATTTCGTTAAATTCTATGTGTGTGATTTCATCGTGTGTTGTATGTTATTCAGCAAGTAAACCTTAAGACTCTTAATTCGCTTCGTGAAACTGAAAAAATGTTTATCCCAAAATCGGGATTATAGTAGCTTTGTCACATGCGTGAAGCATGGCCCAGATAGACATTTACGGAATGTACACGACTGACAAGCCGTCAAACACGTCTGACAGATTGAATGTTTGCCGGTTAAGGTTAGCTAGCTAGTCAAATGGCTTGGTAGCCGAAGTTGCGAACTGTTTTAGCATACGCTACTGGACTACCAAATATAGCAAGCTGATTACGCTTTCTGCCAACTAATTATTTGGTTAAGTACGCTAAAGGAAATCTTTACTGAAAAACTTAAGATGAGGATTATTTTATGGTCGTCTAGTGCAGTTGTAAATAGCACACGCCATAATGAAATCACTACGAAATGGGATGCCTGCATTTTCTGACTTCACACAGGTGGACCGTGGCCGGAGCCGCAATGTCAAGGCCAAGAGGCGCCACTGCCCACCCCAGTGACCATAGACTGTAGCCCCTACTGTAGCTTAGTCCTCCGCAGTAATAAGGAAGTGACGCAAGCTGTACCTCATTGGTCCAGAACAAATATTGGCACTGTGCCCAAATGACGCAATAAATCATGAAATCGACCCATGGACAGTCATAAGACAAATAAAATACACCTATTATGACTATTTGTTCTCATGAGAAAAATTTATTGACTTTGTATTTTGACCGCACTTGTACCGTAGACTTACATGGAAACCGGATATGAAAACACCTATACTGGAGCCATCCGTAGTGGCGCTAGTGAGCAACCAGGAACTACAACACCAGGAAATGAGCTTCAAAAACGAAGTCTGGTTTTGGCCGCTTGGGTCCACCTTGTCAAAGTTCCCTTCAGCCTAAAACTCTGTATTCAGGTTGTAGGCCTATCATATGATATCATGAAAGACATCCGAGCGCCACTCCATCATACAAATCAGAGGAGTATCCATAGTTAGTACATAAGAAAACTGAAGTGAGCCTAAGCCAGCTTCTTAGGTTAATTAAACTGCATAGGTGATAGGACACCTATAGGACCGCACCTTATTCTTGAACTCCCCTCAGTGTCAGAACATCAAACAATGCGAAAAACATCCCAGTTCAAGTAAACTTTGTGTATTTATGTCTTTTTGTATATAAAGTTACCAATATGTCATTGTCCACTCCTAAATCTTTTGGAACTGCTCAGCTGTCTGAACCATATGTACTGGTCAGGATGGATCTTGTGGGAAAACTGATGGCGACTCCAAGAGGCGATATGTACATATGTTTCATGATTGACTACAAAACAAAGTGGGCAGAGGCATATCCACTAAAGTCTAAGCAAGCTGAGGATGTACAGTAGCACAATGCATCATGGAAGTTTTCTATAGGATTGGGGTTCCAAAAAGAATACTCACTAAAGAGGAGGGGAATTCAGGAATAAGGTGCTGTCTTATTATCATGCATTTTCAATGGTTTCTCAACAATAACATATTTGCCTGTGCAGTTTCATTAACCAAAAACTGTCTCACTTGAGTTGTCTGATGTACAGTTGAGGCCAAAATTTTACATACACCTAGGCTAAAGTCATTAAAACTCAATTTTTTTAACAACTCCACACATTTCATGTTACAATACATTCCCTGTGTTAATTAGGGTATCTACTTTATTTCCATGAGAGGTCATTTCAAAATAATAGCTAAGAAACAGATTTATTTCAGCTTTTATGTACTATATCACATTTTCAGTGGGTCAAAAGTTTACATACATTTTGTTAGAATTTGGTGGCATTGCCTTTTAATTTCCTAACTTGAATCAAATGCTTGGCCTAGCCTTCCACAAGCTTCTCACAATACTTTGCCAGAATTTTTGCCCATTCCTCCTGACAGAACTGGTGTAACTCAGTCAGGTTTGTGGGCCTCCTTGCTCGGACATGTTTTTCCAGTTCAGTCCACAGATTTTCTATGGGATTTAGGTGAGGGCTTTGTGATGGCCACTCCAACACTTTCACATTGTTGTCTTTAAGCCATTTTGTTATAACTTTGGAGGTATGCTTAGGACCATTATCCTGCTGGAAGATCCAGTTGTTTTAACTTTCTAGCTGAAGTCTAGAGGTGTTGCTTCAGTATTTTTAGAAAATCCTCCTTCCTCATGATGCTATTTTATGAAGTGCACCAGTCCCTTTTCCAGAAAAACACCCCCACAGTATGATGCTGCCACCCCCATGCTTCACAGTTGGGACGGTGTTCTTCGGATTAAAAGCCTCACCCTTTTTCATCCATACATAGCGCTGATCATTATGGCCAAACAGTAAAATTTTTGCTTCATCTGACTAGAGAACACTCCTCCAAAAGGCTAGGTCTTCGTCCTGGTGATCACCTGCAAACTTCATTCTGGCTTTTTTATGCCGGTCTTGTGGTAAGGGGCTTCTTCCTTGCATGACAGCCTTTCAGGCCATGGCGATGTAGGAATCTCTTAATGGCAGATATAGATACCAAAGGGTATCTGATGCCTCCAACTCCTTCGCCAGTTCCTTTGTTGTTGTCTTGGGGTTCAGTTGAACCATTCGTATCAAAGTTCATTCAGCCCTGGGAGTTCATTTGTACCTCCTTCCTGAATAATAGTGTCTGTGTGGTCCCAATATTTTTATATTTGCATGCAATTGTTTGTACAGATGTTTGTGGTACCTTTAGTTGTTTGGAAATTGCCCCTAAGGAGGAAAATTGACTTTTTCTGAGGTCTTGGCTGAGTTGCTTGGATTTTCCCATGGTACCAAGGGCAAAAAGGCAATGGCTCTTAAGGTAGGCCCTTAAATACAGCCACATGTGCCAATTAACTCCTAATTATGACAGTTGGCCAATCAGAAGCTTCTAAAAAATCATTACTTAAATTTCTGGAATCTTCCAGACTGTTTAAAGAGACAGTTAACTTGGTGTATGTAAACTTTTGACCCACTGGAATTCTGACATGGTGAATTAAAGCTGAAGTAAATCTGTCTCAAATTGATTTTATTTTTTTTAAATGACCTCTGATGTGAACAAAGTAGTTACCCTAATTGACTTGCCAAAAGAAATGTATGGTAACATGAAATGTGTGGAGTTGTGAAAAACTGAGTTTGAATACCTTTGTGTAAAACTAGGTGTATGTAAACTTTTGGCCTCAACTGTAACTACAGATTATCCCCTGAATTCTATGATGAAGAGGTGCAGGGATGTCTTTCATGATATCATATGATAGGCCTATGTGAATAACCAGTTTTAGACTGAAGGGAACCTTAACAATAAAATTTCAACTAGTTTTGTAAGCACATTAATATAGCATACTTTCTTAAAATAAGTTCACTTTTGAACAATCATACACATCAGGAAACTATACATCAGCTTATACGTCTTTGCAACTTTTAGCACATCAAGTATACTCAAGTAGGCTCCAGAAAATGATAATATAATACTGACCCAGTAGTAAGCTGGTAGTGCTCACTGGGTGCTTAAGTTACTTTGGAGTTTTATTAAGTAAGAAATGAGCCAGTTTAGTCCCTAAGTTGTCACAGTCAAACTACTGAGTCTATATTTAAAGTTTGCACGTATCCCACAGTTTTTACTTTATTTTATTTTTTGGTAAGGGGGTGGTTTTATGGTTTAAAACACTATGATGGCATTATAGGCTACACAGATTGAGTACGCGTGACTGACAAGTGTTTTTATGCTTTTATGCATAGTCGGTTGACCTAAATGCAATTTCAGCATATAGCGTTTTTTTCTTCAGAGATGGTATTTCTCGATATAATTGCGTCACCGTGATAACACAATTTTACGCTTTCGGGTCAGGCACTCATGTTTCAAGGTAAGGAGAAATTTTAGGACAGCGCTTCCGATATCGCTTGTGTCAATAGTACTGCAACGGAGACAGAGATAGATTTACTTTGCCACCACATATGTCCAGAATCTAAACAAGTCAGGCATTCTTCACGGTCGAGAGAAATTTTTACACGACACCAGGCAATCTCAACTAATATTAGCTAGCTAACATTAGGTTAACATTACATTTGCGTAGACTCAATAAAGGAATGAAACATAATGTTGCTACATTGCTAACCTTGTTGGAGGGCACATGAAGAGTCAGTGGCTTGGGTCAGACACGCTTATGACAGTCATACCAATTAATTTATCTATGATGAGTTTATGTTGTTAAATTATTTATCATTGAGTTTAAATAATTTCCTTTTTGAAATATGACACCCCTTGGGGGAAAAAACTAGGAAACTAAGTTTACTTTTATTAGGTATACTTACATTTACAACTGTATTGGTGTATTTGTTACACACATGCAGTTATAGAGAGCAGAGCCTGGGGCATTACCTACTACAATAAGTGAAGGCACTTATCAATCAATCAAACTTTATTTATAAAGCACATTTCTGACAGCGGGTGAAGCTCAATGTGCTGTACATAAAAAGACAGAAACAAACAGGGTGATTGAAGGATATAAAAAAACATTTAAGACCTAAGGACAAAGCTAAAATCAAGATAAAAATTAGGGTAAACGGCAGCAATAGTGAAAGTGGCGCAACAACAAAACACAGCAGACAAACAAGGTCAGATAAATAGCAAATAGTTTAAAAGAAATAAAAACATTTTTAAAAATGTATAAAAACAGAAGTAGTACAAATAAAAATAAAAGTATAAAAAGTAAATCAGGGAGGGTAAGAACAAGGCTAAAACCAGGTAAAAAGCCATGCTAAAAGAAATAATAATAATAACTAGACAATTCCTACAGAAATTGTGAAGTGTGGTTCTTGCCAATGCAAAGTCGACTTTGGGCTGACCAGAGTGTCTGTAGTATGAACAGACACAGAGTATTATGTTTGTGCTATAAGGTCACGGCAATGAGATGATTTGTTAAATTAACTCTCCAGCAAACCTTGATATCTCAGTGTTTTACTCATTTTATGCGGTTTCTAGGATGTTCTGGGTGGATGTCATGGAGTTCAAGGCGTTTGCTAAGGTGTTCTAGCTGGTTGCGAAGGTGTTGCAAGGTGGTTGCTAACGTGTTCTACGTGGTTGCTAGGGTGTTGCTTTGTGGTTGCTATGGAGTTCTAGGCGGTTGCTAGGGTGTTGATAGGTGGTTGCTATGGAGTTCTAGGCAGTTGCAATGGTGTTTTAGGTGGTTGCTATGGAGTTATAGCCGGTTGCTAGGGTGTTGCTAGGCATTTTCTATGGTGTTCCAGGTGGTTGCTAGTGTGTTGTTAGGTGGTTGCTATGGAGTTCTAGGTGGTTGCTAGGGTGTTGCTAGGTGGCTGCAAAGGAGTTCTAGGTGGTTGCTAGGGTGTTGCAAGGGTATTCTAGGCGGTTGCTAGGAGGTTGCTATGGAGTTATAGGCGGTTGCTAGGGTGTTGCTAGGCAGTTGTTATGGTGTTCCAGGTGGTTGCTAGAGTGTTGCTAGGTGGTTGCTAGGGTGTTGCTAGGTGGATGCTATGGAGTTCTAGGTGGTTGCTATGGTGTTGCTAGGTGGTTGCTATGGAGTTATAGCCGGTTGCTGGGGTGTTGCTAGGCATTTGCTATGGAGTTATAGGCGGATGCTAGGGTGTTGCTAGGGTATTCTAGGTGGTTGCTAGGATGTTGCTTGGTGGTTGCTATGTAGTTATAGGCGGTTGCTAGGGTGTTGCTAGGCAGTTGTTATGGTCTTCCAGGTGGTTGCTATGGTGTTGCTAGGTGGATGCTATGGAGTTCTAGGTGGTTGCTATGGTGTTGCTAGGTGGTTGCTATGGAGTTATAGCCGGTTGCTAGGGTGTTGCTAGGCATTTGCTATGGAGTTATAGGCGGTTGCTAGGGTGTTGCTAGGGTATTCTAGGTGGTTGCTAGGATGTTGCTTGGTGGTTGCTATGTAGTTATAGGCGGTTGCTAGGGTGTTGCTAGGCAGTTGTTATGGTCTTCCAGGTGGTTGCTATGGTGTTGCTAGGTGGTTGCTATGGAGTTAAAGCCGGTTGCTAGGGTGTTGCTATGCATTTGCTACGGTGTTCCAGGTGGTTTCTAGGGTGTTACTAGGTGGATGCTGGGATGTTGCTAGGTGGTTGCTTTGGAGTTATAGGTGGTTGCTAGGGTGTTGCTAGGCATTTGCTATGGTGTTCCAGGTGGTTGCTAGGGTGTTGCTAGGGTATTCTAGGTGGTTGCTAGGATGTTGCTAGGTGGTTGCTATGGAGTTATAGGCGGTTGCTAGGGGGGCGAGGCTGATCTACACCAATGGATAAAGGACTCTCTACCATGTCCAATGAGGCATTGCACAATTTGTGGGCAATTTTTCCCCATAGAGATGAATGGCAGAATGTTCAAATCTAGAGAGAGACCAGAGTACTGCTGCTAGAAGACAGAGCATTGTGACATCACAAGGGTGAGAAGACAGAGCATTGTGACATCACAAGGCTGAACATTCTGCCATTCATTCCCTATGGGGAAAAATTGCCCACAAAAATTCAAATTTTTCAAAAACCGTGCAACCAATCTTTCCACAAAGTAATAGCACACCATTCCCGATGAAGCTGCTCGATTTGACATATTGCACGTGTAGCGGTCCAAAAAATGGGCGGAAAGAATAATAATATGTGCAATAATAGTAGTGTGATTGCCTAAGGCAACCACACTAACTAGACAATTCCTGCAGAAATTGTGAAGTGTGGTTGCCGCCAACGCAAAGTCAACTTTGTGCTGAACGGAGTGAACAGTTTCTGTAGCATGAGCAGAGACATAGTATGGTATACATGATATAACATCACGGCAACGAGTTCATTTGCAACACACGTATTCAGAGCTAAATTAACCCTTCATAAATACTTGAGATCAGTGTTTTACTCACGGTATGCTGTGACGAGTGACGGCCAATCACAAAGCTAGCTGGCCAGTTCAGAGGGTCTTGGAAAAACCCTATATCTACACTGCGCGACCGCACCATTTTAAAAAGCAAGACAGGTCTAGGGAGATTCATTTGATTGATTGATGGTTTTACGTTAAGTTCAGCTCATTTTTACCATTCAACTAAAAACATTTAACTGGGCTGCAATTCAGAGTTTAATCTGTTACCTTAGATACGAACTCATAGACAGAGGATAGTCTATTACCTGTTAGCCTCAATGCAGTTATAAAGAGACCAACGTTTCCAACTCGCTGGAATATAAAACGGTACTACAAAAGTAAAATGTGACATATTATACATAGTTAGAAAGCTTATTCTATCACCTGTTGGATCGATGAAGTGTAGATAAAGCCAGTTTGTACTACAAAGTTACAGAACACTCAATGCAGTATGTGTGGTATTACAAGGTGACGTCTTTTTCTGGAGTAAGAGCGGACCTGAAGCTGCTGCACACGTTTTGTTGACGGCGTTGTTGCACTTTTTAGTATAGTCTGGCTTGTTTGAAAATTCTTTTATTCAGTAGCTGAGAGCATAAGCTTTCTAACCAGGTATAACAGCACGTCTATTTTAGGTTTTGGAATATCGTTTTTTTAGGTCAACCGAAAGCTATGTCATCATCTCATAGAACGCATTCGCTCTTTGTTAGCACTAGCATGCAAAGACGCAAAGTCTGGCTTGTTTGAAAATTCGTTTATTCAGTAGCTGAGAGCATAAGCTTTCTAACCAGGTATAACAGCACGTCTATTTTTGGTTTTTTAATATCGTTTTTTTAGGTCAACCGAAAGTGCTCTCATTATCGCATTAAAGCCATTCACTGTTTGTTAGCACTAGCATTCTAAGACGCTGCATGCGACGAAACGTTGTCAACGAATTAGCGTAATATCTCGTGAAATACTATTATTATTGAGGACTTCTGGGTATGCCTAAGCCATATGTTTGTTGATATACCTAGCTGACAGCGTTTTCATTTGTAATTTTGCATTTGGAATACCGTTTAATCGCGTTCACTTCCGCAATCAGCTATGTCCTATCCTGGCTGCTGAGACCGTAGAGCTGACCGCATCACGTGTGCAAAGCCGACCAATGCTGTAACTTCACCGTCCGCATATGAATGACGTCACCTTCTCCATTCATCTCTATGGGGAAAAATTGGGCATAAAAAGTCATATTTCTCAAAAACCGTGCAGCGAAACTTTACACAAAGGAAGAGCACACGATTCCCAAAGAAGCCGGTCATTTTGACATATGGCACGTGTATGTGGTGTGAAAACTCAGGGAGGAGTAGCGGTCCAAAAAATGGGTGGAATAATAATAATAATAATAATAATAATAAAGAATATGTGCGATAATAATAGTGTAGTTGCCTGAAGCAACCACACTAATAATATGTGCAATAATAATAGTGTGTTTGCCTAAGGCAACCACACTAATAATAATATGTGAGATAATAGTAGTGTGATTGCCTAAGGCAACCACAGTAATAATATGTGCAATAATAATAGTGTGTTTGCCTAAGGCATTATAATAATAATAATTATTATTAATTAATAAATAAGTAAGTAACAATATACGTATATGTATATAAAAAAAAAAATATGGATAAAACAGTGCTATAAAACCTAGGTAAAAGCCATGCTAAAAAGGTGTGTCTTAAGATTTCTTTTAAAAATGTCCACAGATTCAGAGACCTGGAGGTCCTCTTGCAGGCTGTTCCAAATTCTTGGGCCATAATAGCTAAAAGCTGCCTCTCCATGCCTTTTAGTTCTGGACTTTGGAACAGTTATGAGACCAGTGTCAGAGGACCTAAGGGCTCTGCTGGGGACATACCTAAAAAGCATTTCCAATAAATAAGTGGGTGCATTGCCATTTAGTGACTTAAAAACCAATAAAAGGATCTTAAAATCGATTCTAAAACTGACCGTTAACCAGTGCAGGGACTTTAAAATGGGAGTTATGTGTGCTCTCCGTCTGGTCTTTGTCAGTACGCGTGCTGCTGCATTCTGTACACGTTGTAACTGACTAATTGCTTTTTTCTGTAGACCAGACAGGAGAGCATTGCAATAATCAAGCCTGCTGGTAATAAAACCATGCACTAATTTTTCCGCATCAGCCTGAGCAAGAAACGGCCGGACCTTGGCAATATTTCTTAGATGGTAAAAGGATAACTTTGTCACATTTCTGTATGAGCCTCCAGATTTAAATCTGAGTCAATTATGACACCAAGGTTCTTGCACTCAACACAGAGGTCCAGGTCACGTGACTGTAAAGTTAAAGACAGTTTCTCTCTCTGGGTCTTTGTCCCAATGACTAAAATCTCAGTTTTGTCTTGTTTCAGCCGGAGGAAGTTTTCAGACATCCAAGCTTCAATATCGGAAATACACTTAACTAAGGTGTCGATGGGGATAAAATCATCTGGGGATACAGAAATATATAGCTGAGTGTCATCAGTATAGCTGTGAAAGTCAATGTTGTGTTTTCTGGTGACACTGCCCAGTGGTAGCATATAAAATTGAAGAGGGTAGGGCCCAAAATGGAGCCCTGGGGAAGGCCACATGTTAGGCTTACTTTTTCTGAGTAATCGTCACCTAATGCCACAAAGAAATCTCGAACCTTCAAGTATGACCTGAACCATTGTAGAACTGTGCCAGACAGACCAATATGTTTTTCAAGTCTGTTTAAAAGAGTATCATGATCAATTGTGCACTGAGGTCAAGGAGAGCAAGTACAGAGAGCTTTTTGGCATTGGTGTTCATTCTGAGATCATTTATAATCTAGTGCAGTGCAGTCTCTGTGCTATGGCTTGCCCTAAAACCAGACTGCAATGTCTCAAGCACATGACTACTACAGAGGAATAGCTGATTAAAAACCATTTTTTCTAAAATCTTACTTAAAAGGGGGAGGTTTGATATGGGCCGGTAGTTGCTAAGAACAGAAATATCCAAATTATTTTTCTTAAGGAGTGGCAGTTTTTAGTGCTTCAGGAAATATGCCTGTAAAAAGGGAGTGATTAACTAAAAGTAGTAGTTCCTCTGATAGACGGTCAAAGACTTTTTTTTTAAATGTGCTTGGGATGGGATCTAGGGGGCAAGTGGAGGGTTTCAGTCCTGATACAGTGTGCAACAATACATCCAAAAATTTTATTATCCGACCTTGTTTGATTTATACTCATTCTAATGGTTGTAATCTTATCCCTGAAGTAGGCTGAGAATTCCTTGCATTGAGTATTCGAAAAAAAAGTCACAGGGGCTCAGGGGGACTGGATTTATTAAGCTATCTACAGTGGTAAAGAGTACTCTTGGATTGTTCATGTTTTTGTTAATGATATCCGAAAAGTGTTCCCGCCTGGCTTCTTTTATGGCCTTATTATATTTGACTTGGTGTTCTCGTAGTATGCCATAGTGAACTTGCAGTTTTGTTTTTCGCCATCTCCGCTCAGCCTTGCGACAATTTCTTTTTTGTTCGTTTACGGTAGCATTTCTCCATGGGGGCTTCCGTTTCGGGGGGACCTTTTTTACTTTCACAGGGACAATAGAGCCAAGTGTTGACCGTAATTTTGTAATAAAGTCATTTGCCAGGTCGTCTACCGATGATGGTCGAGTGGAGATGGGCAAGTTGTTTAAGCATGTAGTAAAATTCTCAGCCACTTCAGATGTCAGATAGCGTCTTTTTACAGTGTGTTATTGTTGCGCTGGGGCTGAGGCACTCGTATACATACTGTGAACTCAATCAAGTAGTGATCAGACAGTGCAATATCTGTAACTGATACACTATTTACAATGACCAGATCTAAAGTATGACCACGATTATGGGTTGGGCCATTGATATGTTGGGTAAAACCCGGATCATTCAATAAATTCATAAAATCAGTTGCAATTTTGTCAGTTTCACAGTCAACATGCAGGTTAAAATCACCAGTGATTATTATCTTATCATAGTTTGTATTGGCGATAGACAGTAGCTCAGAGTATTCATTTAAAAAGTTGGGATGTTTTTTCGGTGCTCTATAGACAGCAGGGGCGACTGACAATTAAATATAGCAGCATTATACTCAAAAGTGCTAAAATCATCAAAAGAGATGCTCCTGCAATCTAAAACAGCATCTATTATTGATTCTGCCCCCCCCCCCCCACCCACCTTTTTTTCCCTGTCTTGTAGAATAAAATGAGACATAGTTTGGAGGGCACGTTTCGATAAAAACTGTAGGGGCATCCGAATAAAGCCACGTTTCAGTTAAAAACAGACAGTCTATGTGGCATTCAGTGATAAGATCCTTAACTAAAAACGACTTATTGGTGAGGGACCTAACATTTAAAAGTGCCATTTTCAGTTCTGGAGTGTGTGTCGAATAAAGCTGCCTTGAATCGATTAGTGGGATTAAAACCAGATTTCTAGCGTTTGATCTGCGTTTTGAGCTAATAATGCGATTTCGTCTATGAATATTGAAAACTGGGTAAATATGTCTTTGGGGAGATGGAGCATGACTGTGTTGAGTATCTGGTTTATGTAGTCATGGACATGAGGCGAGATGGACTGCATGAAAAATAATTGCAGATAGCTTGCGTGAGCCTAGAAAATTATGGTGGATGTCATCGCGTCTGTAAAATGAAGGTCGTTCCCAAAAGAGGTTAAAATTATCAATGTATGTGACGTCGCGAGATTGCCATTCGGTCGAGAGTGTAGACTGAGGATCCTACTAAAACGTTCCAGCCTTCGGTCTAAAGAGGGAATTGGTCCAGAAATAACAACACGTTTTCCAGTTTATTTAAGACAGTTCAAAATCCTGCTTTAATACCTCGGATGGTCTGTTTGCAGTGTCATTAGTGCCAACGTGAATGTTCCGCACGTGTGGATAATTATCGATCTCACCTGGAATCACCTGCAGAATGTCGTGGACTTTAGCACCAGAAAGACACTGGGTAGCAGCCGATTTGTCTTTTAAATGTCTCACAATGGAGTCGCCGATTAAAAGCAAGGAAGGAGACAGAGCCATGGGGCTCTGGGCTGAGGAGGTGTTTGCTGCCTTTGGCGCGACCTATACGCGGGAATGCACCTGAGTAGCCGGGGGATTTCGACGCCGGTCAGCGGGAGATGGCCTTTTCATCTTTGCCGTAGACTGGAACTGCTGTGAGGGTGACTCAAGAGGCGACATGGATGAAGGGCGATGAAGGTCTCCAGTGAGATAGGGGAATTCATTGTTGTCCAGGAGATAAAACCTGTTAGCCAGCTCTATTTTGTCGACAGGGTGAGGGAGGTGCTTCTCACTTCGATTCCCTTTCCCAACCGTAGCCCAGGGCTCTGGGTAAGGGGTAGAGCTTACCAGCCTCGGTCTAGCTCCGAGACGGACAAACAGGTCCTCTGTTAGGGTGGGCGCAGGGTCAACCCACGGAATGAATGCCCCGGGAGGAGCAGTCGAGGTCGTGTCGAAGGCCACTAAGGAGTCCAGGAGCCGCTCGTCTTCCTTTATCTGGTACAGGACTGAGATCATGCCTTACAGGTTGGAGACTCGGCTTTCCAGCGCGGTGTTGCGCTGGGACAGGTGAAGACATTTTCCGAAGTTCGACGGCAAGGTGGGTGGTGGCATTTCTGTCCAACGGTGTTTTTGCAATAAGTGACTGATTTGGATAATGTTATTCAGCAAACCTTTTAAGAAGAAGCTAGTCTAACATTAGTTTAGCAGGGTAGCAAGGTAAACAGCTTACTTGCTTTTTCCAAATATTAGTCGTGACGAAAACGGAAGCAGGATGTTGTTACAACCCTGAGTTCAGGGCAAACAGCTCAACTTATTTCCCATCTCAGGGTAAACTAAAAAACCACAAGAGAATTCAAACATGTCTGTCTGTTTTTCAACTGGCAATGTGGCACCTTATGTCTTTACACAATTCAGAGATGTTAGATGTTGTATAAAATGGTTGGTTTTGTTTTATTGCAAAAGTTTTTTTTGAAATTGTACTTTCGAAAACTTGAGCACATTAAAACCCAGATACTTGGGGACTTTGAGTTTTTTTTTTTTAAATAGGTGACTTGCACTTCTACTCGAGTAATTATTTTATGGTTGTATCTTTACTCACGTATGATACTTTTACCACCACCTCTTACGAGGTATTTATCCCACAATACCTTGCACATAAAAAACTTGTGGAAAAATGGCTGCCTGCTGTCTCTTGTCAGCTTCCATTTACCGGTTTCATTAGGCGCTTTTCCACCGTAGGGCCGAACCGTTACCAGGGCCACTCCGTGCCGTTCCGCGCTGCTCGGTGCTCAAGGGAACGGTTACCGTTTCTGTTTCCACCATCGGGCTGCTAAAACCAGGACTAGGAAGTATCTAAAGAAAAACTAGTGAGGACAGCAAGTGACGCGGTGAATCAGCGATGGCGTCGTTGTGAATGTAATAAATATGCGCCAGTTGTTGCCGGCGCTCCCCATACTGTTATGTTTTTGTTATGTTATGTTTCATTGGCTGACGAAACAGACAAGGATTCTGTGTATTTTGGTCTGTTTTTGGTTTTTCTTTTTAGCGTATCCTCCACTGACCATCAGTGGACTGACCAAAAACTATTACACTACTAACTAACGCTTACACTGCAGTGTGAAATATCCACATTATATAATACCTCTAGCTTATTTAAAGACACTCAATCCAAAAATAACGTGTATAACCGAAATATTTTGAGCAGTAATACTTACATAGCAATGAAGAAATTGAAAATTCACAGAGTGAATGTGTAAATGAATGCGATGATAAGAAAATTTTCAGTTTCGCTGACCTATAAAATGCTATTCCAAAAGCAAAATTAGACATGTTATACATCGTTAGAAAGCTTATACTCTCACCTACTGAATAAATGAATTGTCAATCAAGCCAGACTGTACTAAAAAGCGTGACAACGCCGTAAACGATACGTGTGGTATTATGCACAGCTATTTTGAACGTACCCAGGCATAACAAATGCGTGAAATATATTTCATAAACGGATTGTCCAAGACAATGTATGACCACTCAGTCTCAAAAGCGACATCTCTACGCGTAAAACCAATGGTAAGGTTATGTATTTATTTAATATTTAGTCCCAGATATTGACTGTAGAATGACATGGTATCATTTTTTAAAACTTTGTCCCGTTTATTTCGTTATTCAGTGAGCAGCGTTTTCACTGCTGTATTGGCAGATCTTAGGGCTATTGTCGGGTTTATCTTGCTGCTATGACGGAATACGATTTTTGATTGGCATTTTTACTTATATTAGCTTCTCCACCGACCTAGCTTACGGAAGAGGATGTGAAGAGACCGTATGCGGAGTCACAAAACTGACCTAATGTGAAACCAATCAGTGAATACATCATTAAGCCGGCCCACCCGAACGGTTCTGCTTAACTTGTCTAACCGTGCCGAAAATATCGTGCTGGGCACGGTTTGTAATCGTTCCGCGCCAAACTGTTTCCAGGTGGAAACACCATTGGAACCGTTCCTCTCAGTTCCGTGCTCAGAACCGTTCGGCCCTGCGGTGGAAAAGGGACTATTGATTCCTATGGGAGCTGCTCAAAAGTGCATGAAGCCAATTAATGGACGCAGCCATGTTTGACTATGGGCCATTGGCACCAGAGTGTGCTCACTGTGTACCTAAACGTGAAGGATCACGGTAAACGCAGAAAAATGACTTTAACCCGTGGGGGTGCGCTCCGAAAAAGCTTTCAACTCATCTGACGAACTGCGGCCATTCAACTGCAATCGTGGCTTTGCTGGCTAGCTATAGGACTCATTGTTGCCATTTCTGATATGGTTTCTAACATTTCTGCGAGTAAAAGTAATAAATAGGGCAGTCTATATTTTTATAGAAGCATTTGGCGAAACTGTACATTACATTAGCTAGCTAACTAGATACGTTGTCTACTTTTGAAAAAGCTATGCCGAGCAAGCAAGACTGAAATGCAGTGAGAAATTGTGGTTAGCTAGCTAACTAAATAACTATTAGGTTTCACAAGCTAGCTATTGAGCTGTCTTACTGACTAGCCACAGCCAGTTAGCTAGACATTAGAACAGTTGTAGATGGTTAACGTTTCCAAACGATACAAACAAAGCAGTCGACTGTTACAAGTACTTACATCTAGCTTGCAGGCTAGCCACAACTTCTGACTGGTTTAAATCCTACAGCCAAGAAGTGTGCACTCAGCCATTATGTTTTGTGGGAGCTAGCTACTTTCTAGCTACTGTTGTTTAAATTAAAGGAGATCGGTGATTCGATTGTAGTCTAAGCTTTCTAAATCCGTAAATGACCTACCTATGGTTTGTAGATATTCCTACCCAGCATGACCCTGATCTTGAGCGTAACGCACCATTGTGAAAAGCGATTGCAGACTGGAACAGCTAGCTAATATAATTCACTTGATTTATCTGCTTGCTTTGACTTGAATGCCTGTTAGGTGCATGAGAGAAAGCAGAGGATTTCATCAATATTAAGTTTTATTTTTTATTCAAATTGAAACATTCAATGTGCTTTATATTTTTGGCTATGTATATTAACAATGTGTAGTAATAAAATAAGAGCTTGTCACCTACTGCAATATTGGCTCGTTTTCATTGTTTACTGGAAAAACTACAAGATGGGCAATAACAACCTTTCGATATGCTGTACTGTAATGTTGTTAGTCGTGCTATCCTGAACTCAGGTAGTGACAATCTAAGCAGTACAAGGTGGAAATTATTCTGTGCTGAAATGAGTGCTGATAAATGTACCCTATCACTTAAAAACCGTTTTTTTGCTTTTTTGCGTTTTTGTCTGTGTCTTTTAAAAAAAAATCATGAAATACACGCTAAGATATGACAAATCCACTGAAAAATGAACATTTGTATCCTTAGAAAAGTGATGAGTAGTAGCCTACAATTAAAAGGGGAACGCAAAGCAAATTCTAAAACAGTGGTATTCTATAAAAAGCTGTATTCTACCACTAACATGATGGTCGGTTTATCAGAGCACACAGGCAAATGTTTGCACTTACTGAGCACATTGAACTATGAGTTAGCCAAGAAATAATAAATAAATGGACAAAATGCAATCATTTACGTAAAATCTTGATAAATTAGGCGGATGTATTATATTCATCATCTTTGTAAATGACATGTTCATCATCTTCATCACCACTTCATCTTAATCAGCATCATTTGAAAGATAATTTAAGAGAAAATTAAATATAGCTATTCTCATTATTTAATTTATGTTGGCCTATTTATTTTTCATATGTGATTGCATTATCATCAGCACCGTCATCATGCAAAGACAGACATTGTACAACTAATAACATTTTAATGATACTAGGCTATTAGTAGCAATATAAAATGAGAATGTAGTAAAAATAATATTGTGGAATCAGCATAATAGAATCTTAATTTAAGAGCCACATATGCCTAGCTTTATTAGCTACCAAGCATTTATTCATTTGTCACGAGTCATCACCATGAAGAATGGACACAAGAAAATGATTGCAGGTAACATCACTATTAGTAATATTAATATATCAAAATAACAATATAATCAAAACAATAATGGCGGTGGATTCATGCTATTCTAGGTCATGGTTTAATACTCTGCATGTTCTGATATATTGGTTCTGTGCAAGCAACTGTGAATTCAACCCTTTTCTGCATCGATGAGTCAATAGCACTCTCATACTCGTTCATGTATGAGACAAGCGGGTGTGCTCATCTAAGTTACGAGCACTGTGATGTAAAACTATGTGGACCAAATTGGAATGGAATATAAAATCGTATATCTTCTTCTGTGGGACTCAAAAATCGGTGCCTGGGTCGTAATTAGATCAGTGTGAAGAAATTTTAGAGATACAAAGTTCTGTCCCAAATAATTTAATTTGTCCAGGGTAAATTCATAGTTTTGAATGGACTTCAATGGGGAAATTCGCTTTTTGGCACCAGAGGCTTACTAAACTGCAATACCTTGAGGAACCACTGAAGTTTACTGAGCTTCACCAAGAATGGCAATCCCTGGTCCCCTGGTCTGCCCCCAAACTATTTTGCATCTGAATGTTGGAGGACTAATGGAAGACTAAATGTGCAATGTCCCAATATCCTCCCCCTATATACAGCATAACAGCAGTGAAATGGTTGAAGTTGGTAACAGCTTGAGTTTGGTGATGTTAAAGTCCCTGTGCAGCCTCCCTTTTCTTACAAAAATTGTTTCTTTAGTTACTAAATTACAATATATATGTATTTTTTTCTACTTATTAGACTTTGAAAAGATAAAAAAAAACCTTCTTTGATGAAAAACCTGAATTTCTTAATATTGCAGACTCAAGACTGGCTGGGCATGTCAGTTTTGTCCTAATTATTTATGCATTCACTTTTGATTGACAGCCCGGGCTGCTCACTCCCACTGACCTGGATCAGCGCTCACTCCACGTAACATCAGATGTTAAAGATAGTTATCATATGACCGTAATACTGGATAACGAGTACAGCATTAGAAATATTGAGCCATATATGTATGAGCCCATCGCTTACAACCTACAATATAGGACCTTATCGATTGGTTTTCTTTGTGGCAGTAACGTTATAACAGTCTGGAGAATAAAAGAACTCGCCAGCTAACGTTAGCTATATTTACACAAGATAAGTACAGCTCATTGCTACATTAGAAAAATTATCGATAGCCAGACAGCTAGTAAATTGGGGAGATGAGATTAACGGTAACATTATAGTTTGTAGGCTTGATTTGATTAATAGCAGAACGTCATCTAGCCCGAACAGATGCTTACCGGAACCGGTTCATTCAACCGGTAAGCGTCCGTTCGGGCTAAACATCATCGACAGCGAAGTAAAGTGAGGTTAGGACGGCTAACATTATGATTTGTAATATAGTCTATATTAACGTTAAGTAACTTTAACGTTAACTGATTATATTAAGCAAAGGCTTAATTAGATTATCGATAGCATCAACACTATCTAGGATTCCCTGGTTGGGTTAGTTAGCTACGTTGCGTTTCATGCACATTGAGCTAGGTAGCATGTGTAAAACACCTAAAGACCTTATCTTGATCTTGATTGATAGTTGGCACAGCATCTGGCTTTAGAAACGTTGTCTTGGCAAAACCCACCCTCTTCTGTTCATAATTGTAGAATGAATCGGGTAAAATGTGTACTGCACAATCTTGTCACCTTTGATATTTCTGACTTTGCACCATTTTGCTTTTCTATATAATCGCTCCAGACCTTTCGGAGACTTGGATCTTTTGGCAAGGCGTAAAAAGATGAATCCCTATCTTTGCAATCTTTAATCACACCATAAGGCATTGTTGAACTGGACAGTTAATGTTAGCAGCAGACCCACGCAACATGTATTTGAGAATTTGATCATGGCTTTGAACTTGGGAGCGCACACTACATACATATTCACATTGAGTGAGTGTTTTGGCCACCGCACATTAGTCAATGCAAATTAGAAACATTAGTAACATCACAAATTTGGTCTCAAAACCACCAATACCAAATACTCTACCAGGCGGCAATGTCGAGCATTGTATAGTTTTTGAAAAAAATATATAATTTATTACATACATATATGAAATACTTTTAACATCAATGTGTAAGTAGCCTTACAGTCTTTTGTCGTACTATAAGCATTTTAAAAACATGATTTTGACTGCACAGCGTATTTAACAACAAAAACTCTTTTTTTTTTTAATTTTCTGATTCAGTATTATCTGTTAAACTCTAGATTTCACCAACAAGCTCATATTGCATTGAAATTATGGAAAATGTAGAAATTTTCTCATCATAAAGCACTGCTGTGGAACAATTGAGATATATTTCACTTGTTTGACAAATTGGTAATTTGCTGACTTATGAACAGTTATCTTATACAGCTTTCCACTATCTTTTGTAGAGTTTTGTTCTGTTGTCAAGGCTCTCCCCTCCACTTAATGAAAATACACTAAGTTTTGGAATAAACATCAGGAAAACACTTAAGCTTTCATTGGGGGGAATTCAGTTACTGGATAAAATGTGTAACAATAAACACATTAGAGATTTTTTGCATGATAAGATTAAAACCTCTCCTAGAGGCAATTTTGTTTAGATCTCTTATTTCCCTAATGTTATTTGGAAAACAACTTGGTTGATACCTTATACATATTGCATACCAAATAAAGTTAAAGATGCTCGGTCTGATAGGTATGATCTGAACCAAGAGAGTGCCTGTCCACAGAGGCCAACAAGATTTTCAAGTCTATCCAGAAGGATGAGGTGATCAACTGTGTCAAATGCTGCACAAGTATAAAAGCACAAGTACAGAGATGCAGCCATTGTTGGAAGCGAGGAGCAGGTAATTGAGAACTTTGACCCGGGCTGTTTCAGTGCTGTGAGAGGGTCTAAAACCAGATCGAAAAACTTCCAATATATGATTGGAGTGCAAAAATGAACCAAGTTGTTTAGAAATGGCCTTTTCCAGTATTTTAGAAAGGAACGGGAGGTTCGAGATAGGCTTGTAGTTAGACAGGTCATTCACATCCAAGTTTGGCTTCTTAGGAAGGGGTTTGATGACTGCAAGTTTAAGAGTCTGTGGTATGTGTCCAGATGCTAAAGACGCATTGACAATATGTAACATTGGTGTTCCAATCACTGATAGTAGCTCCTTGAAAAGCTTCGTAGGGATTGGGTCTAGAAGACAAGTAGAAGATTTTGAGGAATTAACTATGGCATTAAACTCCATGAGATCTATTGGAGCAAAAGAGTTCAGATAGATTCTTCTGAAGATTCTGCATGCGTTGAGCAGATGGAAGGGCAGACCCTATATGGGGGGTGGTAGGAGAACTTTGAATCTTGTCCCTGATTTTTATAATTTTGTCAGGGTTTCCACCAGTGTATTGCAAGCCCGGCGGCCAGCCGGGCCTAAGTTGACCCCCCGCCGGCCCTAAGCATCGGGGAATTAAAAAATATATATTTTTTAAATTAAGGTATTTTTAATATGTTTTTTAAACTACAGTTACAGTGGGTGGCTCGGTTGGAAAGCTTCCCAGCGAGATCAGTTGGTTTAAATGTGAACGCACCATAGGAAAACAGCAGTTCTGAGATCAGTGTTCTTTACTCTCTATGTGCGTAGTGACGTTCAACATTGACTCTTCCAACTATCACAAGCTAACGTTACCTACCAAGCCACCATTTCTTATTTAGAAGGCTAACTAACCTCGATACAAACTGCGTTATCACTTCATCTCGTCAGTAAGTACATTCTTTTTATATTAAAATAAAAGTGTGTAGGTAACGTTAAACTAATAGCATTAATGTAATGTTCGATATATTGTAACATTACATGACTTATTAATCGCCGTCGAAATAACGACTTCACTTGTTTATTAATAACGTTACCTTGATGACATTGATGTGCACGACAACGTGGTCATTTAGCTAAACCAAACAGTCAATAACACAGATACATAAATATTTTGTTGTTGTTGAAATGTGCCCAGCATTCCAAGACTGTACATTGTTGTAAGATTCAGTAGTCAATCAGTAGGCAGTGTTGTGCATATCCTGTTCTTACAGTTCGTTTCCAGTCCAAACCACTGCAAAGAGACCAAACTTCTTTTTTTTTTGTCAGTGACATTTCTTTCTGACATCTACGACGGCAATCGCAACCACAACATTTATTTTGCCTTTTTGTATAGCTATTTCCCTGGATAAAATTCATTCATTCATTCATTATTATTATTATTTATTGGTAAAATCATTTACTTCATATCCAGGGAGATAGCCAACTACTTGCACATTACATGACATGTGTAGCCATTTAGTAATACGTTCGCATTTCAGGCTAGAAAATAACCCGTTAATCCAGAGAAATTGCTGAGTTGTCTTAGAATCTTTATCGCAACAGAATGTATCAAGGCTGGCAGCCCGGATCAAATTTGTTGTGACAGCTGCCATCCAAAACAAACACCTGAGAGAGGCTGCCTGCGTGCATGCCTCCCCCAAGGCGTTACGTCATTGTTTTACAATGCGCAACTGTTGTAAAAATGTGGGCTTAGATAACCGGAATCGATAAGCTCAGAGGCATACGATTCCAATGAATAGGACAACTTGGAACCGGTTCTCGATTCCCGTCCCTATTTAAATGTACCCAGCATTCCAAGGCTTGTTGTAAGATTCAGTAGCCAATCAGGACTTGAATACAAGTTTTTTGTAGAGTGCAAAAACTTTGATATTATTTATTTTAATTTATTTTGTTGTTGTTGAAATGTGTCCAGCATTCCAAGGCTGTAAGAATCTGTAGCCAATCAGGACTTTTTTCAAGTTATTTTAATTTCATTTCATTTCTTTTGTTGTTGTTGAAAACACAGCATTCCAAGACAGTATATTGTTGTCAGATTCTTTGTAAGACTCTGCTATGCTGTAAATAGTTGTTGATTTTTTAAAATGTGTTGAATAAATTACTTTTTTATAACAACATTCACATTACGTAGTCATATTTTCAAATCTCCAGTCAGCTTTTAGCACTGACTTAATGTAGGGCCCTATGGAAGCTGTGTTATAGCCTTTTTAAATTCTCAATTCTGCGATTCCGTCCGTGATTCTGTTATCACATAAACTATAGGGCCCTACCTTAATCCTGCCATCAGTCTGTCGCTGGCCCGCGCCGGGCCCCCGTCAAAAGATACTTGCCACCGGGCCGAACAACTTTTCTGGGGGAAACCCTGTTTGTCATCAAAGAAATTCATAAAGTCATTGCTACTAAATGATATTGAGACACATGGATCAACTTGATTCTTGGTCAGTCTGGCAACAGCGTTAAACATGTGCCTAGGATTGTTTCTATTTTCATCTATTAAAGTAGAGAAGTATGAGGAACGTGCGGTGGAGAGGGCATGTTTATAAGTTAGTAGTCTTTCCAGTCCAGGAGGAATACCTGCAATTTAGTAGAATGCCATTTGCGCTCAAGTTGGCGTGAAGCTTGTTTGAGAGCACAAGTATGGTCATTGTACCAGGGTGCTAATTTCTTATAGCGGACTTTCCTCTTCTTAAGAGGTGCAATAGTATCCAGGGTTCTGGAAAGTATGTAATTTATGTTGTCTGTCAGCTGATCAATTGAGCTAATGCTTGCATTTTTGTATGCGTTTGGGCGGGAGCCAAGAAAATCCCCACAGTGCACAAATGAGCCTGGTAGCTCATTAATAAAAGCATTTGCAGTCCTGGAGGAAAGCTTACAGCTAAGGTAGAATGAAGGATATGGTGACACATGACAGACTTGTGAAAGTTGGAAAGTAATTAAATAATGATCTGATAGCACAGGGTTTTTAGGCATAACTGCTATATTTGCTATTTCTGTATCAAAAGTTAAGACCAGTTGAAGAGTATGGTTATGAGAATGTGTGGACTGATGTATAGGTTGATCGAAGCCAATAGATTCAATGATAGACAAGAATGCTGATTTGAGAGGATCGCCTTCACTATCCATGTGAATATTGAAGGCCCCTACAATAGCTACTTTATCTGAATTAACAACCAGGCTGGAAAGGAAATCAGCAAAATCAAGTAAAAAGCCACTGTATGGTCCTGGTTCAAGCGATGGTCCTGTCCCGCCTGGACTACTGCAACTCGCTGCTGGCTGGTCTGCCAGCATCTGCCATCAGACCCCTGCAGCTCATCCAGAATGCTGCAGCGCGTCTGGTCTACAACCTCCCCAGACATTCCCATGTCATCCCCCTGCTCACTGAACTCCACTGGCTGCCTGTTATGGCTCGCATCAAATTTAAGACCTTGGTGCTTGCATACTAGGCAGCTAAGGGGTCAGCACCAGGATACATCCAGAGGATCATCAGACCCTACACACCAGCCAGACCTCTCCGTTCTGCCACCTCTGGACGCTTGGCACCTCCCCCTCTTCGTGTCTGTACTTCCCGCTCCCGTCTGCTGTCTGTCCTGGCCCCTCGCTGGTGGAATGACCTCCCCGTGGCGGTCAGAACAGCAGAGAATCTGACTACCTTCAAACGCAGACTAAAGACTCATCTCTTCAGGCTGCACCTCTCCCCACCCCTCCCTAGCGTATAGTTTAGCTCAATGTACCTAGTTAGGCTAATACAATCACGTTAGTTTTTATTTGGCAGGATTGTTTTTGTCTGATTCCGATTAGGCAAATGTGATTTCAGTGCTAGTTTGTACTTGGCAGGATTGTTTGTTTGTTTGCTGAACAGGTTACTCTACAGGGTTGGAGTCCTGATCTATGTGGTCACTTCTGGCACTACGATCTTTACTTCACTCTAGTATGTTTCTTTTGCACCTCTGCACCTTGAACTAATGCACTTGTTGTACGTCGCTCTGGATAAGAGCGTCTGCTAAATTCCTGTAATGTAATGTATTGTAATGTAATGTATACAATTGCAAGGATAAAACTGACTGTCCGGATGTACAAAACTGAGAACAAGCACTTCAAAAAAGTGACGAATTGAATTTGAAGCCGAATTTCAAAGTAGAAAAAACATTTGAATTATATACAGCAGCAACACCACCGCCGCGACCTGTCAGACGGGGAACGTGAACATAGCTCTAGCCAGGAGGGGTACCTGGCTAGAGTTGCCGTTCTCGTTGTTAGTGTTAACCAGTTTAACCTTCAGGGTCCAAGTTGAACTATGCGGTTGTTCCCTGCACTTGGACCGGTACTTCTCTCTAGGGGTTTCGTCATACTTGTTCCTGGTTATGGTTATCCACTTTGTTGTACGTCGCTCTGGATAAGAGCGTCTGCCAAATGCCTGTAATGTAATGTAATGGGTGGATTCATTTAAGGCAATATATTCATCACTTTTAAGCCAAGTTTCAGTTACATATAAGATTTCAACTTGGTGATCAGTAATTAATTCATTTACAAGAGCTGCCTTAGGGGCTAGTGATCTGATATTAATTCATTCAATTTGTAGCTGAGGTTTTCAGCCGCATTATTAGTGGAATAACAAGGTCAGATTTTTTGCAGATTAGCCATACAAACACCCCTAATGGGCTTCTTAGCAAGGCTTAATTTTGGTCGAGGGACAGACACTATCTCAATAACATGTAACCTGGGCAGCAGTTTTTGGGAATAAGCAGAAATCTGAGTAAGACTGTAGGTCTTCTGCCTGGCCTTGGTTCTGGTGTGTCAGGAAATTGAATTTCTAAGACTATACGATAAATTACTAGCGATAAGAGCGGCACCCTCCCACGACGGGTGAATACCATCTCTTTTCAAAATACCAGGCCAGAAAGTATTCCAGTGGTCTATAAAGCCAACAGGGCCACCGCTCATTCAATATGGCCGCCACGGCCGCCATCTTGAATTTGGTTTCCGCTCATTTAACAGAAAACGCCTTTGTTGATTGGGCTGATTTTTTGGTGGTGAATTGGACTTGAACACACGGAGGCTAGTTTCGATCAGTGACTCCACCGCTCATTCAATATGGCCGCCACGGCCGCCATCTTGAATTTGATTTCCGCTCATTTAACAGAAAACGCCTTTGTCAATCAGGCAGATTTTTTGGTGGTGAACTGAACTTGACCACACAAAGGCTGGTTTCGATCAGTGATGCCACCGCTCATCCAATATGGGTTCCTTAATGTGGTTGGCCATGTAGAGTCAGGGGCATATGCCATACTTTGCAGTTTCAAGTTCAGGTTGACATTACAAGATGTAAGTAGTCCATTGCCTCATGATTTCTCAGTAAACAATGCACTATAAGAGACCATATAAAGATGATATTACTCCTCCAAGGTGTCGCCCATGTAAAATAGTGGGGCTGGCATTAGAGGGCTTGTGATCTGATTAAAATGCAAGCGTCATGGTTTGAGTGTGGTGTTAAATTCTTTTTGCCATTTGTAGTGCAAAAATTCAGTTTGGAACCCAAGATAAACATATTAACATTGAAAACTTTTCTGAATGCTTAAAATAACTGTCGAGGACCCTATGGCCGGTGGCATATGCCACGCTCTGCGGTGGCCTTGTTATTATTATTTTTCTTCCCATGGAAGTCTATGGCAGCCCCTATAACCGACTGGTCGGTTTTCATGAAACTGCGCAGAATGGTAGAGGATCATGCCAACAGGCCATGAAACAAATTTTACATCACTTGGCCAAGGGTCGGGGGGGGGCGCTATAGCAAGCAACTGAAATTGCAAACTCTGAACTGGCATATCTCATGCCCCGTTTGACCTAGGATCATGAAATTAGATTTTCCGCCATTTTGAATTTTATGCAAAACTATAAACGATCGAACTCCTCCTAGGATTTTTCACCGATCTGCACGAAACTTGGTATGCACAATCTATGGAGCAATGTCTACTAATTAACATATCGGATTTTTGAAAAGTTAAAAAACAATGCCACTATGAGCCAATGAATATTGCGGCGGGCGTGGCTTTTCACATAAAGGTGTATAACTTCTGAACAGTTTGACCTAACACCACAAAACTTTGTAGGCATTTCAGCACACATAAGTGGAGGCTAACCCTCCATTGTTGGCCCGATCAAACGATGGCGGCGCTAGAGAGTTCATTTCCGGTTTAGGCATAACCACTATGCCGATTTTTTATAAATTTGGCACATTGGTATAGGGGCATTCCAAATGGACAGGGAGCAAATATGAAGCCAATTAGCCATAAGGTGGCGCTATCATGAGCTAATAGGTGTGGTTTTTGGACAATTTTTGAACAAGCATATCTCCTGCCCCATTTGAGCTACAGTCATGAAATTTTGGACATATGTGCAACTCGTCAAGCGTAACACGTTTCCCATAAGGACCCACAAGCTCCGCCCATTAGATCTTCCGTAAATTACTTTTTTGAAAAATGCTTCAAATGCTACTAATCCTGTATGATTTGATAGCACTACGTTACCGCCAGTTCTGGTGTCACAAAACTTTGCATAATAATTGAAGGTCACTCCAAGGTCACTCTGAGTGACCACATGGTAGCTCAAAGGTTGCAATGGCGTGTTGTGCTTGCTGCTTGGCCCCCGTAATTGCTGCTTGCAGCTATATTTTGTTTATGTTATTTATTTTCCTTTTCTTCTCCTTTCATACATATTTTTAGCTTACGCTTGATGTGATTTATGTTACTATGTGATGCAGTGATAGATACCTGTTCTGTAGGTGTCACTTTGCAAATGCCTTTTGTTGTATATTTTCACAAAAAATGTCTTGTAGTTTTTTCCTTTATACTTCAAACCAAAAGCATTGCTATAGAAAATAACAGCTGTGAAATATTAGTTCATTTTTTTCTTGTCAAATACAAAGGTCCGCTGAACAATAATGACGTAAATAAAGATTTATTGAAATTTAGCTTCACCGAATGTCTGAATATCGAATATCAATCTAATGTAACCTTGGTGTCTTGGTCAGGGTATGATACTGTGTCTTGTTATTAGGGATGGGCTGCATGTCAGTAGAACAAGTTTAAAAAAAAGATTAATTCCTTCAAATTTGGTGACCTCTGAATATGTTGTAATTAGGACAGCAAACAACAGAAATTCAATAGGCTATAGAGACAGAGCGCAATTAAGTCCTGCCCACACCGGAGGGGAAAGCGATTCATCGCTCTACATTGATTTTGTATTGCGTGAAGGTCCCTCCTTGTCACTTTCATCTGCTAGCAAACAGAAAAATGCCTAAAAGCTGGTGTGTAGTGGGATGCACTACCAACTGGGTAAAGAACCCAGAACTAAGTTTTTATAAGCTGCCGAACCGAAAAACCTGTCCTAACATTGGAGTCTAGTGGCGTGTCAGCTAGCAAACTAGCTACAGGCTAAAGTACGTTACTGTCATTCGAAATAAGTTGGAGTTGGCTAGCGACGTTGTTTCAACAAGCTTGTAGATGGCTAAGGGGAAGCTAAAATGATAGCTACTTAGCTAGCGTTAATAAAATTGCAGGTAATAAGTAGCTAACGTTAGCTAAGTTCTAGCTGCTATGTTTAAACTACGGTTAATTTCTGCATCAGTTTCACCAGAAGCCACCCGAGCCAAAGGCCGTCAGAGACCGTTATAACGTTGTCGTGTAGGAAAATTTTGAGACTCCCCATGATAGTGATGACATCACATGGTAAAGTTAGGGTATTCCCATCAATGTTGATCAAACTGGTTCCTCCAAACTCTCGATGCTCCATGGTAAAAGTACATCACATGTATGACTATTCACTCATATAATCAATATGTAATCCAATAAACCTGTATCATTAGTTGCAGCTGAGCTTATGGAAACGCAAGAAACCACAGTATCAACTGTAGAAAAAAAGCAAGAGAATGCAGAAGGCTTAAAAAAAACCACACTTACTCACTCAGCAGAAAACATTAATCAAATACTAACCATACACTTATATTTTCAAACTGATCAACTGCTAATAAATGTGCTAGAAGACTAATATTTTACAGTGACCCCTATGTAACCTGAATACAATGGAAAATTACAGGAGGCTGTGACTTGTATTCTTAATGGAAAATTACAGAATAAAGACTAATATTTTTTAAGGGAAAGTTGGGGTAACTTTCCACGATGACGTTATCACCCAAGAACAGGAGATCATTGTGGTGCCAAGAAGGTCAGGTGGACCCAAGAACAGGAAATCATTGTGGTGCCAAGAAGGACAGATGGTATTTTAAGGAATGTGTTAGGGGGAGTTGTGGGGTGCACAGTGTATATGAATGTAAAACTGACAATCGAGGTTCAATTCTGCAGAATTGATCCGGCTTTGTGCACCTGTGCAAATAAAGTCTAACTTTTCTGAAGAGCTTGCTGCTGTGGTGTCTTTTCCCTCGTGAAGTTGTTTTCTACAAATAAAAGATTGGACTTCTGAATTCTGTCGGTTCTTAGACACGACAGTCGCTACACTGAAGTAGCGAGCTAGAGCTAGACTAATGCAGGGAGACATGGGGTGCTAAAATAATCCTTTGACATGCTTAAATCTAATGTTTTTAGCTAGCTACAGGCATTTTGTTAGTGTTTTTGGCCCTTGGTTGCATATTGTGGCGCTGATCGTTTTCCCCTCCAGTGGGCGTGGTTTTCAGAGTATGACGCGAGACAGAGTGCAATTAAGTCCCGCCCACCCCGGGGGGGAAAACAATTAATCAGTCTCCATTGACTTTGTATTGCGTGAAGGTGCCTCCTTGTCATTAGTGATGGGCAAAACAGTTCTTTCAGTGTACTGAATCAGTAGAATCAGTTCACTAAAAAGATTCGTTAAAAAGATTTGTTCACCAAATCAGTAGTGTAACCATGCTTGGCGTTGGTCGGTCGACTGAGCCGCAGCACTTGGATGTGGGCGACCGGAACCAAAGAACCAAACGCTTTCTCTCCCGATTTTTTAAAATAATGTTTTCCTTTCCATTTTATTCTAAACAATTTTGTTTGAAAGAATGTGTTTCAAATGGCCATTTCGTTTGTCTCTGCACCGCATTGCAGTTCAGCCCGCTAACTAGTAAGGTCAGCTGACTGAGAACGGTCGATCGTGAAAGATAAGCCAGTGAGCTGAGAATTTAGTTGGATAAAGATTAGGGGTGTGAAAAAACCCAGTGTAGCCTACCGAAAAATCGTACTGAAAACAGCTGACGGTTAGTAGCCTACCGAGAATTAAAACAGGCGAACCGCGGTTCATATATTAGCACATTATTTTATTTTAATTGAATGTAGTTTTCCAGTTTAAAAAGTAGGCTATAGACAGAGCATTTTCCCACATAATATTTAATAGCCAAAGAACCAAGCACTTTCTTTCCCTATTTTTAATAAAATTTTGTTTTCGTTTCGATTTTATTCTAAACAATTGTTTGAAAGAATGTGTTTGATATGGCCATTTTATTCCCAAAATGTGTTGTTTTAGCCCTAGATGCTGATTTCTTTACCGTGACTTGTTCTAACAGCTGCTTGAAGGAGAAAGTGCTGATATACGTTGGCTAAGTAGATATAGGCTATCGTTTTCTCATAAAATGTAGTCGATAAAATAGTAGCCTTGGCTAGCCTACTTTGAGACATGTTTTTAAAAAAAGGCTTGTTATTTCATTGAAAATAAACAGCACACTTGACAGTGATGTTCGATTATTATCCATATTTCTATACCGTACCCACTTTCCTCACCAGAGACTCCTCATTCGCTACAGCAAGAGGAACAAACTATTGGTCTGTCGTTTGCGAACGATTCGGGCAAGTGTACTGTCATTCGCGAACGATTCGGGCAAGTGTACTGTTGTTCGCGAACGATTCGGGGCAGGCGCAAGCGGCCAAAACCAGACTTCGTTTTTGAAGCTCATTTTCTGGTCTTGTTGTTCCTGGTTGCTCACTAGCGCCACTACGGTTGGCCTCAGTATAGGTGTTTTCATATCCAGTTTCCATGTGAGTCTACGGTACAAATGCGGTCAAAATACAAAGTCAATAATTTTTTCTCATGAGTACAAATAGTCACAATATGTGTATTTTATTCGTCTTATGACTGTCCATGGGTCGATTTTATGATTTATTGTGTCATTTGGGCACTGTTATAATATTTGTTGTGGACCAATGAGGTACAGTTTGCGTCACAGTAGGGGCTACAGTCTATGGTCACTGGGGTGGGAGGTGGCGCCTCTTGGCCTTGACATTGCGGCTCCGACCACGGTCCACCTGTGCGAAGTCAGAAAATGCAGGCATCCCATTTCGTAGTGATTTCATTATGGCGTGTGCTATTTACAGCTGCAGTAGACGACCATAAAATAATCATCCTCTGAAGTTTTTTGGTAGCTGAGTCATTTTTACTATTTCCTTTAGCCTACTTAACCAAATAATTAGTTGGCAGAAAGCGTAATCAGCTTGCTATATTTGGTAGTCCAGTAGCCTATGCTAAAACAGTTCGCAACTTCGGCTACCAAGCCATTTGACTAGCTAGCTAACCCTAACCGGCAAATATTCAATCTGTCAAACGTTTTTGACGGCTTGTCAGTCGTGTACATTCCGTAAATGTCTACCTGGGCCATACTTCACGCATGTGACAAAGCTACTATAATCCCGATTTTGGGATAAACACTGCAAATTTTTCAGTTTCACGAAGCGAATTAAGAGTCTTAAGGTTTACTTGCTGAATAACATACAACACACGATGAAATCACACACATAGAATTTAACGAAATTAACCATCTTTGTAAGACTGGCATTTAGAAAGGAACATGTTTTTAACATTTAAGAGACCGACAAGAGCATTTAAGACAGTGGTTCTCAGAATCGGTCCTGGGGGCTCCTTGCGTATATTGGCTTTTCTCCATTGGTTTTGACGATTTACAAGAAAATAATAATAATAGCCTAATAATAATTAGAAATTCAATGTACATTATTTTTGTCTTCATGCACCAGGTGGGAAACTTTCTGTACAAAGTGCGTTGTCATATTTACACGCCTGCAGATCAGTTATTAAAATACTTGGTAGATTTGTTAATCACCGCTGACAGTGTTAATTTTTATTCGGTAGAAAGTGATTTGCGAACGATCGGTCAGCTAGCGTCACCCAGCAAATGAACACCACAAACGGCGATGGAGTAGCTAGTAGCAGTTACTGGCTCATTAACTGACTGTCGCGAAAAGCTACGATGATAACTTGCTCGGTTAACAGCAGGTCTACCAGACAGTTATACGAAAATTAGCCTAGTCAAATCACCAGTAGCCTACACATCTCTGATTGATTGTCCATCAGTGTAGTCGATGTTCTTCCCCTGTGGTTCATATTGCTAATGCGTGAGCTAACCACGGATAGCCTACCTAGCTCACTGGCAAGCTGATATGCTAGCTAAGCATATTCGTTTTGCTGAGAAACATAAATTGAAGATAACTGAACATAATTGTATTATTAATGTCATACATATAACGTGATTACATGACACAGTACAGTCACGGATGGAAATTAAACTCCGTAAACGTTTGATAATATATTTTAAAACATAACGGCAGCTAGCCTCAAGTTCGTTCTGTTCAGGTTGATGGGCTTTTCCGCACCGGACTGTCAATCACATTGTAAAATCACAAGACCGCTTAACTCTATGGTTTTGGCTCCAAATCGACAACATAGCCGCGCCCGCCATTGAGCTTCAAAACGTGTTTTAGAGACCCACGGAGAGTCAATGTGTGACGTCACAGTAGCTTTGTCCATATGTTTTAGTCTCTGCCCGTAACTCACCTGCATTATAATAACCAGATGTATGCTACTAGTGTTAGTTAATCACTCCCTTTTTACAGGCATATTTCCTGAAGCACTAAAAACTGCCATTGTTAAACCACTCCTTAAGAGAAAAAATTTGGATATTTCTGTTCTTTGCAACAACCGGCCCATATCAAACCTCCCCTTTTTAAGTAAGATTTTAGAAAAATTGGTTTATAATCAGCTGAATGAGTTCCTCTGTAGTAGTCATGTGCTTGAGACATTGCAGTCTGGTTTTAGGGCAAATCATAGCACAGAGACTGCACTAGTTAAGATTATAAATGATCTCAGAAGGAACACCGATGCCAAAAGCTCTCCATACTTGTTCTCCTTGACCTCAGTGCAGCCTTTGACACAGTTGATCATGATATTCTTTTAGAAAGACTTGAAAAACACGTTGCTCTGTCTGGCGTAGTTCTACAATGGTTCAGGTCATACATGAAGGGTCGAAATTTCTTTGTGGCATTAGGTGACCATTACTCTGAAAAAGTAAGCCTAACATATGGCCTTCCCCAGGGCTCCATTTTGGGCCCTACCCTCTTCAATTTGTATATGCTACCACTGGGCAGTGTCATCAGAAAACATAACATTGACTTTCACAGCTATGCCGATGACACTCAGCTATATATTTCTGTATCCCCAGATGATTTTAGCCCATTCGACACCTTAGTTAAGTGCATTTCCGATATAGAAGCTTGGATGTCTGAAAACTTCCTCCAGTTGAACCAAGACAAAACTGAGATTTTAGTCATTGGGACAAAGACCCAGAGAGAGAAACTGTCTTTCACTTTGCAATCACTTGCACTCAACACCAAGGACCAGGTCAAGAACCTTGGTGTCATAATTGACTCAGATTTAAATCCGGAGGCCCATATCAGAAATGTGACAAAGTTATCCTTTTACCATCTAAGAAATATTGCCAAGGTCTGACCGTTTCTTGCTCAGGCTGATGCAGAAAAATTAGTGCATGGCTTTATTACCAGCAGGCTTGATTATTGCAATGCTCTCCTGTCTGGTCTACAGAAAAAAGCAATTAGTCAGTTACAAGGTGTACAGAATGCAGCAGCACGCGTACTGACAAAGACCAGACGGACAGCACACATCACTCCTATTTTAAATTCCCTGCACTGGTTACCGGTTAGTTTTAGAATCGATTTTAAGATCCTTTTATTGGTTTTTAAGTCACTAAATGGCAATGCACCCACTTATTTATCGGAAATGCTTTTTAGGTATGTCCCCAGCAGAGCCCTTAGGTCCTCTGACACCAGTCTCTTAACTGATCCAACGCCCAGAACTAAAAGGCATGGAGAGGCAGCTTTTAGCTATTATGGCCCAAGAATTTGGAACAGCCCTCCAGAGGACCTCCGGGTCTCTGAATCTGTGGACATTTTTAAATCTTAAGACGCACCTTTTTAGCATGGCTTTTACCTCGGCTTTATAGCACTGTTTTATCCATATCTTATTTTTTATATACATATATGTATATTATTACTTGCTTATTTATTTATTATTACTATTATCGTGTTTATTATTATTATTGCTTTTATTTCTCTTAGCATGGCTTTGTACCTGGTTTTAGCCTTGTTCTTACCCTCCCTAATTTACTTTTTATACTTTATTTTTATTTGTACTACTTCTGTTTTTTACACATTTTTAAAAAATGTTTATTTTAAACTATTTACTGTTATTGATCTGACCTTGTTTGTCTGCTGTGTTTGTTGTTGCGCCACTTTCATTACTGCTGCCATTTAACCTAATTTTTATCTTGATTTTTGTTTTGTCCTTAGGTCTTAAGTGTTTTTTCTTATATCCTTCAATCACCCTGTTTGTTTCTGTCTTTTTATGTACAGCACATTGAGTTGCACCCACTGTCGGAAATGTGCTTTACACATACAGTTTGATTGAAAGCTGCTGTGTGGTGGGATGCACTACCAACAGGGTAAAGAACCCAAAACTACGTTTTTATAAGCTGCTGAAACGAAAAAAAACTGCTGTTCTCATTCGCTTTAGCTTACAGGTGGCAGAGACGTGGGCGTGAATTTGCGAGGCTATCAACATTTCTGTAGTCACAACGACTAGCTCGTTATCGTTAGAAAGTTTATAATGAATAGCCAGTTCATAAAAAAAAGAAAGCGAGGTAGCTTCAATGGTAAGTTACTATCTGTCCTAACATTGGATTCTAGTGGCGTGTCAGCTAGCAAGCTAGCTACAGGCTACAGTACGTTACTGTCATTCGAATTAAGTTGGATTTGACTAGCGACGTTGTTTCAACATGCGTGTAGATGGCTAAGGATGGTAAGCTAATGGATAGCTACTTAGCTAGTGTTAATAAAATTGCAGGTAATAAGTAGCTAATGTTAGCTAAGTTCTAGCTGCCATGTTTAAACTACGGTTAATTTCTGCATCAGTTTCACTAGAAGGCCAAAGGCAAATACCGTTTTTCAGAGTCCGTTATAACATTGTCACTACACTGAAGTAGCAAGCTAGAGCTAGACTAACGCAGGTATGTGGATTTTAACCACAGCGGTGTGTCGAATCCTCCTATTTTCATTTGTGGTACAGCTCGCTAGACGAGCATTGGATCAGCACAGCAGCAACGTTCGAGCGCAAAACTGTTATCATCTGCTGTAGAGGTTGAAGCTAATATGAAGCAATATACCTTTTCCTCTCTGGTAGACATAGGGTGCTAAAATAATTTTTTTTGTAATCGTTTCAGCCCTTGGTTCTATATTGTGGCGCCGATTGCTTTCCCCTCCAGTGGGCGTGGTTTTCAGAGTATGACGCGTTGCCCTC
This sequence comes from Anguilla anguilla, assembly GCF_013347855.1. Taxonomy (NCBI): domain Eukaryota; kingdom Metazoa; phylum Chordata; class Actinopteri; order Anguilliformes; family Anguillidae; genus Anguilla; species Anguilla anguilla. The sequence continues at coordinate 25,820,910 of NC_049210.1, read as the reverse complement.
TGTCTCTATGTTAACGGACAGTTTCTTTCTGCCTGATTTACGCCTGTTATCAAAGATAATGGAACTCCAGGCTATGCCATAATTACATTACAGTATATTTTATTTGGCAGACACTTATCCAAAGCGATGTACTAATGTGCACTAATTATTGTAACCGATCACATACAGTATTTTCCTGTGATATAAGATTAAGTCATCTCCAAAATATTTCACCATCTTAAACATCATTATAATTTAAAAAAATATTCTAAATATAATGAATCTGCACCAAATGTGTATCATGTATGGTTTTAAACTGAAGACACATTCATAATAATTAATATAGGCCTATATATTGTAGCCTATAAAATAATAGTAATGCAATCATAACATGTCCAAATATTTTAGGTCAATGTATTCATTTTAATGACATGATTTTTACGTATCTCAACAGTACATAATGTTATTATCATAACTTTCTGCCAAAGATGCTGCGCTGTATGCCAAATCTAAATAGTGGATCTCCATGTTTTGATCCATATAAAATATGGATCAAATATAAAATATGGATCAAATCAGAGTAGAAAATATAATTAAGGTAGTCTATTGCAAGATGAACAAACAAGAAATTAAAGTCAAGAAAAGTAATGATAATAATTTAAATAAATGCATAAATAGGAAAATAAGCTAAATTAAAATACAAACCCCCTCTGGAACTACATAGCCTATGTTTTACATACTGAGTAATTTGCAAATTGGCATTTATGAAGACCAGCTGTCTAACATTTTATGCAACTATGCACAGCCAGGAGCTCATCAGTCATCGATGGCAGTGTAGCATAAGGAGGGTAAGGAGTTAGTCTTGTAACCTGAAGGTTGCAGGTTCGATTTCCCGGTAGGACACTGCCATGGTACCCTTGAGCAAGGTACTTCACCTGCGTTGCTTCAGTATATATCCAGCTGTATAAATGGATACAATGCAGGCCTAAATGCTATTTGAAAAAGTTGTTAGTCGCTCTGGATAAGAGCGTCTGTTAAATGCCTGTAATGTAATGTCATCACCACGATAGCCTTTCATTCAAGTTTCATACACTGTAGCAACCAGTTAGCACTGCCCACTTTCCCAGAGTCCTAGGCAGTGCAGCAAGATGGTTTAGATGTCTGTTTAGATAGTTAATGAACTAAGGGTGAATTCACACCATGCAAGGGTTGGCTGTGTGTGGGAAAGATGTCGTTGCGCTGACTGGCGTTAACTTGGCACTGGTTAAAGAGCATACATTCTTTAAAAGAGGAAGCTTGATCTAGTAGTATCTAGGTGGTAGAAAATAACTACAGTCTCTCTGAACTGTTATGCTGCATTGTTGTGAGCACCTACATTTTGCCAGGCGCTGAAAGTGTATAATTTGAGCTAGAGAGAGAGAGGAGAGGAGAGGAGAGGCAGGACTAAAAAGTAAATACAATATTCGGTAAGTGAGTTTTTTGTTAATGGTCAACTATGCAAAAATAACTTGAACTACTGGAAAACTTGAAAGTTTGATTCATTTTTATGTACTGACTCAAATGTACTTCATTCATTTTGAAGAATCGAACATCCCAACACTTCCCAGACAGTTGTTCAGAACTTGTAGACCCCCTTCAGACCTCTTATTTTAACCCCTTCGCGCAAGCCCCCTAGTGGTCGGCACGCCGGCGTGCCCAGATTACTGAACTCAGACATTCAGTGCTACTGCAACCAAAGTACAGAAACGCGTTGTTTTTCATAAGTGGACGATACACTACAACTATGCCGAATACGGAGTTTCGCAGCGCCACCATTGTCGCTCTGGTCGTTCATTTAACACGCCCCCCTCCCTGCAGTCTCATCTACAACTACACCCCCCACCCATGACATAATGGACAATATTGTCTATCTTGTCATTCATAAAAATATTCTTTCACCACTAAAAAATCGTATTCCGTCATAGCAACAAGATAAACCCGACAGTAGCCCTAAGATATGCCAATACAGCAGTGAAAACGCTGCTCACTGAATAACAAAATAACTGAGAAAAAGTTTTTAAAAATGATACCACATCATTTTACAGTCAATATCTGGGACTAAATATTGAATAAATATACAATCTTACCATTGGGTTTTACGCGTAGAGATGTCCCTTTTGAGACTGAGTGGTCATACATTGTCTTGGACAAACCCTTTGTGAAATATACGCGCATTTGTGATGCCTGGGCACCTTCCAGAATAGCTGTGCATAATACCACACATTTACGGCGTTGTCGCCCTTTTTAGTCAGTCTGGCTTTATTATCAATTCATTTATTTAGTAGGTGAGAGTATAAGCTTTCTAACGATGTATAACATGTCTAATTTTCCTTGTGGAATAGCGTTTTATAGGTCAGCATGACCGGACATTTTCTTATCAGCGCATTCAATTACGCATTCACTCTGTGGTAGCGGTAAAACAAAGATGCTGCTAACGAAATGTTGTCAACTATTTTTCGGAATTTCTTGTAAAATACTATTATTATTGAGGACTTCTGAGCATAACTAAGCCATATGTTTGCTGATAGACCTAGCTGACATCGTTTTCTGGTGTAAGACAGGAGCGGATAGAACTGTATGATTGATTTCCTGTCTCTGTCTCTATCTCCTGAAAACAGATAAGATTTCATCATTACTATGTAAGTATTACTGCTCAAAATACTTCGGTTATATACGTTATTTTTGAAATTGAGTGTCTTTAAATAGGTTAGTGGTATTATATAATGTGGATATTTCATACTGTAATGTAAGCGTTAGTTAGTAGTGTAATAGTTTTTATGAAGCATGCAACAGTGATGACGTTAGAGTTGGAGCATTGCCAGAACGTGGTGGACGGTTGAAAATTGTTTTCATGTCATCCCATCCCCATACAAGAAAACATACGAGAGTACAGAGTATAGAAATACATACAAGAGTTAATTATTACACATTTAGGTACTGTACTGCATTGTGTGACAATATTTTTGCATTATTTTTTAACCTGATAGCAATGTTCCATCTTAAAAATTCATAAGGGGCTCATTTATATGCTTTATAATGGACAAAAAGCATTTTATTCCATTTTTGAGAGATTTTGGATATGTTTCTGGACCCCTAGATATTTTAGACCACTGTACTGACTGAAAGCTTGTAATTCCCACTTAAAAATGATGCAACAGTGAGTTTCTTGAGACAAAACAGTTGATTTGCAGTGAAATATGTGAATATGTAGTGATTTACAGCAATGCATAATTTAGACATTTTGGATAGATTTGGAGGCGCTGGGTACACTGCTTAGTTTTTGCTTCATAGATCTATACTAGTTCTACATATCCACTCTTAGATTTTATGAACTTGTGGCCAAGAAGTTTTTGATTCGGCACATGTATATGTTAACCTGCTGTATATATTCAATCTCTCAGTATTTCATTGCAAACTAAAAAAGTGCAAATTCATTTTTAATTTTTTGTCTAGACAATTGCATTTGTGGCACTTTATTTCTTCCAAAATTATGAATATAAACTAATCAGCTTTAGTATTGTAAATTGTACAAATATCCTGCTTCATTTAAGCCATTTTTCAAGTCTCTGGTGTTCTAATCTGGAGTTACAAGGCTTTAAATAGGGTACCCCTTAAATGGGCAAGGATTGGCAAGATTTGGCATATGCGCTAACGGGTTAAAGAATAGACTTAGCTTGTATGGTTTATTTTTCCAAATAATACCTAAAAAAGCCTTATTTACATTGTTACAAGTTGAATCACTCACATATAAAGGCTTGGGCGGATAAAGTAATTGAGATAGGCCTTCGGGCTTAGCACTCTGCCAAGGATAGATAGGTCCTGCTGCAACCACTCAAAGGTAGTGATAGTTTTTTCAATTTAGGGGAGAAATTAATTCATTGTTGAGCAATACGATTCTTTGAAATATGAATAACTAAATATTTAACACATTTCTTCACAGGTATATTTTCAGTCATATTTATATTTGTATTATGAAGATAATATTTCAACTTGGCTATATTCACACTGAATCTAGAAGCAAGAGAAAACGAATTAATATTATAACTACAAAGGAAACCTGATCTTTATTCTCTAAAAATAGAGTGGTGTTGTCTGCCAGTTGAGAAATATTTATTTTATAATTTCTTTAAAGAGATAAGGAATAAAAAAGGAAATATTGGCAGACACCTTGGTTTATGTTAAATCTTTTGCATATATTCAAGTTAATTGTTGATATTTTTATAAACATGCTTAAATTTACTACAGAATCCAAAAAGTCTAAGTGATCACAACACTCATGTTCAATGCAATCAAATGCATTTGTAGAAGTCTAAAAATCACAGGATTGGAATCAATGTAATCGGAGTAATCAATTAAATCCAAAATTAGTCAAATATGAGAGCTTATGTGCCTACCCTTCATGAAACCAGATTATGTCTCGTTGATGACTTGTCCAAGACCCAGTTTTAACCTTTTGGCATAATCCAGAGTGATCAGTTTATAATCAATGTTTAATTAAAGTTATCGGCTGTCAGCTATCAGTTATTCAAGGATCTATTTCATGTTTTGGAATCAGAGATAGAAGTCCCTGTTCCATAGTAGTTGTCATTTCCCCCCATTAATACGCACTCCTTAAACATATAAAATAGTGGACTCAACTGACAGACTATCATGTCCCGGAGACTTTTCTTTTTTCATTGACTTTCTCCAATTTCACGCATAAATATTTTTAAATTCATTATTAATTGAAGGAATGTAACCTTGCACGTCCATTAAAAAACATACACTATATGACCAAAAGTATCTGGACATCCCTTGGTCTGGGGCTGTTTTTCATGGTTTAAGCTATGCCCCTTAGTTTGGGGAATGCCCGTTCCTGTTTCAGCAAGACATTGCCCCTGGGCACACAGCAAGGTCCATATAGAAATGGTTTTGTCGAGATCAGTGTGGAAGAATTTGACGGGCCTACACAGAGCCCTGACCTCAACCTCATCCAAAACCTTTGGGATCAATTGGAAAGCCAACTGCGAGCCAGGCCTAATTGTCCAATCAGTACCAGACCTCACTAATGCTCTTCTGGCTGAATGGCAGCAAATCTTTGCAGCAATGCTCTAACATCTAGTATAAAGCCTTCTCAGAATAGTGGAGGTTATTATAGCAGCAAAAGGTGGACAAACTCCATATTAATGATAATTTTGGATGAGATGTTGGATGTCAGGTGTCCACATACTTTTTCCCATGTAGTGTATCTTTGGCTGGAAGTGAAACATACAACTTTTCGTTTGACTCATCTTCATCTGAATTATTTTTCAACAGTGCGTGAAGTTTATTCATTAACTCTGTTTTCCAGTTTGTTTGTAATTTTATCTCTTTACTACAAGTAATGGCCAAATCCCTCAGCTTGAATTTGAATAATTCCCATTTACTTATCATATCATTATCAATCTGGACAAAGATCATACTGGCTAAATTGATAATGATTTCATTAAAGGAGGACATTAAAGGAGGGTGATTCGCTATCTTTAGAAGAATGCTTAGCTCTGTGATTTGGAGAGTTCAAATTTGAACTCATTCATTCATATTTGTGAAAATAAAGCCCCGGCTAATATTGGGCTGGTACCAGCATAGCCACCATTCAAATATTTTTATGGATCCAGTAACTCTCTTGTCATGTTATAGCCCTTGGCAATGTAAAGCCCATTTAAAACCCTAACAGGGAGGTCAAACCCTAACTGTTTCAGCGATTTTTCAGAAAACATAATTTCACTGTTTATTTTTCATAATGTCATAAATGCTACATAAATCAAATAACAACATATAAATAGCTAACTTGACAAAAAATAATAGCTTTTTTTTTTTTTTTAAAGTTAGCCTCCCTCTTCCTGAGTAATCACTCTAGTTGAAGAGGGAGGTGGCACGTTCTGCCCATAATGTAGTCACAGCATTCAAGGCACAAACATAAAACAAAATTGTCATTTGGGCTCAGTTTAACCGGTCATTTAGCAAGGAAATATATAAAATTAGAGTAGATAAAGCTATTATATCATTTCAAAAGTGCACTGAGAGTTCAACAATATTACTTTTTTACTTTAAATTTTTTTTTTCTTTTTTTACTAAACTACCATGTAGCCTTTTTTACTTCAAATTATTATGACTTTACGAGCATTTGTGCCTGTACTTAACACTGCACCGAAATCAATGGGGTCTTTATTAAAAATAAATCTGACCTCATAGAAGGCATTATTACACATTTTTTTACAAGAAAAACTTGCTGCGAAATCTTTTTCATGTTATAACTTATTCAGTTATTATGTATTTATACTTTTTTATTTTTAGGTGTCCTAAAATGTTGAACTCCCAGCATCTCGAGAGAATCCTGAGGGGCTCAATTTCAAAAGCAAAATTTCACCAAAAAAAAAAAAAAAAAAGCTGGTTCACTATCTTATTCAAAATAACCCCAGAAGGGATTTTTTATTGGTGAAATGAAATGTAATTTAAATTGTAGCCAACCTATCTTGTCATTATGGTTGCTGAATTCGGATCAGTCGAAGTTATGCCACAAAGAGAGTCTCCCGAGCTGCTAATTTTCAGTCAGGTTACGGTAAGACACATTATTTCCGCAATAGAAAAATATTTATGATTTTAAAAGAGAGTTTGTTGTATTGTTGAGTTTGCACATACAGTAGCGTTCCATTTCATAGTGGGGCTGGATCTAAGGGGGGGCAAAGGGAGGCATTGCAAAATCATCATGGGTAATACGCTTTCTTTGCACAACAGTCTGTGATTATGTCAAACTTAACTTATATGCCCATTCTACAAAAATCTTATTGTTTAAACAATTCAATTTAAAAAATACTGGTGTTATTTTTTGATATGCAAAGATTTCTGGGAAATATGTCTATGTATTCTGTTGGCCAATGTCAAGTATCTTTTTGTCATAACTATTTTGGCTAGTTTTCGGAGTAGCATGTTCCTGCAGTAGCAGAGGCTGCAGTTTCAGGACCCCAGTCCTAGGACCGCATTTCTAGGACCCAACTAGTTTTTCATGGATAACCAAGGACCGCATTTCTAGGACACATGGACAAGATGGACGACAATCAGAGTGCAAGTACTGAATGTGAATCAAGTTTTATTTGTTTAACGGTAAAAACACTAGATTTCACAGAAAGATCAGACACAAGTAGCTGAGAAGAAAGACGGTACCTGCTCCAAGGTACTGCAGGGAGTCACTTCTTAGCATTCACACAGTATTCTCATGACGTGTCATGCATTTTCAACTAAAATGGTGCATACCATGAACACAGCTCATTGACTGGTTATCATTCATTTATAATCACCTGTCCTGTTGTGTGATTGCAGTCATCTGTTGTTTGCCAAGATGTCTGTCACAGTCTTGTTTTTAATTGTTTTTTTAATAAGCTCATAGTAATTTGCATGAAAAAATAAATAATACATACAAAAAAAAACATCTGAGTCACATCTGTGTTTTCCTTTGCCAGAAAGTAGCATTTGGGTGGAATAAACCTTTAAAACTATAAGTAGTTGGACAGAAAGTAGCATTTGGGTGGAATAAACCTTTAAACTAGGGTCCTAGAAATGTGGTCCTAGGACTGTGGCTGCGGTCCTGAAACTGCAGCCTTCCGCTATTGCAGGAACATAGTATTGAGTTCTGGCGATCAAATTTTAAGGTCAGCTAGTTATCTGAGGAAGAGAGCTAAGAGGAAGCTACAACTAAGCATATCCAATGCCTTATAAACACAAAAGGTGGATCTCAGAAGAGAAAAGATAAAACGGACCAGGAGAGAAAGGGTTGAATGGCTTTTTTAAAAATCAATCACCAATCCTCCAACTCAATGTCAAAAAGTCTGTCTGACCACAGATATCTCAACAAACTTCCTTGCTTGTCTGCTGCCATTCAAGGCAGGTTTTAAAACTGAGATTGTCAACACACACCTCAGTCTCTTAAAGTGTGAAAATGCTTCTTGTGCTTCATCCGGTAACTTTTGATGAGGGGTGCAGGGTACTGTGGTTATGACATTGCCTCTCACTGTAGTGACAGTACTGCGCTGTTTAAATTAATTAATTTTTTAAATTTAATTTAAATTAATCAAGAACTACCCAATGAGAAGTGTCGGACAGGAGAGACTGAATGGGCTGGCTATAGGCTACTTTCTCTCAAGAGAGTCAGAGCTCGGAAGCTGAAATTGAAAGAGATTGCTGATAATTTTGTAAATGAAGGCTCGTCGGATGCCCATCAAATGAGTGATTACCTGAAGCACATAAAGTGCTTTTAAAATAGATTTATGTTGGATTTCTGATGGTGCCATCCTGTTATACGTTGAATTGGGCCACCACGCCATTTATCTCAACAATTGTTTTTTATTTATTTATACTATAAATTGTACTAAATGGTAAACCTTGATCATGCTGTAAAATGTCAGATAAAGATAACTGTAATCCACATGCATTTCTTAAAGGGTTAGTTCGTATTTTTCCAGGTCTGCTGAGCTACTTATCACAAATAATGTCATAAATTGGGGGCTCACGCTCTCCCAACTCTGTCATTAGTTTTGTTAGCCAAATAACACTGATATTGAACAACAGCTGAGTAAATATTAAGATCAATAAATAATACAGATGTTAAACCAATAACATAGGATTCTGGATTTCAGTTTATTCCCCAGCATTTTGGCTCTTCTTATGTGTGTAAATCATGCAGAATCCTATGTTAACACAACCTCTGAGACTGATTTCCACATCATAAATTACATTACGATGTGGAATATTTGCAGTACATTATGGTTTTAATGAAAAGTGTGATATGCCATAATAATACTTACCCAGGAATCCTATGACTGTTAGGACAATTTGTAGCAATACTTCCTCATTTAAGATATATCTGGAGCTGGGAATGCAATCAGACACATTCTGTACATTTTGACCTTTCAGCAGTGCAGGGGTCTCACAAGTCACCTCCATCCCATTTTCAAGCAGTGAGGCATTAATCATACCTGAGGACAGAGTATGTATAGACAGACAGACAGATAGAGAGATAGATTGATTTTTTCACAATTGGTACCATCAATACACACCAGCCAATAAAATGTGACATACTGAATCATACACCATACAAAAAAGAACAAATTGACACAACACAACAATATAGCAGAAACATTCAGCTGCGATACTGAGCTGTGGGTAAACTGAGACATGTTGGGCTCAAGCCAGTAGTCACCATTCCTCCTGTCACCAAACTTCTTCCTCCTCCCCGGCTGATTGATGGTCAAGCCTGTCTATACAGTCCATCACATTCTCAGCTTCCACTGGGTACAGTATATGGGGGCTTCCAGTACCTGGTGGACTGGGAGGGTTACAGTCCTGAGAAGCACTCTTAGATTCCTGCCCAGGAAATCCTGGATCCAGGGCTCATTCAGTATTCATCACCCAGACTCTCCTGAGGTGACAGCTGGAGCCCACTTATCTGTCCTCATCACTGAATCACTCAGGACGTTTACATGCACAGTTGACATCGAGCTATAATAATAGCTCGATTTGGCCAAAGATGAGATTTCATTGGATTATTGTCGTTGTCCCAATATACATGACTCGGAAAGAATCAAATTATTGACCGAGGTGTGTCTGACTAAGGCTTCTTATAAATCCTGCTTCCTCCAATTTTGTTGCAACTTTTTTGAATAGTTCGTCATTCCGCATTTTTCTTCCATCCATGTATTTTAGGATATTTAACTCCTTTAGTTGTGATAGCATGAAGTTGGTCTTCTTGTACGTCCAGAAATGTTTTTTTTGCCATGTTACTAGGGAGGGCAAAACGGAGCTTTAGAATGTCACCTGCAGTGTATGCGCGTGAGCTCGACAATGCATTTCTCACAGAAAAGGTCGTTTGTCGCCTTTTTTTTTAGTTCATTACAGTTGTGATAGAAGTGACAATAATTAAGTGGTACTGTGCTGTTAGCCTTTATTGATCGCCGTACAAGGTTAATGTGAAGTACAATCGGACAGCACTAACCCATGAAAATGTACTTTGAATGGTAGGCTATTTGCTCAATCAAATGGTAAATGTGAAAAACATTCGATTATAGTCAGCGGCACCGAAATGTTCAGTCATACCCTCAATGAACGGCAAAAGTCCCAGTAGAAGATTGAATTCAATCTTTTAAAGTTATATATTTTCTGAAACGTTATCAATTCCGCTTGGCCACCGTGAGCGTAAAGTTGCTATGTAAATTACGGAACATGCGCAGAACACCTAGGCCAATTGTAGTCCGATTGAAGCACATACATGCCGTAGCAAATCGACCTTGAACCGCATTATCTAGGTATGTTAGTCCGACTTTGAAAAATTTGACTTCGTACGATTTCAGTTGGACTACGATGTTTACGTGATTTTTAAAAGTCCAGTTTTAGCCGTACTAATACAATAAATCGACTTTTTCAAACAGCATGTGAACCCACTGACTGTTGTAATCTGTAAACAGGTGTTATTTCCATCAGTGTATTGTTATCCTGCGTATTTAAGTTTCCCCAGTTCCCTCGTTTGTTACTCAGCGCTGTAATTTCAGGAATTGTTGGATGGGCGCACTGAGAATGGCTATTGAATGTTGCTATTTTTGTGTCCAGAGGCAAGGAGCACGTGGTAATTATGTTGAAAATATTAGCGGTGGGAGTGTTGCAGGTGGGATCACTCATAGCCGATCAAATGACTTCTTTTCATTCCCTTTAAGAGCTCTGCACTTATGCTTATTGTAGTTGTGTCTTTGCAGCAAAGTCTAAACTCTAAAAACACAAAACTCTAGCACTTAATTAGCCTCATCTGTAGGAGAATTAGACTCTGTATCTCTGTGTTGAATGAATGAATGAATATGGCCAGCTCTGTTTGTCCCCTTTTACTTTTTTCTTTACCTTCACGTAATGGTCTCATAGGTTTTTCCGTGCTTTTCGGCACACTTTTCCAAGAGTTTGGAATATCTCATGCCAGGAATTGTTAATTGCTTGACTGTCTTTATGTGATGAGAATTTAGCAAAAATTTAGACACTCAAATTAGCCTTACCTGCATGTCTTTGGATTGTGGTAGGAAACTGAGCTACCCAGAGGAAACCTACATGGGCACAGGGAGAACAAGCAAACTCCACAAAGAAAGGCCCAGGACTTTTTTGTTGTGAGGCAACTGTGCTACCCACTGCACCACCGTGCCACCACAGCAACTCCACCATACCACCCCTGCACCACCGTGCTACCTTTTGTACGTGCCATCTCTGTGTTGGCGTGTCTGTGTAGGTAGAAATTTTGCATATGCATGGTGAGTGACAGTCGTGTGGTTAATAGCCTCTTGCAGGTTCGTGTCTGCTGATGCGATATCATTTTGGCCGTGTGGACCCTCACAGATGTGTCAAGCATAAATCAGGCTTAAGGCTGTCACTTTTTTCAAATAATGATTTTGGAAGAATCCCATAAATAATATAAATTATTTCAAATGTGTACCATCAGAAATTCAATGAAATAATGCTTAAATGCAATGTAACTAAGAAATAATGACAACACTAGGTGAATCGGCACAATTTTAACTAGTCACAATTGTAACAAACCCATTTTCTCACACAGCTTTGTAAGAACAGATATGAAAATGCATTTTTGCGCTGTGCTGTCTTCTGACTGACATCCAAGATTCAGCTCTCTCTCTCTAGGTCGTCCTCAGACGAGCCCTCCAGTGGCGTTTCCAGTCATCTCGATCCTCCATGCATCTGGCTAGCTCGCCAGTACTTTCCGCCCCTGCATCTTCTTTTAGTACGTCCACTTACGTTGTTGTGGGATGCCCTCGTGATCGATGCCCGTGTGTTGGCTCCCACAGCACCAGTTTGCTGGCTGGGAGCTCCCGGTGTCTCTGGCAGTGACCGGCCAGCCTCATTCTCCTGGATGCTATTTTCTCACTCACCCTTGGTAGCCCCCCATACAGATCCTTGATGGTAATATGTTCGTTCTGGTTGATGTTCAGTACTACACGCAGTACTACAGTACTTCTCTCTGAAACTCTGTGCAGGTTATTTTTAAAAAAACAACAAAAAAAAACAGTTTAAACCGAGGTAAGTAAATTTATGAATCAGAAGAGTTTTTTTAATTTGGTCTTTCATGTTTGTGCTCATTAAACCAAAATAAAAACTATTTTGATTCATTTATCTCCTGTTACCAAGTCAGAATCTGTTTGAATTGTATTGTTTAAACAAAGGCATTGCTAAATAAGGAAACAGCAAGTCTATCCCCATGTGACACAGTTGTAACATCTGTCCATTGTTACGACCCCTATAAGACTAGCTCTTCAAACTCATGCTTGGTGTGTTGTGGATAGGGACTGCTTCATTTGACTTAAGCCACGTTTCCACCCAAGGTACCCAGAACTTTTAGTCCCAGGAACTACTTTTCAAGGAACTAAAAGGTTCCTTCAGCCCATTGTTGTCTACGTTTCCACCGCGGTCTAAAGACCCACGAAGATTAGGCAAATTAGTCAACTGACGTATGAAAAAGCGTCGTCGTCGTCGGTCTATCTATCGTATGATTTCTTCTGTAACCCCATACTACCAGAGAAAGTAGCCTACATTATTTTCTAATAACCAGGACAGCCCGGAGGGGTTTATTCCACTTACACAACAGGTTACCAACAATGACTATATATGGTTACTTTAGTATGTATTGATTTTTATCGACTTAATCACCTGAAATTGAAATATTCTTCCGTGGCCGTTTGGGCATATTTTATATTACTGTTGTCAAGCAAAACTCTAGTTGGTAGTCGACTTGGACCGTTGTTATGCAACAAATAGGATATAACAGGCCAATAGTCAGATTGTAACTGTTTTATATATCCTCTCAAACACATTCATTATGTTTTTATGCGAACATTCACTGTCATGCCTTGACATCCCAGGTGACAGAATGCATTTTCATTCCACAAATAACAACAGCAGAAAACATGCATACGTCGTAAACAATTTGCTGTTGAATTGATTACTTCGACTCTCATCGTCAATTCCATATAGGCTAATCGCAAAATGACAAGAATAAATAGAATGAAAACTTGGACTTGCGTGAAAATTTTAATTAATATTGCAGTGGTACAGCCACCGTTTCCTTTCCTTCAAAGTTACTGCTAACGGAGCAGCGAAGTGTGCCCTCCAGATGCGAACTATGCACCATAAATTAGTCCATAGTCTTCCTGGTCTTTTTGTGGAATTGAAGAATTGCAGAGTAAAATTATGGCAGTCTGAAAAAGCAAAAGGGACGATTACTAGAATTAACCTGTTATTTCACCCTGACAAAAACTGCGGAAGGTGATTTCCAGTTTGCTTTTACTGTATCACCAATGTAAATTACGCAGAACTACTGCATACCTCACATAACTGTATGAAACGTTTTCAGTCAATTATAACGGGCTAACAAAGAATCCGGAAGAAAATATTCAGCAACCGAATTAAACCGTTTGAATGTTTTGGTACGTAATATGCTGTCCCAGCACGAATGCTTAAAATTTTATAAAACGAATACTAAAGCAAGAAAAGAACAGAAGAGCACACATTATAATCCTCAATCTTAATTTCTCATCTGTTCCAAGACGTTGGCAGGCTATAACCAAAAGTAGGCTACTGCGCCGCATAACATACAAGTTTGAATTCAAGTTATTATTATGAAAATAAATCGGTTTACTGCTGCAAACATTTAAAAATGGCGGTTGAAATAAAATACTGCGAGTAGTTGACCAATCAGAAATATTCAGCGCTTGCGCCCCACCCCAAAAGTTCCGGTACTTTTGGAAAGTATTACCCCCTGAGCAGGGACTTTTTTTGGGGTAAAATAAAGTCCCCGGAACTTAATTTAGACCCTGGTCCCTGCAGGGGAAACGCACTGAGTTCCTCAAAAGGTTCCTAGTCCCTGGGGAAAGTTCCTGCGGTGAAAACGTGGCTTCAATTTGTTTGATTCAGATTCCCCTTCTAGCCCTTCTACTTTGTTTGCAGATTAAATATTGCACTTGACCACTAACTTGTTCCCTTGGACTACAATTCTTTCCTTAACCCTTCTAATTTGTTTGCGTTGTGATTTTTGTATGTCTGACTACTTGCTCTTGCATTTGATTCTGATTCTGGCCTAGCTCCTCTGCTTTGTTTGCTAATTGGATTTTGTGTTTGACCAATAGCATTGTTATGTTCGCGTGTGGGATGCGGGCGTGCGTTTTTCTCCCCTCTTTCGTTCTGCTCTCTCTCGGTTGCTGTCATTTCCGCAGGAGTCCGTGTGCCGCCCTTCGTTATTCCCATTGGTCATCCCCGCTGTCCATCATCAGAGTTCTCCCGCTCATCCCCCCCATCCGCCAATCAACTCCCTCCTGCAATCATGTCTCCCCCAATCATGCCTCAGCTCTCAATTTAAAATATCCCCATTTCGTTCCTGCAGGAGCCTTCCGTTTCCTCATTTGTGCTGTGTGTTTGGGCAAATGCTAGGTTGTGTGTGTTATTTGAGAGAGTTGTGTGGTCTAAAATTTCGTCCTCCCTGTTTCGCTTCAGAGACCAGTGTTAGGTAAGTTCCGGGGGCCCCTATACACGTGTTGACACGTAGGGTAAGGGCTCTGTCTAAATACATTAGTTTAGTGGTGGTGTCGCCCCCTGTATTTATGACTGCGGGTCGCAGTTAGGTTAGTTAGACAAGTTTTGTTTTCTGCATTGTTAATAGGTTAGTTATATTACAAAATCGTAGTTAGGGTATTTGTTTGTTATTTTCGGCACCACTCCCTTTTTTTGTACTGGTCTCGGTCGTGTGTCTTGGCGTGTTTTATGTTTGGAAATGTCTGTAAATACTTGTAAATAGCCCCCCCCCCACACAGTAAAATCCCTTTCACCGTAGTCCGCCTTGTGTGTCTCTCATTGTTCTCACAAGAAAGCTTATATATTTATTTACATCTCCTGGTGCCAAATATCAAACATCATTTAAAATATTGCACCCTTAACCCCTAGAAGGGTTGTAACACGTTCACGCTCTTGGCTCTTATTTTGCCCTCTGCTCGCTGTTGTAGGGAAAAACTCCTACAAATTGTACAATAGTGAGGGTAAATAATTAAAACGTGTCCGTTAATTAGAACAAATCTAACAAGTAGGCACCAAGGAATGCAAGAGATATAAATATATTACCTCATGTGGTGATCAAATGGTGCAAAATTATAATCAGTCTCATAATTGATCAATCTCATGAAATTAAATAATGATTATGAATTTCAATATTAAATATTAAAATAATAACCAATGATATAACCGCATGCATAAGTTCTTTGAGGTGGTAGGCTCAAGCATTTATCTGAATAATAATCAGACCAATGACAAGGTTTAATGACATAAAATCTATTAAAACAAACATCTGAACTAAAATCCTAAATGGCTAAATAAGAGAATATGAAAGGGGACTTGTGTTGCGTGTGTGTCTAGTCACATGTTCACCAGCACTCGTGCAGGAGACAAAAGCTCCTCTATCTTGGAGAGAAATATGAACCAGCCTTTAGCATGGAGTGCTAAATCTGGCCTGGAAATTAGAGGAATGGCATGGACAAAAGGCTACAGAAGTCAGCTACATCTAGTTCATCTCAGTGTACCCTTATACAAGACCATATATCGACTGGGTGTATATAATGCAGGAGAGAATGCATGCACAGATTTTAGTTAAAAGGAAGGCGGATTGTGAGGTAATGGTAGTAATAGAGTATATACGTTAGCTATGCAGGCTAGGCTGTAGTAGTTAACTAACAAGCGACATGATATAATTTAAACATATTACATAAAATCGTGAATGCAATTCTTGTGTTACATAGACTATGCACATTTAACTTGTTGCTATGTTGCAGAATGATGGTAAGTGTAAAGTTAGTTAAACTGATCTCTTGATGGATCAGTTTCTTTAGCCTACTAGCAGTATAGCTAACACATTTATTTGGAGTTATAAACCGCTGGTCGGGGCTGTAACCCAAGAGGGACCGTACATCTCACTCACTACGTGTTCCTTTACTGGCAGGCCAAGTCATTCAAGTCATTTGTGCATACTTCACCATTAATAAAACACTCACTTGCCAAATATAGTATTCACGTTCTAGTCCTCTCTCTCCGGCTGTACAGTGGTCACTGGTTTCATTTGGCGCTTCTGCTGTAAGAGATCTTCCCAGCAGCAGCACATTTATACATATTTTCTTAGTATTTCTACAGGAACTACTTTTGTTCGCAAAACCACCACCAGATGGCAAATGTGAGCACTCAAAACCATATCTGGCAGTTAACACTTCAACTGTGGCACTCACGAGCGAAGTAGAACAGTGTTATCGCTGCTCTTGTTTTAACTGGAAAGGAGAGGAAAATATTTTTTAAAGATAAGCTGAAAATAGGGACATGCTTGTTACACATAATATTTTTGTGTGTATATGAGTCACATTTACTATCTATAAACGGTTATTCAATGAACTTCGTGGTCAGACTGTGAAACTTAATAATAGTCAGATAATTTTGAGCACAGTCTAAAGTCATCCATGTTAGTTTCACTTAGGATATAGGGGAGAGTTTGTATAAATGTAACGCATCACAAATGTAACACGGTAAATTAACTTTTTGTTCACTGCCGCTAGTTGTCATTTGAGGATTGTATATGCACAATTCAGTCCTATACCCAGGGCCGGACTTTAGGCAGGGTTAAGCTGGGCTGCAGCCCAGGGCCAGAGCTGCAGAGAGAAAGAAGCATTAAAAAAGACATTTAAATTGACAGAATTTTTTAAACCTGTTCTCGATGATGCAGCAGTACCATCACTCTTGTCACAGTCTGAGACCGTTGGACAAATGGAGACTTGTTCAACAGCTAGCGCTAGCACCAGCATCAGCACAGGACCACCGTCCTTGTCAGCAGCAGCTAACGTTGAAGAGGCAGAGAGCATGACTTTGGAGAGAGAGAGCATTCCCGACCACAGAGGCCTTCGAGCAACCAAGTCGGGCTGCCACTAATGTTAACGTTACCGCTACTGAGGATCCTTACAGCACTGATCCTGCTCGCTGGGGAAAGGAAAGGTTAGATGATTCAGTCCGAGCATACTGGGCTAAGAAAGGGCCAGAGTCCTGCCAGAATAAGGATGTGGATATCAAAGCTTCAGAACAAGTATACAAACAGCAGAGACGTTTTTTCTCCAAATTTCACTTCAAACGCAAGCTCGTAAATGGTGAGTACATATCAAGGCAATGGCTCTTATATTCCCGTGTGTTTTGTTTTGCATGCCGCATCTTCAATGATGGTAAGTTACCATTGGTAACTGTCAGTCCATCTTCGAAACTGGCTTTGCGACTGGAAATATGTTGCTGAGCGCATAGGAGAGCATGAAAATAGCGAACACCACAGGAAAACGATACTGACCTACATTACACTAGCATCAGACAGCGGAAGACTAGATACAGAACTGCAAAAACAGTTTGAGTCAGAGTGTGTCTACTGGACCAACGTTTTGAGAAGAGTGGTGGCGGCTGTGAAGTTTTTGGTCAAGAGGGGACTGGCTATCCGAGGCTCCCGTGACATATTTGGCAGGCCTGATAACGGCAACTACATTGACATTCTAGAGGTAATAAGTGAGTTTGGCCCATTTTTGAAGGCGCACATACAGAAATTTGGAAATGCAGGATCAGGCACCCCTTCATGTCTTTCACCTAAAACATGTAAGGAGTTTATTGAGCTCATGGGTGATCGAGTTCTGTCAGAGATCGTCAGTGAAGTCAAAATGGCCAAATACTTTTCTATTAGCATCGATTCAATCCCAGATGTTGCACACGTAGTTCAGCTCACATTCATTTTACATTATGTGTCAACTGGAGGAAACATTCAAGAGCGATTCTTACGATTTCTAGCCCATTGAGGCTTTATGTGAGTCTGCGCTCAAAATTTTAGGAGAGATGAATATTGACATAAGCAACTGCAGGGGGCAGTGCTACTACTCCTTGCACACCCCCAGGGCCTCTGGCCGAGGCGGGGGCACTGGTTTGCTCATTTCCTTGTCCTGGAAGTTCTGTGTCCTCCCCAGTCTTAATCTTATTTCCTTCTCCTTTGAATTCCATGCAATTACTGTAATCCATCCCTCAAAACTTCACATTATTGTTCTGTACCGTCCTCCAGGTCCACTTGGCTGCTTCCTAGATGAGCTGGACACTCTCCTACGCTCCCTCCCTGAGGATGGCACTCCTGCTATTCTACTGGGAGACTTCAACCTCCCACCAGAGACCTCCCAACTATCCAGGGTTGCCTCACTCCTCCAGTCTTTTGCCCTATACCAGTCTTCTTCTCCCCCCCCACACAAGGCTGGTAACCAACAAGACCTTGTATTCACCAGAAGCTGCTCCATTCCCCAACTTATGGTGACATCCCTCCATGTCTCAAACCACTTATTTCTTTCTTTCTCCCTCTCCTACTTACTCCCCCACAATTCTTTTAACTGCTCACCCACAGTAACTTTCAAGAGAAATCTCTCTACTCTGTCACATTCCTCCCTCATCTCCACTGCTCTCTCTACACTTCCCCCTCCTGCTTCTTTCTCTAACTCTGCCAGTTGACCTTGCTACCTCCACCTTCAACTCCTGCCTCTCCCAGTCCCTTGACTCACTTTGTCCTCGTGTCCAAACCAGCCCGCTCCTCACCCCCCTGCCCATGGCTTACTGAGTCACTACACTCCAACAGAACATCACTGCGGCCTGCAGAGAGGAAGTGGAGGAAATCCCATTCTCTGATGACCTGACCGCATATCACACCCTGCTGGCAACTTTCACATCTGCCCTCACATCAGCTAAAGCCTCATTTTTCCAATCATAGATCAGTGCATTTGTCTCTAACCCACGCAAACTATTCTCCACCTTATCTTCCCTCCTCATTCCTTCTCCACCCCCATCTCCCTCTTCCCTTTCTGCAGATGACTTTCTGGCCGCCTTTGAAGGAAAGGTGGCTGCAATCCGGAGCTCCTTTGCCCATCCAGTGAACCCCCCAACCCCTGGGACAAACCCACGGCCACACTGACCTCCTTCGAGATGCTGGAGGACTCCGATGTACTGCAACTCATCACTTCTCATCGTGCAACCGCCTGTCCACTTGAACCCATCCCATCTACAGTCCTCCAATCCATTTCCAGCGAGATCCTTCCCTACCTGTCCTCCATTGTTAATTCCTCCCTTGCCTCTGGTCATGTTCCCTCTGATTTCAAGATGGCTCATGTTACCCCACTCCTCAAGAAATCCACCTCAGACCCCTCTGATGTAATGAATTATCGACCCGTATCGCTTCTACCTTTTCTTTCCAAAACCCTTGAGCGAGCAGTGCTTAAACAACTAACCTCTTTTCTCCATCAGAACGACCTACTAGACCCTCATCAGTCTGGCTTCCGATCCGGGCACTCAACAGAGACTGCCCTCCTGGCTGTGACGGAGGCACTCGCCACTGCAAGAGCCTCAGGCCTCTCCTCTGTCCTGATCCTCCTTGACCTGTCTGCAGCATTCGACACAGTCAACCACAAAATATTCTTCTCCACCTTGGCTGACATGGGCATTGCCAGGACCGCCCTGTCTTGGTTCGCTTCCTATCTTGCAGATAGGTCCTACCAGGTCTCCTGGATGGGGATCTGCCTCTGCTTCTCATCCCCTTGTTACGGGAGTACCGCAGGGATCTGTACTGAGTCCTCTGCTTTTCTCCATATACACCACACCATCTTGGTTCAGTTATTAATTCACACGGCTTCTCCTACCATTATTATGCAGATGATACGCAACTGTTCTTTTCTTTCCCACCCCTCTGCCTCACAGGTTGATGATAAGATATCTTCCTGCCTGGCTGACATCTACCTGGATGGCCAGCCACCACCTGAAGCTCAACCTCAACAAAAGTGAGCTGCTGTTCTTCCCATACAAGACCTCCCCACTATGTGAGCTCTCAATCATGGTTGATGGCACCACAGTGACTGCCTCTCACTCTGCAAAGAGCTTGGGGGTGGTCCTGGATGACCAACTGGACCTCAAGGAGCACATCAAGGCAACATCACGGTCCTGCAGATTCCTTCTGTACAACATCAGAAGGATTCGACCATACCTGACGACGCACTCCACCCAGCTGCTCGTCCAGGCTACGGTGACCTGTCGCCTTGATTACTGCAACTCTCTCCTTGCAAGCCTGCCAGCTTGTGCCATACAGCCACTACAGATGATTCAGAATGCCGCTGCCCGACTCGTCTACAACCTTCCCAAATTCTCCCACGTCACTCCTCTGCTGCGATCACTCCACTGGCTACCGGTCGCTGCCAGGATCCGGTTCAAAGCCCTGACCCTTGCCACTTGTTACATGTTGCCCCATCCCAGCACTTTGGTAATTTGTATTTGTCCTAATACTGTAGCTTATTCTTCTGCCTAGTTGGCTTTGCAGAGGTTAGGTCTGAATAGTGTTCACTGTGTGAACTAAACTGTGTTCTTGGCTAGAAATAGCTGTACAAAATAAGTATTGTATCTTACTGAACCTGTGTTTAGTAGTTGTCTATGACCATGAAATGCACTTTTTGTACGTTGCTTTGGATAAAAGCGTCTGCCAAATAAATGTAATGTACTAGGTCAAGATGCCACTTTATTAAAATGTACGCCTTTTAATCAGTGAAGTTACTAGCTCCAGTCAGTGCAACAATTTCTTTCCCACACTCAGCCAACTCTCGCATGGTGTGAATTCACCCTTAGCTCAATGATTCCTTTAACAGAAGCTACTGCTAAGAATAGTTTACGACTATACTTGAACATTTACAAAAAAAAAAAATTTTTGGGGCTTTTTTTCAGCTTTATTACACAGAATAGTGTAGAGAGACAGGAATAACTAGGAGGAGAGAGAGGGAGAGGGAGAGACATGCGACAAGGGTTGGCGGTCGGACCCGAACCGCAGACATCGCAGCTCGCAATGAGCATGTGGAAAGCGCTCTATGGGCTATGCCACTGGAGGCCCCTTACTTAAACATTTTTATCAATTGTAACAACATTGATTCTGCAGTATCAGTCTCAATCTTGCTGCGGACTTTGGGAAAGTGGGCGGCACTAAATAGTAGATACAGTATTCATATATTATATCAATTGTTCAGTAGGCTACTTTTTGAGTTTTCGTACCAATTTAATCTTTCAGTTCATCTGAGTCATTCAGTACATTCAGCACAATCAATTCATTTCGGTCATTTGAGTTTTTCAGTACATTCAGTATATTTTGTTCATTTGAGTCATTGAGTCATTCAGTGGATTTTGTTCATTTGAGTCATTTGAGTCATTCAGTACATTCTTTTTTCATTTGAGTCATTCAGTACATTCAGTACATTTTGTTCATTTGAGTTATTTGAGTCATTCAGTACATTCAGTTCATCTCGTTCAGTTGTGTCTTTTGAACTTTTAACGAATTGAAGGAAACAAACGAAAGACCGGTCTGACGGGCTTCCGCTCCAGCACAGTAGTACAGAAGCGATTCTTGTAATTTATTTTATGAGATAAATAGTATCAACAAAGCCTACAATCCTGTAGCCATGTGCCAGTTGCTTACATTTTGATGCATTATTGTCTTCAGTGTTTAGTGACAAGAGGCATGCAGTGGCTGAAGGAAGAATCCAACTCGGTCATGCAAACTCATTCTCAAACTGGTTCAGTGAATAACTGCTCAGAAATAAGTAACCTACTGTTCCTTTATTGGTGAATTCCTACATAGCATGCACCGTTGTTAGGCTTTTCACAGATGATTGTGCACCATTTAGCGTGCATTTAAAAATAAAAGGTGCACAAATTAGGTTATGCAAGTTGCAAAATTGTTTGCAACCAACAAAGAATTGATTATAACTATATAATCTACTTACTTACTCAATCCTCTTTGTTCCCTGTGGAACATAAGACTGCGACTATCTGCTTCCATCTGGTCCTATCCTGTGCAGCATGTTGTGCCTCGCCCCAAATTAGGTTAGCCTTTTTCAGTTCCGAGGTCACAGTTTTCCACCAGGTTGTTTTTGGCCTCCCTTGTTTCCTCTTTCCAGGTAGGGTCCATCTCAAGGTTACTTTGGGAATGCGGTCCTGGACCATTCTGAGGACGTGTGCGAGCCATTGGAGCCATCAATGTTATATATTAGGAACTTCTTAATTCCATCGGGATAATAATTACAAAGATGAAACAGAGAGTGCTGGTAAGTATGACTGCTTTTTACTTCGTTCATTTAATCAACACAGAAGTACAACAAACTCCCCAAGAAGCAATGCAGCACGTACGGTAAGTCTAGAAAGGTAACTGGCATACACAATGTAATTACATACATAACAGTCGATGTTTAATTTCCAGATATAATCTATGTGCTATTTTATTAGAAGAGCACAATATTTAGCAGCGTGGGACAATTTCTAATGAATACATAACTTTATTTGTACAGAATCCATTAGGAAATGCATACTGAAAACATACTCTTTTATTTGCATTTTAATTTGGCTACATTATGTCATGCAGTCAAAGAGCTGGGTTAAGTTATAAGTCAATTCCTTTCAATTTCACGCCTGGAAGTGTTTGTCATTGCAATATGAAGATGTTTGGGTGAGGGGGAGTGGTAGGGATCCAGCAGCTGCGTAGGTAGCTCATTGCTGATCCAGACCCTTCACATATTTGTTCTTCAACATTGCCGCTGCTTTCAGTTTATAGGACCATTGCTTTTGAGTGCACATATGGGAGGGGCTTGGAGAGCACAGCCCGTTCAGGCGGATCAATGTTGTTGTTGGATAATTGCTAGTTCACAGCCCAATGGCAAAAATAGTTAAATAGGAGTAGCTGCAGCTTCAGCGAATGGTAAGTTCACAACTTACAGGTGATGAAAAATGAACAAATATTTATTTGGAGGTGAGTCTATACAATTTGTTCACCAAAAAATGAGTTCAAAAAGAACGAATCGTTCGCAAACAACACACCTCTACTTTACACCGTATAGTGCTCTGGTTAGTTAGTTTGTTCCCAGCTGGACTATAAATCCTTCTATTAGGGCACTACTTTGTTATTTTACTTTGTTATTTTTTGTTTTATTATTTTTGAAGGTAAAGCTGGGTGGAACCCTCTGTTGGGGGTACGCTATTTGGACAATTGGTTCTCAGACAGCAGAATAACTGCCTTGAAGCTCATTGTTTTAAGCTGTCCCATGCTCAATAAATCTTCGAAGATTAGTCAGATTTTAGGTATGTTGGGGACATACCTCTAATTCTCATACGGGGCACCAAAATGTCGAAGATATCTATATCCTCACAGGTGGCACCAGAATGTAGTAATCAGTCTCATAAAAAAGAAATATAGAAACTATAAATTGGCTATCTCAATTAATAATTACATTAATTACTAAAATTACACAGTAATAGTTTGTCTTAACCAAATCATATTATACATTCAGCTAATACCAAATTAATATAAATGATTCAGCTAAGAGGTGTAGGTATTCTAGTGAGTTAATTTGATTAGCAGTGGCTGACAACCAGGGAAATATAATAAGTTTATTGAACACAAAGCACCAAAAGGGGCAAGGCACCATTCAATACTATAATGTACAACAAACTATGTGTGAGTGCGCATACACATATGTTTATGTGGGTGTTAGCACTGGGCGCGCATGCATGCAAGTATGTGAGGAGACTGGTATGTTTTCCTGCATGTGGGGTTGCGCAACGTGTATGAATGGGGGGTTTTTTGAAACTACCTGAAGCTAGTGGTTAAACAATGGCACATCCCAAACAGATGAAGTATAACAGTATGGTTATCGGTGTGCGTTTATCGAGATCAGCATGCCGTGCTATGACTAGTTTTAGTCATAGTTTAGTATTTAAAATAGACCATAACTGTTCTGTGTGTGATGTTTTTTAAAAATAAAGCAGCGCGGTGGATGGCTTAGAGCCTAAATAAAATGGTAAAACATGTAAAGTTAAAATAACCATTAACACAGTTATGCATATGCAGTCCGAAGCGCTACGATGTTAAACTATATGACCGGTGTTACAGCCTTACTTTGTCCTTTGGATTAGTTCAGTTTTCAGAATGCTTTCTGGTTTCCAGTGTAGGAGTTCAGTGAGGAAATGGGGGAGCCGTTCACCCTTTTTCTTCAGTTCCAAGACATGAATCTTGATCCTTGTCGCAGGTCGCTTGCTTCGTTTGGCTAACTGGAACTGCAGGATCTGTAGCTATTGGTGCGTGGCTGTCCATGGTACTTCTTCGGCCACTTAGCCTCTGGGGCATCTTGTCTACTGCAGCCAATAGCCTAGGGTAGGTCTAAATCCGTGCTTGTGTTGCTTGATTGCAGAAGCCTCGCAAAATCTTCCCAGTGTGTTGCACACAAGAGGGAGAGAGTTGGGGGCAAGCAACTCGGGAGAAGGTGGCGAGTCCCAGGAGAGAGCAAAATGGAACAGAGAGAGTGAAACAAAGGCGACCTCTGTTTTATGGAGGGTCGCGTGTTTAAAATTTACAGTAGGCCAATACTGTAACTGGAAGCCTGTAGTAGGAGGTATGGATAAATGTGTCACCCCTTGGGTGACACTCTTAACACATTGGCTTTGTAGCTTTGTGGACTGTCTTTTGCAGTCCATGGTACCTACAGTTAGTTCTGGACAGGCAGATAAGGACCTGTCCGGATCATCTGACTGCAATACATTTCCCATACTCATTCCCCACGCATTTGCCTTATCACACATCTTGTCATGGTCTGACCTTAGACCAGGTCATAACACTACATATAGAATGTACTTTGAACATGTACATATAGAACAGTGTAGAAGAGTAAAACCAGGTTTCAACCACACATGTGCTAAACTGGCCAACACATTGCGTAAAACCTACAAAAAAATCACGATTGGCTGAAAAAGGTTTCTTTACTCTTACCAATTGATATGAAAGCATAGAGAAAATAAGTGTATTAAAAACATGACAAAATCACAACTCTTTCAATCCTGCTTTCCTACTGTTTTTGGCAATAAACTACAAAAAAACATGGGGGGGGGGGCTGTGAATATGACCTCCTACACTCATTCATGTACAGCCATCTCACTACACACACACACTTTTGCACAACTGTCTACTGTCATTATTGAACACACAGTACAATAAACTGCATTCACTTTAATCTGGCATTCCTTTGACTGTTACAGCTGCACACCTAGCAGTTTCAGGGTCCTTATTTAAACAAAGAACTCTGCACCCCGTAGTCACTCCCCTACAAACTACTGTCAAATCACTTGCAGTCTCCTTCTATTCATTACTGAGGAAAGGTTAAAACATTATTTTGGAGTCAGATAACATTAAATAAACCCAATTCCAGTAGCACCAGGTAAGACTACACCTGGTGTCGCCACCAAGATACTTCCACCATTTTGTGAATCTGAGGGGTTCCTTGCACCAGGGAAGATCATAATGAAGGATCATATCATAACTAAAAAATCACTTACATAAAGCGTTATATAATCAATTATATAAAATTTAATGACTTGATAAATTACAGTTCACTAAGTGCTGATTGTTTACATTCCATAGCCAATGTATTTAATTGTACGCTGCTTCATCCCACACAATGTATTAATTGGAATGTACACTACCGGTCAAAGGTTTTAGAACACCTCCATTTTTCCAGTTTTAATTGAAATTTACGCAGTTGTCTCAATGTACTCTGAAATTAAAGCACAGAACAAATAAACAATTGGAGATTAAAAAAAAGAAATTATGGCATCGTTCTGTTTAACACAATTTATTCTAATTTTTTGACTCATCAAAGTAGCCACCTTTTGTAGATATAACAGCTGAACAAACTCGTGGCATTCGTTCTACAATGGAAATAATATATTGTTCGTAAAGATCTTCCCAACACTGTTGCAGAAGTTCCCACAAATGTGTTGCACGTGTAGGTTGCTTTGCTTTCACGCTTCTGTCCAGTTCAACCCAAGCCAGCTCGATGGGGTATAAGTCCAGAGACTGTGCTAGCCATTCTATGATTTGAAGCCTACCATCTTCTTCTTTCCTTCTAAGATAGTTCTAACATAGCCTGGAGGTTCTGGGTAATTATCTTGCTGCAGGATGAACCCCTGACCAACTAGGCATTGACCAGAGGGTATTGCATGGCGCTGCAAAATGCTGTGGTAGCCCTTTTGGTTCAGGATGCCAGTCACTCTGCAAAAGAGCCCCAGACCATCAGTTGGTGCCACACACTGAGGAACCATGCTTTCACCTACTTGACGGCGTACAAAAACCCTCCGTGATGAACCGAAGATTTCAAATTTTTACTTCAACCACTGTGGTCGAAGTGACCAAGTCTCAGTTTCAAGAAGAGAAGACTTCCAGCTGCAGGTTTGACAGGTCAAGTGGCAGTACAAAAGCCATTGCTAAAATGGCTAAATAAGAAAAAGAGGCTTGCCTGGGCCATGAAGCACTGGCAGTGGACTACTGAAGACTGGAAGAAGGTCTTATGGAGCGATTAATCAAATTTTTAAATCTTCGGTTCATCACGCAGGGTTTTTGTACGCCGTCAAGTATTTTTGAAATTGAGTGTCTTTAAATAGGTATTTTATAATGAGGATATTTCACACTGTAATGTAAGCTTTCATTGGTAGATCAGTAGTTTTTGTGTTTTATGCACCAGATATGACATGAAAGCAGGAACATTGCCAAAACGTGGTGGATGGTTGAATATTGTTTTAATGTCATCCCATCCCCATACAAGAAAACATTACATACTGTAGAGTACAGAAATACATACGAGAGTAAATGATTACAGATTTAGGTACTGTACCGCGTTGTGTGACAATGTTTTTGCATATTTTTTAAAAATCTGATATCAATGGTTCATTTTAAACCATTAGGGGCTCATTTATATGCTTTATAATGGACAAAAAGCATTTTATTCATTTTTGGAGAGATTCTGGATATGTTTCTGGACCCCTAGATATTTTAGACCACTGTACTGACAGAAATCTTGTAATTCCCACTTGAAAATCATGCAAGAGTGAGTTTCCTGAGTCAGAACAGTTGATTTGTAGTGAAATACATAATTACATTGTGATTTACTGCAGTGCAATTAGACATTTTGGATAGATTTGGAGACACTGGGTATACCCTAACTTTTTGCTTTATAGATCTTTAGTAGTTCTACATATCCACCCTTTAATTTTATGAACTTGTGGTCACTGAGTTTTTGATCCAGGTCATGGGATCTCTCAGTATTCCTTGCCAACTAAAAATAAGCTAATTCATTTTTGTTTTTTTTGCCTAGACAATTGCCTTTGTGGCACTTTATTTCTTCCTAATGAATATAAACTAATCTAAATTAGTATTGTAAATGGTATGAATGTCTTCATTTTAAAGCCATTTTTCAAGTCTCTGTGATGCTCACATCTGGAGTTATAATGCTACAAATAGGGTACCCCTAAATGGGCAAGGATTGGCCAGATTTGGCATATGCGCAGAGGGGATAACAGGCCCCCATGGTCAGTTTTGGAATGGACTACCTAAATTACAACACATTTTTTGTCATGTCATGCTGACTGAATGTTCATATATAAACTTGATCTAAAACTGAACAAACCTTAATTTCAATGTGATGGCTGACTACACTTTGCCTAAATAAGATGTGGAATGTCTGGTGGCTCTGATGTTGTTGCCACAAGTTGATGTCTGTTAGTCTGGAACAAAGTCTGTCCTTGGCAAGTGGGAGCTTGGAGTAGAACTGTTCACAGTGGTATGTGGTTCCAAACAGTGATGCCATCTTAAGCACGTTTCCTCAAATTCGGAAATTTGTTAACGCTTATGTTTTGCTTGTAGAAATCTAGCAAATTCATGTTGCTGTGTCTGGCCCTTAGCTGAAAGCTGTTTTGCAATTCAATGATCTCTAGCTGCATGCACATGCAAATTTCTCTAACAAATGAGCACATTCCTTTGCATATGCTGTTGCCCTTTCAGGCTCAGGATTTTGATCACGGAGAGTAGGGAAATGTACCATGTTCCCCCTTTCAAGTTGCACCTGCCACAGCTTTAGTTTAGCTTCAAATGACTTCACATGGGAAAGGAGTGAGATCAGGAGCTGGTTTGCCCCTTGCAGTTTAACATTGAGGTCTGACAGATGGCTGGTAATGTCCACCACGAAGGCAAGGTCATAGAGCCACCTGCTATCATTAAGTTCCTCCACACGACATCCTTTCATTTCCATGAAAACTTTCACAACGTCCCTGAGTTTGTAAAACCTTCTCAGCATGGTTGCCCTGCTTAGCCATCGCACCTCACAGTAGTAAACCAGACATCCATCCTCAGTTTCAAGGCCTTTCAACAATTCCTTGAACTGGCGATTATTCAACCCTCTGCATTTAATGAAGTTAATGCAGGAAGCAACCCTTGTCATCACACTGTTCAGACATAGCGACTATGAGCACAGATTTTCTTGGTGAATGATGCAATGGCATGTGACTACATCACTTGGATCCAGACCAAGACCTGCCATCTCTTTTTTGAGGAGGGTCACTAAACCCTTGTGAGAATGCCCAGATAAACACTATTGTCCAGTGTGGCATGCGTGGGGGGTGTAGTTGCAGATGAGGCTGCAGGGAGGAGGTGCTTGGTAAATGGACTCCGTCTTTGGCATAGTTGTCCTGAATTACTACTAATAAAGCTAGAACACAGAGTTTGAGTTTGGTCATAGTTTGGTTGCAGGAGCACTGAAAGTATAAGCTGACCAATCTCAGGACGCCGGCATCGTGGCCACTTGGGGATTGCACCAACAAGTTAAATCACAATGGTTCATGGAAAATAGCAATCTTTACAGTGACTTCCAGATGCAAGTATGTTTTTGTTTTAGAAAATGTAATCATTTTGAAATCAGTTTGGATAGCATTAAAAACGAACCCTTCTCTGCCTTTATTTCATAAGCCTTGAGGCACACACCTTAATGCCGACCCTTATTCAATTGCAGTTCTGCTTATATCTAGTCTTCCTTGCTTACCATGTTGAATACAGAATTCACCTGGAGTAAAACCATCTGCCAAATGACAAATTTGTAAATTGTATACCATTGAACTGCCTTGACTAGGACATAAATTTGTAATTATAAGTCATTCACACAGTTCTGTTTTAAGCGTTAAGCACTAATCATTGAAAGCAAACTGGAAAGAAGCATATTGGCAGTTACCTTTAAGGAAAAGTACAAAGTCTTTCACTTCACAGGAACAGTCCCATGGGTTCCCCTCCAGCCGCATCTGTGTTGAGTGCAGTGGGAGGTATGTCTCCGGGCTCAAACGGGTCAGTTTGTTTCCAGAGAGGTCCAAATGAGCAAGCCTATTCTGTGTGTAAAAGCTTCTGAGGGCAATGGTGTAGATCTTGTTGTTAGCCAAGTTCAGGCTTGTGAGACCAGAGAGGCCAGTCAGACTGTGTTCTTCCAAAATTTCTATGTCGTTCTGGAATAGGGTGAGGTTTTCCAAATTGGCTGGCTGGCAGAACCATGACACACTGATCTGGGAGAGATTATTCTGGTACAAGCTAAGCTTCTTTAGCTGGCAGAATGACTGGAATGCACCTGTGGAGACTGTAGTAATTCCAGCATTTGCTATTGTTAGACTGCTCACAGATTCCAGTGTTTCACCACTGAACATACTGGAATTTATTTCCCTCAAATTGCTAACTAAGATGACGATGGAGGACAGGCCAGGAGGAAAGCCTGAAACAAACACAAAAACATGGTAAACGTCATAAATAAATCATAACAAAGTTGATTAATGGGAGTTCAAATTAGACTGTTATGGATATGGTGATGTGGAATCTATTAGTGGGGGCCTGTCTTTTTTAGGAAATGGTATACAATTGGTGTTGTAAAGATAGTCCTGCATGGGTAAGACTTTGGTGATCTGCACCTGCCATGGACACTACACCACAGTGTTCCTGTCATGCAGCCTACGAATATAATTTTTTACTTCCCTCAAACTCTCTGACCCTTTGATTCAATCACCCACATCCTGACCTGCGACGATGCTGATACATTTCTCTCATATTTAAAATTAATTTTATATAAGGCTATCGGTAAGTTAAATGCTTGCACAAAGATATAGTGTAAGCCCCTGAGTTAATACTTTGAGAATTCTGCCAAAAGAAAGAAAATGGCTAATTTTCATAAAAAATAGTCCAATGGTGGCACTATCATAAATGCCAACAAAAACATTTTTACATAACTGGAATGAGTGGCAAACATGCTTAACGAAAATGTTTACTGTAGCCTCTTTAGCCATGGAGTGACTGGCAAAGCACTTGAAATACTGTAGTTTAAACCAAGATTAATTAATGTTCTTTGGGGTGTTAGTAAGTAATTGATGATTAATTATTCTTCATTACACATTCACGTCGATCATGCTTAGTGATTAAAAAGATACATTTTATTTCGGGTTGCCTAATGCACCCCTCTTTCAGAGAAAACGTAATTATATAAATTGTCCACCAGACTGAGCTGTATATATAAACCTACAGTGAGAGATTGGACATTTACATCTGGGTACTGGCACTCAAATGCTTAGGCAAGATGTTTACCATTATGTTCCATCTGCCTTAATTCAACTCACCAATGCCCTCTTGGTGAGTTGAATTAATGAGCTATTATATATATATAGTTAAAAACTACACAACAGAGAGGGAAGTCTGGGCCATTATTTTATGTCATTGAGCTTGATGACGTATAACGTCGGAGCAGACTTCCCTCTCTGTTGTGTAGTTTTTTGATAATTCTGAGGATAAAATTTAAAGAATATTTGATATGATTTTGATATGCAAAACATGTACATCAGGATAAAGAGGTTGTGTAATTATTTGCTCATGAGAATATAATCTTTAACGTTTTCCTCTATGGAAAATAGAAACCATTGTTTCAAACCACTTCCTAGGTCCAGTCGCTTGTTTTGTAGTGTGTGGAACTTTAACATTCTATTGCTGACAGCACAATTATGCAGTCCTCTGACAATCTGAAAAATACAGAGCTAATTTACTGCCGGTATTACTTACACGTGTTTCACAACTTTCCACATATGATAGGGAAAAGAGCCTCATGTGTTTGCACCAATCAAAATTAAGGTATCCACAGACAATCAGGGGAAGAGTAGCTCATAACCAATCAGAAAGAGCAGCAAAGTGGCAGGGAGTAGGGGTGCCTGTCTCCCTAAATTTTGGAATCAGCACTGACTCTGGCTGAAATTTCTGGAGTTGTGGAATCGACTCTTCAACTCCAATAGAATTTGATTTCAAAAAGCACTTTTTAGGCCTACAATATGCTTGACCTAGCCCAGTGGTGTCAAACTCGTTGCCATGGAGGGCCGTGTGTATGCAGGTTTTCATTCCAACCAATTAATGCTGCCTTAATTGAGTCCAATTACTCATTCAGCCATATGCGTTTAACTGCATTGAAGCACAGAATATAAGAAAATCTTTATTTAGACAATGCGGGTCACCATAGACGTCGGGTCACCATTGTGCACAAACCTGCATCCCTAATTCAGCAAATAATTTAACTAATTATATAATCAAGATCTGAGGCTGGAATGAAAACCTGCATACACACGGCCCTCCATGGCAACGAGTTTGACACCACTGACCTAGCCTATACTAAACATTGATAAGCCAATCAGTGGTGTATTCTAGTATAGGCTACTTGTGAACATATGCTTGCCCTGATTTGCAATTCAATTTAAGCCTAAACTGAGCAAAAAATTAAGAAGAAATGAGTCCCACACTTACTGCCCACTGTTTCTTCCTAGCTGCAACCACCCGATGATGTCCAGAATTCCATACATTAATTAGGCCTATTGTCTAATGTGCAATGGCAAGACCATAAAATATGTAGAAAAAGTGTAAGTTTAAGAATAATTAAGCCTGTTGTTGAATGTGTCAAGGTAACACATTAAAAATATGCAGTGAGAAAGTGTTTAAGAATAACTATGTTTCATTGAATCACAAGAAGCTAGACTAGGCTACGAAAACATAATTGAAATGAGTGTCCGTGATGAAGAATAGGCTACAGTAAGAATACCATGGAGGTATTTTTGTAGCAAAAGTCACAAATCTGTAGAATGGATTCACAGATCTGTAAATGGGATTTTGCAAATCAGTTGAATGGATTCACAAATCTGTAAACAGTTTCCCAAATCTGTAATTTAATATGAGCATACACACAATAACAAACTTGAACAAAGACAACTAGAACAATGTTAATGGCAGACTGTGCAGGATTTTTTACTTGAATATTATAAAATAACCATGTTAAGGCATATCTACGATTCACTGGTAATCAATTTATTTACTTAGTTTTGCTGAATTGTGCACCTTTTACCTGTATTTTTTATTCTAAAATGTGCTCAGGTGTTCATGGGCATGATGCTCTTTTCTGTGTGGGGAGGGGTGGACATGGCTACAGAGCCTGTGGATTTTTGGATAAGATTCCAACAAAGTGTTTGTTGCTAGTTTGCTGCAATTGACAACCTGTTAAAATACTTGGATTGCAATTGTGGTTGGAATAAAAACTAGCATTCACAGTGGTACCCAAGGACTGAGTATGAGAAACACTGTTTTAGTTAAGAATTGTTGATGTAAAGGCTAATTACTGATCACTGATCACTATCACATCACTATTAAAATAAATAGACATTGGAGATGCACTAATAAAATGGAAATTTAACTGATATAATATATAAATACAGTTTTGCCATTAATGGCATGATGCATCAGTAGAGGAGGGACAGAGACTGTCCGTAGCCAAAACATGGAATGCTAACAAGCTATTGTCAGTTAGCTATCAATCTAATGTCCTGTTAGACTGTAAACAAAATGCATGTGGACAAGTACTGTCCACTGGTTTTGTGGTGACATTACGCAATTCGACTACGAAAGATTTCAAAAATGAAACTCAAGCTATCAAGATAAACTCATTTGATTCGTGATAAACTGAGCTCGCTAAAAAAACAGGCAATGACTTGGTTTGACAAGGATTTTGTACTAACTTACAGTGCAGCGCCCTCTTCATTCTCCATCACAGCTCCAATGTGCTTTCTCATACGGTGTTCATCAATCGCTATTGTGCTCCCATGCCAGGCAAATTCAGCTTTGCACATTTTGCAGCAAACTGTCTTCTTTGTGTTCTGCAATGTAAAGTGTTCCTATACTTTTGAAGATTTTGAGTTGCACCCGAGTTTCCACTGGGAGAACTGCCACTCTGTCTCCGCCATCTTCCCAATTTGTTTTCATTCTAGTAACGTAAAATAATGTGCAAGACCTAACTTTAAAAAACAAGATCCAACTAATCGATAATTTAATTTGTTGCGAACTAATGTTAATTGTCAGTTTTGTTGACATCTTCGATTAGTTGTTGCAGCCCTACAGCGAAGCAAAAAGACAAGCCAACAGGGCTAAATCAAAAACTAGAGTCAACCTTGGAATGACTTTTCTTCGGTGGCGCCAGCTGAAGTTTACCAAGGGGATGAGAAACGATGCAGAGCTAGGCCTGTTTTCTGTTGGACCTGGAAGTAGCATTACTTTTAGCTAGTTATCTTACACAGCTACATGCCAAGGTTTGGGTAGCTTTTGTATCGAATTCTGTTCTTCTATCAAGATGTCTTCCCCCAGAGAAACTGCTGTTACTGTTTATAGTTGCAACTTCACTAGCTTGGTAATTCACCTGCATTTATTTCAATTCATTTCAATTATTTCAAATTAATTCGATACATAAAGCCACCTTCACTAACAAAGCATGGACTTTGAAATTTACTTTATATGTATATTAGCTAGCTATAATAGACCTATGGCCAGGTAAATGTCCAGGGGAGTATTTCAGGAAGCAGGATTACGAAGTTGGCTGTATAACTGCGTGGAGTAACACCCAGGACAGCTCTTTTTCAGTCCATGTCCCAGATTTGGGAGGGTTCCGAGTTTACTTCCAATTATCCACTTTACTCAGTAATCTAATCATGCTT
This sequence comes from Anguilla anguilla, assembly GCF_013347855.1. Lineage (NCBI taxonomy): Eukaryota > Metazoa > Chordata > Actinopteri > Anguilliformes > Anguillidae > Anguilla > Anguilla anguilla. The sequence goes on along the minus strand of NC_049210.1, from coordinate 25,786,878 downwards.
CATGATTACACAGCCTAGAATAGCTAAATACCAAATGAAGAAAAACACAAATTAGCTGCACTGGTACTATGGAGTAACTATGCTGTACAATGTTCCTACGTGCTAAGGGGTGCACTTAGTGTAAAGATTGTTATAACAACGCCTAATTACTGTTACCATCTACATGGAGACATTTTTTGCAGCCAAAAATGCTATTTTCAATATCTCTAAAGCATCTCTTCGCTTGACATTTTGCTTATATTGCTCGAGGGTGTGTCCTCAACTGAAATGTGGGTGAGGTTGAGGACAAAGGAGGTGTGAGTGGGGTTTACAAACATAGCGTCTACAAGGGCAGCAAAATCCTACATAGTATACCTTAAATTTAGGCTATATTGAAATAATTTACCAGGACTTAGCGTAGCCTAGCAATAATTTGGAATCTAGGACAGGCTATTCCTTTATGTAGCTAATGTCCCTAATGCACCCTAGATTTTAAAATATAATATATAGTATATATTTGGTCTTAGATGTTTATTTTTTGTTTTCTGCATTAGTGTTTCAGTAGAAAAGAGCAAATGTATGATTTCCAAACATGAATTTTACAGATACATTTTTGTATTTTGTTAAATAAAGTAATATTTTAAGTAATAGACTACTTTTCAGATAAAAATTGATCAAGGATCTCTGGGATTACCTGGAGAGCCAGAAGCAAGCGAAACAGCCAAAATCTGCAGAAGAACTGTGGCAAGTTCTCCAAAATGCTTGGAACAACCTACCAGCCGATTTTCTTATAAAACTGCCGGACAGTGTACCTAAGAGAATTGATGTAGTTTTAAAGGCGAAAGGTGGTCACACAAAACATTGATTTTATTTTGTTTTTAACTATTTACTGCTCTTTATATTATTTTTTCGATATTTATAACCTTTCATTTCATTATTCTGAAAGCATCTTAGCTGTACAGAATTTTTTTTTTTTACAGGTGCCTAAGACTTTTGCACAGTACTGTACATTTATTGATTATGATAATGAGTTGGTAACAGGCTAATTGAAAACAATAATTTGTATAATATGATGAATAAGATTATACGAGAAAATTATGATTTTGCGATGGCTAAACATAAGAGGTTGGCAGTACTACCATTTAACATTTAGGGTTAGTTTGTGTTATTGGTTAGTGACACGCTACTCTGTTATTTGGTTAATTCCTTATACCAGTCTCATAAAAAATTTAAGTTCAACAATGTAAACTACAAGGTCAGGGAATTTGCTATTCCCGACCAGAGGTGGGTAGTAACGCGTTATATTTACTCCGTTACATTTACTTAAGTAACTTTTTGAATAAATTGTACTTGTAAGAGTAGTTTTAATGCAACATACTTTTCACTTTTGAATAAATTGTACTTGTAAGAGTAGTTTTAATGCAACATACTTTTCACTTTTACTCGAGTATATTTGCGAAGAAAAAATGTTACTTTTACTCCGTTATATTCGGCTACATTCCGCACGTTACTTTTATTTTTTACCCATTTTTTACTCAATGGACATTCTGTTTGTTTCATTCTCTCAGAAAGACTTCAGCCAAAGAGGCTGACTGGTCTTTGCTTTGGCTCTGTCTCAGCCCCAAATGACTCCGTTTCACCAATCAAACATAGCCAGTCACAGCACACAGGAGGATGAGTGGGCGACAACAATGGCTGAAACAACGGCGGGTGATTCGTAGGAGGCAGAACACCCCTGGCTTCATGTTCAAATTATGTTTTACTTACAGACTACCAAAAACAGTAGTTACATTATGCGCTGCCTTCTTTGTCTGCCTAGAAATGTGGACATTTCAGCCTACAAGAACTCAACTTCGAACTTGAGAAAATATGTGGCGGTAAGTTGTAGGTTCGTTTTGGCTGTGGATAGCTAACTATTTGACTGAGTGGTCATTTATTGTCTTGGACAATCCGTTTGTGAAATATACGCGCATCGGTACCTTCCAAAATAGCTGTGCCTAATACCACACGCCTTGTTTACGGCGTTGTCGCCCTTTTTAGTACAGTCTGGCTTGATTGACAATTCATTTATTCAGTAGGTGAGAGTATAAGCTTTCTAACGATGTATAACATGTCTAATTTTGCTTTTGGAATAGCGTTTTTTAGGTCAGCATAACCGAAATTTTTCTTATCATCTCATTCACTTATGCATTCACTCACGAAACAAGGTCAACTATTTTTCGTAATTTCTTGGGAAATACTATTATTGTATTATAGTATTGAGGACTTCTGGGCATAGCTAAGCTGCATGTTTGCTGATAGACCTAGCTGACATCGTTTTCTGGAGCAAAACAGAAGCGGATTGAACTGTATTGTTGATTTACTGTCTCTGTCTCCATCTACTGAACACAGATAAGATTTCATCATTGCTATGTAAGTAGGCTATTATTGTTCAAAATACTTCGGTTATATACGTTATTTTTGAAATTGAGTGTGTTTAAATACGTTACTGGTATTAATGTGGATATTTCACACTGTAATGTAAGCGTTAGTTAGTGTAATAGTTTTTGTGAAGCATGCAACAGTCATGACGTGAGCGCTGGAACATTGCATAGCATTGCATAGCATACATAAGTTTGTTTACGCTAAACCGGAAGTTCTGCACATATTCCGCGCAAGGCATCATGGGACTTTGGAATATTGTGGATAAGTGCATCATAAGGTACAATAATGGTGCGACAAAGCATTATGTTTTCCACATATAAAGTTTCTGTTTGAATTTGAGCAGGCTCCTCTTTGTTGTGATGATGAGTCTATTTTAATGGATAAATCCCCTGTAGCCTCATTGATATTTTTTCTGTCAACGGAGGGTTCACCCCAACAAACTAATGAGGTATATAGACTTAATAGAGTACAACAGAAAGCGAAAATCTTCCTCTTCTGACGAACCTCTAGTGTATTGTTTTATTTAAAGGGATATGATTTAGGTCATATTTGAATTTGCACATGGCTATTTTATATTTAGTTTATTTCTACTGGACAAGCATTTACAATTTTATATTTTGGACATTTGGATTTTTACGTTCATCTTGCTCTGCTTATTTCAACATTAAATCAGATTATATGAAGTAACTCAGTACTTGAGTAGTCTTTTCACAAGATACTTTCTTACTCTTACTCAAGTAATTATTTGGATGACTACTTTTACTTCTACTTGAGTCATTATTATTTTAAAGTAACAATACTTTTACTTGAGTACAGTTTTTGGCTACTCTACCCACCTCTGTTCCCGACCAACATACGCACAACCAACAAAACACAACAACAAACAGCAGTAAAATAACCTAAACAGGTATTTCAAATTTTACTCAATACTATAATTTGATGTCAGTGTAAAGTAAAATGCGTTTCAATATTTAATGGTGATAGTAAGCAAGGCCAGTCCTTAATTCCATTGGGTGATGCTCGTTCAGCTCGTCAGCTGGTCCCAGGGGTTCGTGGCAGGTGCGCAGAGACTTGGGAAACTTCTTTTGTGAAGTCGGGGTTGCAACGGTTTCCAGTCAAGATGACGGATGTGCACAATCTTCCACTTGGACCCGGCCGCAAGGAAGATACGGAGGAAAAGTATGTATATGCGTGTTCCTCAAACAGCTGTAGATGGGAAATAAACCAGCTTGGTTTATTTTGCGGGAAGGTCTCCAGCAAGGTGCGAGTTGGGAAGTGCAGCATAGTCTGGTAATGTCCTTAAGGAGATACGCGTCTGTTCTGTTAGGCAAAGCCTTACCTCAGAGCAACGTTGTTAGGTTTTTATACTCAAAAGTCACTGAGACGACGGAACCCCATGTGTAATCTCTGTAATGTGATTGGTTTGTTATTTTAGCTACACAAATATTTGACTGGCTTGTGGTATTGGAGCAGTCAATGAAACGTGGATTGATAGACCATTGATTACTGCGCTAATGTTTAAGCTTGTTAAATTGGGCTCCCCATTCCTCCAAAAAGGAGGTGTTCCTTGCCCCAAGCTGATGCTTAATTGATCTTGCAGAGAGTTTATTGCAGGGTCACAAAAGGAAGGGGACAGGCACATACTTCCTTGGTTGACCAAGAAAGTTAAGGATGAACATGACTCAGTCCTGTGGTCTGGGACCCAGAGACCCAAACTTTCTGTGTATAGTTATACGTTGTTACACTGGGTTATGATTAAAAAGTTGACTTACTGAAAGTGTTATATAAGAAATTATATAGAATATCATACAGATCTTATGGTAACTTGGTAAATGTATTTCTAAAAGTGTACTTTTAAAAGCCTATATATCTAATGCCGAGTTCACGCTACACGATTGTAGCCCTGATTTTCCACTCGCCGACAGTGTTTGGAGATCGCCGACAAAAGCCCCAGATCAGAGGCAAATCGGCGTTCACTCGGGGCTCGCAAATCGGTGCTCGATCGCTATGTGTGAACTGTTCAAAGACGTGATCCGAGAGACTCGCCGATGCATCGCAGACGCCCGAAAGATATCAAGCAGGCTAAATATCTGGACCTGTCCAAATCCTGTGGTGTGAAGTGCTGTGACTGGCAATGAGGGCAGCGACGAGCTACAGCGAATGAGAGCGCAAGACATGGGGTAAGGGGAAACCTGGGGGAGGATTTGTAACACCTGCAACACGACAACATCAACAAGCATGGCTACATTATGGCTTTATTTATTTATTTATTTATTTATGGCTTTATTTTATACATGGCTCCATCTCTCTCTGCAGAACAGACAATCCTTGCTGCCTGCGAATCCCAATCCATTCTCTCACCCATATTCTTTTCTTTTTCTTCCTTGTTTTTTCGCTGCAAATCAGCGCACAAACAACTTGGAACGCTCGTTTCTTGTGGACATCTATTTTTGGAAGAAAAAAATCCTGTCTTGCGCATGGTATCGCATCATTTCCCGTGTCACTTCTCACATGTGTTTTTGTGACAAAACATACTTTGGAGACCGGTTATGCTTTAAGCTCCTCCCGGATAGCTGAGCTCCTCACTCTATCAAGGAGAGCAAGCCCTGCCACCCTATGTAGAATCCCCATTTTGGTCGCTTGTATTCGCAATCTCACTCTTTCGGTCACTACCCATAGCTCATGACCATAGGTGAGAGTAGAGATGAAGATTGACTGGTAAAATTTGGCTCAGTTCCTTCTTCACCACCACCATCCGATACAATGCCCGCATTACTGCAGCCACTGCATCTACATGGCTGTCGATCTCCAAATCCCAACCGCATAACACTCAGCTGCAAACCGCTCTAGTGTGCATCGAAGGTCACAGTATGATGAGGCTAAGAGTAGGATGTCATCTGCAAATAGCAGAGATGCCACTCCATTGTCCCCAAACTGGACACACTCCATACCTCAGCTGTGCCTTGAAATCCTGTCCATGAATACCAAGAAGAGGAGGGGAGACAAAGCGCATGCTTGGCGGAGTCCGACACCCACTTTGAACAAGTTTGACTTAATGCTGAGAATGCGAACACAGCTTTCTCTCTGAGCATACAGGGACCGAATGACACGCAACAGTGACTCCGGCACCCTGTACTCCCGCAGCATGTCCCACAAGATACCTCAAGACACACTGTCATATACCTTCTCCAAATCCACAAAACACATGTAGACTGGATAAGCAAACTCCCACGCCCCCTCAAATATCTGTGAAAGGGTAAAAAGCTTGTTCCACGGCTTGGACGAAACCCACATTGTTCCTCCTCAATCTGAGGTTCAACTGTCGACCGAAGCCTCCTTTCCAGCACCTTGGCATAGACTTTCCCAGGGAGGCTGAGGAGTGTGACTCCCAGATAATTGGAACACACCCTCCGGTCCCCCTTCTTAAAAATGGGGACCACCAGCCCGGTCTGCCACTCTAAAGCACTGTTCCCAACTTCCACGCGACATTGAGGATTTGTGTCAGCTAAGACACACCAATAACATCCAGAGCCTTCAACATTCTCATCCACCCCTGGTCCTCTGCCACTGAGCTCTCCAACCACCCCAGTGACTTCTGCCACAGAGATGGACTCTGATCCCTCGGATTGCTCCAGCTCCGCCTCCGCGTGTCTGTTGGATTCAAAGTGTTCCTTCCACCTTTCGACAATATCCCCAGTTGAGGTTAGAGTTTCACCATTCCTGCTGACAACGGCCTGAACGGTGGCCCGCTTTCCCCTCCTCAGGTGCCGAATGGTTTTCCAGAACCACTTTGGGGCCCACCGAAAGACCTAATCAAAGGCCTCTCCAAACTCCTCCCATACCCTGGCTTTTGCTTCTGCCGCTGCCGCAGCTGCGACCTTTTTCACCTGCCGGTACCTGTCTGCTGAATCAGGGGTTCCCAGTGCCAACCAGGCCTGAAATGCCTCTTTCTTCAGTTTGACAGCTTATTGAAACTAGTCATTACGATTTAAAGGTGAAACAATGGGTGTTGCAGTTGTATGTCCCATACAAAAAATACTGTACAATTCTTACAATAATGCATAGTTATTATGTGCTTTTCTTTATGTGGATAATCTCAAAGCACTACACACATGCATTGAAAAGGATTTTTTTTAAATGAAAAAAAAAGCGAATAAAAAGATAAAAAATTATGAAAACAAAGTAGCAAATAACCTGGAGCAATAAAATGATTTAGCAGACAGAAAAACAAATTTTAATAATACTCATTCTTAAAAAGATTTAAGACCAGACTTGAAATTGCTCATAGCCTCAGATGGTCAGGGAACGCGTTCCACAGACGGGGCGCGGCCAACAAAAAGCCTGATCCCCCAATGAGGAGAGTTTTGTTGGACCGCAGATGGAGTAAGCAGTTGTGGTGTAAGCAGTTCTTTGAGATATGTAGGTGCACTGTCGTGGAGGCACTTAAAGGTGAGGGGAAGGGTTTTGAATTTAGTCCAGTAGGAGATGGGAAGCCTGTGCAGGGAATCCAGAATGGGAGTGATGTGCTACTGTTCTCGCATTCTCGTTAGGATCCTGGCAGCACCGTGTTGAATGTACTGGAGCCCATGGAGGCTCTTAACAGGAATCCCAATAAAAAGTGCACTATATCATCAACATGTTATGTTTTCACACCTTCTTTATATAATTCTAGCATAACAGTGTTAGTGTTTCCTATATTTTGTTCACAAGAAGTGTGTTTAACGTGTGTTTTCTTGTATATTTTTTGTTAGTTTTTGTAAACTCAGTACAAGTACTGCACTACGGCTGCAACTTATACGTATGCTCGACTTCTCAGATGGTGACAGTGCTGTAACATTGGAACAGACCCAAATTTTTGCCTCTGGAGCAAGCTCAGGCTCAGTCTAGTCAGACTCAGAAACAAATTTCAGATTTTTTCAGTAAGCCCAAATCAAAAAAACTTGCAACTACGACTAGCACTGAAACTACTACCCCAACTGGCTCATCATCAGCTGTGACACAGAACAAGTCATTACTAGCCCCGGAGGATCTCCGGGACAGATCGACGACGTCTGCGACCACAACCAGGGCGGTGGGAGCAGTTAGCTTAGTTGAATTTGATCAGCCTTTCCAGCCGGAAAGGACTTTAATTTCCCAGGGAGGCTTTTGGAACAGAAAATTTCTCCCGTGCATTTATGCCAGGTTGGTTTGAGAAATGCAATGGCTACATTATATGAAAGACAGTGATTGTGCTACTATGATGCTACTTCAAGCACAGAGGATAGCAGCACAGCCAACGTTAGCTGCAATGATTCTGCAGAGTACAACAACAGACACATGTCTCAAACCTGGCAATCCTTCAGATTGAAAAGGCCCATATACAATCAACATCAAAAGTAATTCAAAAGTATGCAGCAACCAAGAAGGAAGCTCCAGTTTACCGTCTAAAGTTAGGGCTAAGGTTGATTTATTATTTTGCTTGCTTGGATGTTTTGTTATTCCTTGGCTTTGAGTTGTTTCTATTTAGTCATATTTTAGACCTGCGATAATATTGTACATGGTTGACATAGTAGCTACGCTGACAGTGACATGCACTGGTGCCCGTGATATTGTTGTTATTGTGCGGTCTACACCGACGTTGTGTGTGTATTGTCATGGGTGACTACTCAACGCTATGCCAGTGTGCTCATCCTGATTATTAAAGTACATTTTTAACTATGCCGTTTTCAGTCATACTGTTTGGCTGACCTGGGGCTGTCAAGATGTGATTTACAATGTTGTATGGAGCCTCCTACAGTACAGCCCCCGACCCTTTACTGCGCTGTTATGCTGATATTTTTCGTCGTGATGATCTGACTTCAGACCCCTGACTGATTTGCCTAAAATCGCCTATGGTTACAGTCACTGTATGCAGTCAGCTAGCTATCTAGCTAATGTTGTGGTCTGGTGACAGTGTTGCACGACAAGTGGAGCAGAAAAGGAAAGGAGGGTGATACTATGGGGGGGTGTCAGTCGAGTCGACAGCGCAGCACCCCCTATTCAAAACATGTTCCTGCAGCTATGTGTGGTGTAGTTGTGTATGCAACATCTACATGTTTAATGGGGAGGTTCTATCTACTGTATATTTTGGGCAATCACTGCAGGTATTGGCTGCTTATTTATTCATCACTTGCATATAACTGCTGTTACGTCTATTGAAATTGCTATCTTTAAATAATTATTCTTGACCAAGAGAATTGAATTGCACCAGGTCCTTCTCACAAACTATTTTACCTAGACTGAAAGACTGCCATATTGAATTTTCCACCTTTACCTTTCCAACATAATCAAATTTTAAATAATTTGTATATCCCATGTCTCAAGCAGGTTTTAGTTTTGGTCACAATAGACACTTTGAGCCAATGAACATAAAATATGTTGTCTCTTTCAGAAATGCTTCTAAATCCAACATGACATAACTCCAGCCATAAATCATTGGGCCATGATTGTGGCAACCACAAATTCCAATCACTTTGTATTTTTTTATATTTAAAACTTGCTGTCGTGACTAACTCCCGCATTAGGCCCATCACATTATGAGCCAATGTAGATCAATATGAGCCTACGCCATTTTAAATCGGCCACCATGAGCCAATCAATGTGAAGTATTGCTCTGCATTAAGAAAAACCCCAATTACAAAGACGTTCATTACATTCATACTCATAGAACTGCAAAAGGTTGTATGAAATCATTTTTGTATGAGTACATTAACCTTTTTAATCATACCATTTCAAAAAAATGTTTCATCCCAACCTGCCTACATATTTTTAAAACATCAAAAAAGTATTGGCAAGTGTACCTGCAAAACTTTGCGGAGGAGTTGTCACACCAATTGTTATACCAAGCGGCCAAAACCAGACTTCGTTTTTGAAGCTCATTTCCTGGTCTTGTTGTTCCTGGTTGCTCACTCGCGCCACCACGGTTGGCTCCAGTATAGGTGTTTTCATATCCGGTTTCCATGTAAGTCTACGGTACAAATGCGGTCAATAATTTTTTCTCATGAGAACAAATAGTCACAATATGTGTATTTTATTCGTCTTATGACTGCCCATGGGTCGATTTCATGATTTATTGTGTCATTTGGGCACTGTTATAATATTTGTTGTGGACCAATGAGGTACAGTTTGCATCACTTCCTGATTACTGCGGAGGACTAAGCTACAGTAGGGGCTACAGTCTATGGTCACTGGGGTGGGAGGTGGCGCCTCTTGGCCTTGACATTGCGGCTCCAACCACGGTCCACCTGTACGAAGGTAGAAAATGCAGGCATCCCATTTTGTAGTGATTTCATTATGGCGTGTGCTATTTGCAGCTGCACTAGACGACCATAAAATAACCCTCCTCTGAAGTTTTTCGGTAGCCGAGTCATTTTTACTATTTCCTTTAGCCTACTTAACCAAATAATTTGTTGGCAGAAAGCGTAATCAGCTTCCTATATTTGGTAGTCCAGTAGCCTATGCTAAAACAGTTCGCAACTTCGGCTACCAAGCTATTTGACTAGCTAGCTAACCCTAACCGGCACATATATTCAATCTGTCAAATGTGTTTGACGGCTTGTCAGTCGTGTACATTCCGTAAATGTCTACCTGGGCCATGCTTCACGCATGTGGCAAAGCTACTATAATCCCGATTTTGGGATAAACACTGAAAAATTTTCATTTTCACGAAGCGAATTAAGAGTCTTAATGTTTATTTGCTGGATAACATACAACACACGATAAAATCACACACACAGAATTTACCATCTTTGAAATTAACCATCTTTGTAAGACTGGCATTTAGAAAGGAACATGTTTTTAGCATTTAAGAGACCGACAAGAGCATTTAAGACAGTGGTTCTCAGAATCGGTCCTGGGGGCTCCTTGCGTATATTGGCTTTTCTACATTGGTTTTTATGATCTACAAGAAAAAAAAAATTTAATGTACATTATTTTTGTCTTCATGCACCAGGTGGAAAACTTGCTGTACAAAGTGCATGGTCATATTTACACGCCCGCAGATCCGTTATTAAAATACTTGATAGATTGGTTAATCACCGCTGACAGTGTTAATTTTTATTCGGTAAAAAGTGACTTGCGAACGATTACTCAGCTAGCGTCACCCAGCAAGTGTACACCACAAACGGCGATGGAGTTGTAGCAGTTACTGGCTCATTAACTGACTGTGGCGAAAACCTACGACGATAACTTGCTCGGTTAATAGCAGGTCTACCAGACAGTTATATGAAAATTAGCCTAGTCAAATCACCAGTAGCCTACACATCTCTGATTGATTGACCATCAGTGTAGTCAATGTTCTTCCCCTGTAGTTTATATTGCTAATGCATGAGCTAACCACGGATAGCCTACCTAGCTCACTGGCAAGCTGATATGCTAGCTAAGCATATTCGTTTTGCTGAGAAACATAAATTGAAGATAACGGAACATAATTGTATTATTAATGTCATACATATAACGTGATTACATGGCACAGTACAGTCATGGATGGAAATTAAACTCCGTAAACATTTGATTATATATTTTAAAACATAACGGCAGACAGTCAGCTAGCCTCAAGTTCGTTCTGCAATCGTTCGTTCAGGTTGATGGGCTTTTCCGCACCGGACTGTCAATCACATTGTGAAAATCACAGAACTTCTTAACTCTATGGTTTTGGCTCCAAATCGACAACATGGCTGCGCCCGCCATTGAGCTTCAAAACGTGTTTTAGAGACCCACGAAGAGTCAATGGATGACGTCACAGTAGCTTTGTCCATATTTTTTACAGTCTCTGTGTTATACCCATTGTGACATACTAAAGTTTTGTCGCAGCGTCCGTTACTATGGCGATGCTGCCAGCCTTGCTACATTCTTTGCCGATAAAGATTCTAAGACAACTCAACAATTTCTCTGGGTTAATGGGTTATTTTCCAGCCTGAAATGCGATTATATTAGTAAATGGCTACACATGTCATCTAACTTGCAAGTAGTTGGCTATCTCCCTGAATATGAATTAAATGTTTTTAACAGAAAATAGTAATAAAATGTGTAAAACTAGAAGGTAAAAGAACACTGCCTTAGCTTTAAAAATGTTTTAAAACGGAGAGGTTCTCATTGCGAGGTGGGGTTCGTGTCCATGTAAGAAAGAGAGAAAAAATCCCAAGGCACTCAATCTCCAGGTTGGAAATTTAAAAAGCCTTTACTATTTTGGGCTAACCCAACGCGTATCGGCAGTAACTGCCTTCATCAGGGGAGAAAAAACAGGACACACAGGTGCAACATATAAGACGTGAGGGATGCGGCCTAAGCCAATCAACAGCAATTAGTCTCATTCACAAATGACACGTGTACGATATCAACCGTATTAGGTTCAGCCAAACAACCATCACAGTTTAAGGTGAGAGTAGACAGTTTCTCCCTTAATATTTTGGGACCTAAAACCAACATTTCAGTCTTGTCGGAATTTAGGAGCAGAGAATTTGAAAGCATCCAAACCTTGATATCTACAATACAGGCCTCTAACCGTGAAAGCGGCAGTGCTTCGCCAGGTTTCATTGAAATATACATCTGAGTATCGTCCGCATAACAGTGGAACTCTACGCCATGTGCCCCGAAAATATTGCCAAGTGGTAGCATATATAGCGAGAAGAGTACTGGTCCTAGTACTGATCCTTGTGGAATACCGTATTTCATTATTGAGGAGCTGGACTATTCTTCTTTTAATTTGACAAACTGTTTCCTGTCACATAGGTATAATCCAAACCATGCAAGTGCCTGTCCATGAAGTCCAACACAGGCCTGGAGTCTGTCCAGTAGAATTCCATGATCAATTGTGTCAAAAGCTGCACTCAGGTCGAGGAGTACAAGAACCGACACAGAGTTAAGGTCGGCTGACAGTAGTAAATCATTTGTAACCTTGATAAGTGCGGTTTCTGTGCTGTGGTGGGGTCTAAACCTTGATTGGAATACTTCAAGGATACCGTTAGAGCTAAGGTATGCACTTAGTTGCTTAGCAACAGTTTTCTCCAATAATTTTGATAGAAATGGAAGGTTTGAAATAGGTCTATAATTTTCCATTTTATCAGGTTCTAGGTTTGGTTTCTTCAATGATGGCTTAATAACTGCTACTTTTAGTGACTCAGGTACATATCCTGTAACTAGGGATGTGTTAATGATTTTTAGTATGTGCTGGCCTAGTACTGGAAATAGTTCTTTAACCCAATTTGAAGGAATTGGGATCGAGTAGACAGGTTGTCGGTTTTGAGGACATAACCAGTTCAGATAGCTCAACCATGCTAATGGGCGTAAAACAGTTTAGTACCGCTGTCTGTAAATCTTCCTGTTGTAACCAGGCGTGGGGCTGTTTATTAACATGAACAGGAATAGTGCATGACAGTGGAGACAGTTTGGAAATCTGGTCTCTAATAGCCTCAATTTTCTGATCGAAAAAGTTCATAAAGTCATTGCTGCTAAGATTGGAGGGATAAGTTGAAAACTCTGATGATTGTTTTTTAGTTAATTTATCCACAGTACTAAATAGAAATTTTGGGTTATGTCTGTTTTGTTCAATTAGTTTTGAGAAAAGGGCAGATCTAGCAGAAGCAAGAGCTTGCTTATACTGAAGAAAGCAGTTTTTCCATGCAGGATGAAATACTTCTAGCTTTATTGACCGCCATTTTGCTCTAATTTTCTAGGCCTTCAGGGCTCGGGTGGTGTCGTTGTACCATGGAGTGTGGTTTTTCCGACTAGGGTTTCTTCTTTTAAGGGGGAAACAACATCAAGAGGGTAAGGGTTAGTGGGTTAGTCAGTTGGTCCAGTGCAGCTTCAGAATTTTCATCAGCCTTTCCTTCAGTGGAGAGGAATGACTCTGGAAGCATATTTATAAACTTTGGAATAACCTCAGGGTTTACTGATTGGCTGTAGTAATGTCTAGGCTCTGATACAGGTGGATTGGATGCCTTAATATTGAACGTAATGAGGAAATGATCTGATAGTATAGGGTTATGAGGTGCGACGGTAAGATTTACCACACTAATACCATGGGACAGAACTAAGTCTAAGGTATGGCCATGGTAGTGAGTAGGCTCACAAACATTCTGTACAAAACCAATAGAATCAATAATAGAGGCAAAAGCTGTTCCTAGGGGGTCACCGTTTTTATCCACATGTTGAAATCACCAACAATTATGACCTTATCTGCTGAAATTGCAAGGTGTGATAAAAACTCCAAATTCCCTTAAAAAATCTGAATAAGGCCCAGGTGGACTAGTAGACTATTTAACAATTAGTGTAAGGCCATGGGTAAGTGCTTTGTTTCTGTTGTGTTCCTGTAGCATTTGAAAAGTTCTGGAGACAGCCAGCCGACAAGGATTCAGCCTTTAACTTGATTATTCCTTGGAAGAATAAGAACGGCGTTTACTCCCATTTGCAATACAGCATTGGTTATTTATCGCTTTTAAAACTGTCTGGACAGCTAGCAATCTTCCCTCCAACCCAAAATATCTGTACCACTCCTCTCTCTGACTCCCGTACCTTTTTTTTTCTCCTCCTCTCACACTTTGCACCACCCCCTCTCTCTACACCTACAGACGCCTTCCCAGTCCAAAAGTATATCAATGGGCATGCAGCTGAAATCCTCTACGGAAAGCAACCTCACAGCGATCTCATCTATGATCAGTCGGCACTGTTGTGCTTCACTTCGAGGGCTTATTTCGCTCTTACAGATTGTTTCCAGCCCAAACCACTGCAAAGAACTCCATAGCAACCACCTAGCAACCACCAAGAGCTCCATAGCAACCACCAAGCAACACACTAGCAACCCCATAGAACTCCATAGCAACCACCTAGCAACCGCCTGGCAACACCCTAGCAATCACCCAGAACGCCTTAGCAACTGCCAAGAACACCATATCAACTACTTAGCAACACCCTAGCAACCAAGCAAAACACTAGCAATCGTCTAGAACTCCATAGCAACCACTTAGCAACACCTTAGCAACTGCCTAGACCTCCATAGCAACCACCTGGCAACCAGTGAAGCAATGCTAACACTGATTTGCTCAAATCTCCTTGTTTTAGTGAGAATACGAGCTGCTGCATTTTGAATTAGCTGGAGCCCTTTCAGAGAGGAATTTGCACAGACAAAAGACAAAAGAGCATTGCAGTAATCTAATCTTGAAGTAACAAAAGCCTGAACTAGCTTTTCTGCATCGTGTAAGGACAGTATTTTCCGAATTTTATAGATATTTCTCAAGTGATAAACCCTAGAGATGTTTTTAATATGTATATCAAATGCAAGATCTGGGTCAAAGGTAACACCAAGATCTTTGATTACAGCACTTGAAGTAATGGAGATTCCATCAATGTTAAGCATATAGTCAGATAATTTGCATCTCAGGGACCTGGGCCCCACTATCATTATCTCGGTGTTATCTGAGTTTAGCAAGAGAAATGGGTCATCCATTCCTTTATGTCTATAAGAGAGGCTTTGATCTTTGACAGCTGGACAACTTCATCAGGCTTTACTCATAGATACAACTGGGTGTCATCTGCAGAGCAGTGGAAATTAATGCCATTTTTGCGAATAACTTGTCCCAGGGGGAGCATATAAAGAGAGAAGAGCAAAGGCCCAAGCACAGACCCTTGTGGTACTCCATATCTAACCCTGGATTGATAAGAGGAATCATCATTAAAATGCACAAATTGATATCGGTCTGATAGGTATGATCTGAACCAAGAGAGTACCTGTCCACGGAGGCCTACAAGATTTTCAAGTCTATCCAGAACAATGAGGTGATCAACTGTGCCAAATGCTGCACTTAAGTCTAAAAGCACAAGTACAGAGATGCAACCATTGTCTGAAGCGAGGAGTAGGTCATTGAGTACTTTGACCAGGGCTGTTTCAGTGCTGTGAGAGGGTCTAAAACCAGATTGAAAAACTTCCAATATATGAATGGAGTGCAACAATGAACCAAGTTGTTTTGAAATGGCCTTTTCTAGTATTTTAGAAAGAAACGGGAGGTTTGAGATAGACCTGTAGTTAGGTCATTCACATCCAAGTTTGGCTTCTTAAGAAAGAGTTTGATGACTGCAAGTTTAAGAGTCTGTGGTATGTGTCCAGATGCTAAAGACGCATTGGCAATATGTAACATTGGTGTTCCAGTCACTGGTAATAGCTCCCTGAAAAGCTTCGTAGGGATAGGCTCTAGAAGACAAGTAGAAGATTTTGAGGAATTAACTATGGCATTAAACTCCATGAGATCTTTTGGAGCAAAAGAGTTCAGATAGGCCGCCCGTCTTTCTGAAGATTCTTCTGAAGATTTTTCATCCATGTGTTGAGCGGATGGAAGGGCAGTCCCTATATGAGGGGTGGTAGGAGAACTTTGAATCTTGTCCCTGATCAAATTGTTGATTGTAGCCTGTGGAATATTGTCCCACTCCTCTGCAATAGCTGTATGAAGTTGTTGGATATTGGTGGGAATTGGAACATGCTGTCGTATGCACCGGTCCAGAGCATCCCAAACATGCTCAATGGGTGACATGTCTGGTGAGTATGCAGGCCATGGAAGAACTGGGACATTTTCAGCTTCGAGGAATTGTGTACAGATCCTTGTAACATGGGGCCGTGCATTGTCATGCTGAAACATGAGGCGATGGCGGTGGATGAATGGCACAGCAATGGGCCTCAGGATCTCATCACGATATCTCTGAGCATCCAAATTGCTATGGATATGCCTGCTCATACCAACACCCCACCACCACCTCTGTTCACAACGCTGACATCAGGAAACCGCTCACCCACCTGACGCTGCCTGCCATCTGCCCTGTACAGCTGAAACCGTGATCCATCAGTGAAGAGGACCGTTCTCCAGCGTGCCAGTGGCCATCGAAGGTGAGCTCTTGCCCACTCACGTTGATTGTGACACCAAACTGCAGACAAATCAAGACCTCGGTGAGGACGTGACAGTTTGTGTAGAAATTCTACAGTTGTGTAAACCAACTGTTTCATCAGCTGTCCGTGTGGCTGGCCTCAGACGATCCCGTGGTGAAGAAGTCGGATGTGGCGGTCCTGCTCTGGTGTGGTTACACGCGGTCTGCGGTTGTGACGCCTGTTGGACAAACTTCCAAAATCTCTGAAACGATGCTGGAGGCGGCTTATGGTGGAGAAATGAGCGCCCATTACTCTGGCAACAGCCCTACAGGACATTCCTGCAGTCAGCATGCTAATGATCTCTTAACTCCTGAGGCATCTGTGACATGGTGTTGAACAACAAAAAACTCAAGGCCACTTTAGGGTGGCCTTTTATTGGCCCCATCATAAGGAACACCTGTGTAGTGATCATGGCTTTTAATCAGAATCTTGATATGCCACACCTGTGCAGGAGATGAATTGTCTTGACAAACAGGAAATGCTAGCTAACAGTAATATAAGGGTCAAAGACAAGACGTGTAAATTTGGTGTCCGAAGGCCATTCATTTAACATAAAAAGATAAGTATGTATAAATATAATATTGAATCACTCAACTCTTACCCTGCGTTTGACCCAGAAATATTTGTGTTGCAAACTATTAAATTAAGGGAGTTATTGAGCTCTAAAGTGTTAAAATGTCCTTCAGTGTAACTGAAGTGTAACAGTGTCCAGGTTAAAATTCTAATGACAAAAGTGTTTTTAATATGTAGTTCATCCTAAAAATATAAATGTACACCCATGGCATAATTGTGTTAGTGTTTGCAACAATATAGAATAATGGGCGGCATACTGTATCTAAATAATATTTATATTAAACTTGAATAACTTTTGTCCAGACTTTTACGCTTTATCGATGTCATTCAGTATAACAAAGGTAAAAAGCCATTTTAAAGCATATCACATGATGGTAATCATGTAACTGTGTGACATCACAAAGAAGACCCATTGAAGACCCTCTATCATTGTGATGAGGTGAGTAAATCTCTATGAAATATTTGATGATTTCACCTTTTCACCCTCTAGTAACCTTTGTAACAAAAACGCATGTCCTTCAGCACAACACAGAAAACATAATTTTAATGTTATTATTTTATAAAAAGCTATATTAAATATGAAAAGTAAGGATAATCTTTATAGTTCAAGGTCATTCATTTATATAGGTGGCCAAGGAACTGCCTGTTAAATATGTTTATGTATGAAATCTGTCCTTCAGTATCACTCTTTTGTCCTTCAGCACAACAAAAGTTTCATGTTATACCACAATGTCACCCGTTATGCTGAATAACAGTAGCTTTGTTATCCCATGTTTTCATTAGTTTACAACATTTAGCTAATCATGCTATTCATATTTACTTGTATGAATACTGAATATGATCATTTTAAACTATTTTATGGCATTTTAAGGTATTTCAAGGCACATTATCTTTATACTGTAGATGCCATTGTCTAATAAGAAGAGGGCTGCATGGCACAGACAAAAGATTCATGCAGATCCAGTTGCTAGGGAGGAAAGACTAGCCAGAAGAAAAGCAAGGTATTATTTTCATGGTTTCATGCTACTGTCAGCAACAGAATAGCATATAATAGGATATAAAGCTGGGTGGATAACACTTAACATTAAGTTACAGTTAATGCAAATTACACTCTAGTTAATGTTTTATTGCACTGCAGTTAAGGTATAAGTAATGGATTATATTAGTTAATATAATATTACACACCCACAATTATGGATTAAAAATGGATTATGAATTATATTAGTTAATAGCTACTTCACATTTGGGGCACTTTATGAAAAATAGAGACTGTACAAGTTTGAACTGAAGCAGTTTGATGGGCATTTTATGTAGCTATTTTGTGTAGGTATCTTGAAATTGCATTTGTGTACCTGCATTAAATAGAAATTTACCAGTAACAGTGTAACAATGCATAATTACAACATTAACTATCATGTAATAATCGTGTAATAATGCAACTTAATGCAACGTAAAGTGTTGCCGCAGGCTCAAATTATAGTAAAGTGATTATTATTAACATTAGCAATGAAATAGTAACAAAACATGTTTTAGAGAGAAAGGGAGAGGGAGTTAATTTAACTTTTAAACTTTGATTAAGTGTTATCATTGTATAGCCTACTATTAATAGACTACTAATAACATTTAATGGATGCAAATCTTATTCTGTGCCAGTGTTGTAACTATTAAAGGGGAATTACACTTTATAACACTTCTGCTTCTCATGACTGATATTGTCCTTCTAATGAATGTGTCGCCCTTCATTTTTCGATTAGTTATTTCATTTTAAATGTCTAACGTTAGAAACAAAGACTTATTTTTTTTTAGCGCAAGTCTACATAGTAGTACGGTTTCCGATTTTTTCTTCTTTGATTTTGTTTCGCAGCAAAATCGTGAAGCGAAGCAAAACATTCCATTAACTTAGCGTTGAAATTGAATAAACTAACGTCTGCTAGCTTTTGTTTGATGCAATATCGGTGTAATAATGAGGTGCATTGTACCCGGTTGTTATAATGCCCCCGTTAAATTTGCCTTGAAATCACATTTTCATAGTTTTCCATGTGATGCAACTTTGTGCCAGACATGGCTGGATGTAATCAGACACCCCAACATAACAGCTGAAGAAGTTCGCAAACGAGGACTAAGGGTATGCAGCGAGTACTTTGCAGGCACCGACTACCAAAGCAACCGTCTGAAGCCTGGAGCTGTACCCACCGTTTTCCCATCGTTGGTCGAACTGCTCGAGGTAGGTACTATGCGGGCTGGCTAACGCTATCGCGTCTGTCTGTGATAGATAGGATGTCTACCACCAGTTGCCATTTGTCCTGGGAATAGCCTGTGGTTCCTCAATCTCGGCCCGCTCCTGACTCGCTCTCGCATGATCAGCCTGCACATTAATTATAGTTAATTATTACAGATTTAGGTACTGTACAGCATTGTATAACAATATTTTTGCATTATTTTTAAATCTGATATCAATGTTTCATCTTAAACCTTCATAAGGGGCTCATTTATATGCTTTACAATGGACAAAAAGCATTATATAACTTTTTGGAGAGATTTTGGATATGTTTCTGGACCCCTAGGTATTTTAGACCACAGTACTGACAGAAAGCTAGTAATTACCGCTTGAAAATGATGCGACAGTGAGTTTCTTCAGTCAAACAGTTGATCTGTAGTGAAATACATGATTATGTTGTGATTTACAGCAATGCATAATTTAGACATTTTGGATAAATTTGGAGTCACTGGGTACGCTGCTTACTTTTTGATTCATAGACCTTTAGTAGTTCTGCGTATCCACCCTTTGATTTGACTTGTGGTCAAGGAGTTTATGATCCAGGGACATACATAGTTTAACCCACTATATATTTGCAATCTCTCAGTATTTCATTGAAAACTAAAAAACTTTTTCCTAGACAATTGCATTTGTGGTACTTTAGTTTATATTCATAATTTAGGAAGAACTAATCTAAGTTAGTATTGCAAATGGTACAAATGTCTTTCATTTAAACCATTTTTCAAGTCTCTGTGATGCTCACATCTGGAGTTATAAAGCTTTAAATAGGGTACCCCTTAAATAGGCAAGGATTTGCCAGATTTTGCATGTGCGCTAAGGGTGTTAATGCCACCATTTGCTTGTGCTTTTAAAGAAGATAGGCCAGTGAGCACAAGCCTGAATACAGATGGAATGTTGAGGAGGAGTTGAAATCTCAGTTGACATGTTTTGACATAAAAGACTAGGTTAGCTCAATTCAACCCTAATTCAGGTTAGGTTTTTACTTTCATATAGCCTGTCTATATCCTAGCTGGCTAGAAAACTTTCATGTTGCAAGCAAATCTAGCCAGTTAACCGAACGTCTCGATGGTATATCATAATACAGTTTATACGTTCAATGGAAGATTTCCATCCCTTCAGACGTTTACATACCGTCTGTATTCAATCATGTGCTTGCTGGGAGACAAACTATAAATACAAGCACACCATATGGCACATTGTTAAATATAGGAACGTGAAATGGAGCATTTTAAAACAAGGACAAGTTTTTAAGTTTATCCTGAACAAACATAATTAATTAGCTAGATACCAGCAGCACATTAGAAATTATAAGGATAATTATCGTCCATATTTAAAAGTTGAATAATGCCACACGGATGGTGGTCACAGATGTAGGCCTAGATTGATCGCAATGGGTCACACAGAACTGAGAGAAGTCAAATTAAATTGAGCATTTTAAAACAATTAGGCCTACAACATTTTAAAGTAAGCACAAGTTTGAAAAAGTTTATGCAGAACAAATGCAATTTAGACCCCAGATAAATACCAAAAGTGAAAAACAAGTCAACAGCACATTAAGTGATGGCTAACGAGTATTATTGTCTGTATTTAAAAGTCAAAGTCCCACAGATGGTGATTGGCACGGATGCAGATAATTTGATGGCATGTACTTGGTCACAGATCAGTCAAAAAGACAGGATGGTGCAGGATTGGAAAAGAACACGACAATGTAGGCCAGCCAGTCTCAGCATTGTAAAACCAAATAGGCAATGTCACTCTGAAGGAAGAAAGAGTGAGAAGGGGAGAATGCAACAGAAAGAGAGGACACATTATTATGAAAGCCTGAAGAATGGTCAACAATCAAGTAGCCTGGACGAGCTGAACATGTCGGGTAGACGTGTAGGCTGTAAAAAATACAAGAAGTAAAGAACCCAAAATCACGACAGGATGTTATGCAGACCCTTAAAGAAACTCCCACAAAGGGTTGAGCTTGTTATTAATGGGGGCAGATGCCTGTCTTGTCCGGGGGGTCTTCGGCTGAATGGTGGGACTGAAGCCAAGTGGTCATGTATCGCGTTGGATCCCATTGGGATAAAGGAGGCCCATAAAGTTTGATCAACATCAGAGCAGATACTCATGAGTATTTTCGTTCGAGTTGGTGAAATGATCAGATTCATGTGGCTAAATCTGCGCTCGCATTCTGCAGAGCTGCATGAAATTAATTTTGTGCAGTTGACTAAGGCCCTAAGAGAACATGAGAACATGCCGGCCATCACAGTCAAGGAAATCTCTATAAGAATTCATCATGGACGTGTGCGGAAGCCTGAATTGCCCGCAGAGATTTTAGATTTCCCGCTTTCCGAATCTGGCCAGTTATCACTTTCTATAATGTCGCTGATCAAAGCAGTATAGTCGGACTCTGATTGCGCTTGAATTGCTGAGCGTTTAAAAGAAGTAGTGGTAAAGATCCAATGCTTCAGACTATTTACCAGACTTGCAAGGAACTGCTGCAGATGAATGCTGACAATTTTGGCATTAGCGCCTAACAAGACAACTCCGGATTGGAGCAATTTTTAAAAATATTAAAAATAACTGCCAGTGCGCTCTTATAGCACTACACCCCTGGCAGTACACCAATATGGAACCATCTGCATTTGTTATGTTTCTCCATTCATTCATTCGGGTTACTCTTTTAATTTGTCACCTGTATGTATATGTACTGTGTGTATATATATATATATATATATATAGATATATATATATATACTATACTAAAAGAAACATAGAAAGTGTGTGTGTGTGTGTGTATATATATATATATATATACACACACACACACACTTCTATGCTCTTTTAGTATAAGCACTAACACTAATCAAGCACTAATAAATATACAGTGAGCTTGATATGTTTGGGACAAAGACATTTTTTCTTTTTTTCTCTATACTTCACAATTTTAAATTTGTAATCAAATAATTCCCGTGCTTAAAGTTATTTGTCATGAGGCATCCCAGTAGACGGGGGCAGCAGAGGGAAGTTCATCCTAGAGAGTGCACCAGCGAAGAAGCCTGTGCCACACCTGTGCCTCATTTTGGGACTCGTTAGTCAGAGTATTTAAACTCTGCCTTTTTTGTGTTTCTTTGCTTGGTCTTGATGTTCTGTGGACACTCTATGCAGTTTTCTGTAGTGCCCTGTTTTCAGTATTTGCAAATTCTCAGTTTCTAAGAGCCTTCTCTGTTTTCTTTGTTCCTTGTGAGTGCATTTTATTTTCCCAAGTAAAGCCTCAGTTTGAACTCTTTTGCCTTGTCTCTTGAATTGGGTCCAACCATCTCAGTGAATTGTTCCACTATTATATTATTGTATTGTATTGTATTATATTAACTGTTCAGCAGATAAGGACAGGGTGTATCCTGTACTCATTAACATTCATATTCGTAAGACACATATGTAAACCATTCCACATCGCTTGCTAGGTTAGATCAGATTGTCCCTTGCAGTAACCTTACACTACCAGACAAAATGAAAGAAAGCAACATAAACTAGGCTTCTTCATTTTACAGTTAAACCGGAAGATCATTCAGTTTGTACACTAACATTAGACTCTGACTCTATAGCAGTCTCAAACTCCGGACATTACACCGAATAAAGAAAGTCTTTGATTCCAAGTGTCTAAGCTTGAAAGCTATTTAACTGTCGCTAGCTAATGGTAGGCCTTCTTACTGATCCATCATGTTCTGCGACAAGTTCCAGGCTAAAATGGGCACTGTAAATACTAACTACGTGATGTAGTACTGTAATGTTGTAGTGCTCGTGGGCTCTAGAAATTAAAACCCATTTCTTATAGCCTAGGTCTCTTCATGTTTTGGATAAGAAAAATGGGTATTGCTTTCTCCACTTCCAGAGAAGAGCCAATGCTTAGGCATTTTCAGTTTAGCTTGCCTTACCCGCACACAAAAGTGGCAAGAGTATCATTTATATATTCCATGTAGAAAGGATTTCACTGGACATAAGGTTTTTGTTATGTAATGAACACCCAGTTAACCCCATCCACTGAAAACTTGGAAAGCAAGCCAATTTCTGCACAGGCTTTTTTCTTTTTTGCAAGAATCATTTAAAAATATTTCTTCTGTTTGTGAATGCAAAAAACTACATATCAGCAAAGAATTCACATATTTCAGTTTCCTGGATGTTATGCAAATGATAGTAGTCATGTTAAGTACTTGTTGCATATCATTTGTATGCAATAATGCATCAAGTGACCCAGAGACATCACCAGGTTCTCAGCATCCTCTCTGGTGATGCTCTGCCAGGCCTGTACTGCAGCCATCTTCAACCTCTGCCTGTTTTGGGGGCTAGTTTCCTGGAGTTTTATCTTCAGCACATGTTCAATCGGATTCAGATTGGGTGAAGTCATTCAAGGCCAGTCAAGAAGTTTCCAGTTTTTGGCTTTGAAAAACTCCTTTGTAGCTATAACAGTATATTTCTGAACATTGTCTTGCTGTAGGATGAAGCACCGTTTTGAATCATTTGTTTAAACTTATGCAGAGAGGATTTTCTGTATGCTTTAGAATTCATTCTGCTGCTAATATCAGCAGTGCCAGCCATACCTGTCCAAACTATAAACCACCATGTTTAACAGATGAGGGGAAGTGCTTTGGATCTTGGACAGTCCCTGACCATTCTATTTTTGTAGCTAACTAGTAGTTTGCATCTTGCAGTGTAGCCTCTGTGGTTCTATTTATGAAATATTATGTGGACATTAGCCACTGACACATCCAAGTCCGCCTCCTGAAGATTGTTTATGATGTAGGACAGGTGTTTTGGGGTTTTCTTCATTATGGTGAGAATTTTTTGGTCACCAACTGTAGAGGTCTTCCTTGGCCTACCAGACCACTTTCTATTACTGAGCTCACCAGTGCCCTATTTCTTCTTTATGATCTTCCAAACAGTTCATTTTTGGTAAGAATAAGTCTCTGAATGGTTTTCCTGAACCTCAAATGGCTTCTTTGACCTTCATTAGCACAACTCTGGTCCTCGTGTTGACAAACACCAATAACAGACTCCAAAGGCAATCAAAAACCTAGAATCAGGACTAGATACAGAAAGCTCTCATACATCTTTGCACTAAGAAAGAAGTTAAACTCATCTTACGAATCAGAAACAGCTGTGAAGCCATCCTAAAATGGGGGGCTATGTATAAAAAGTACTGTAATTTCTACATGATGAAACCAAAATGCATAAAATACCCTATAATAAATGCTGAGAATGTGCACTGTAAACACGTGTGAATTTCTTGATTACAAATCTAATAAGTAAAAATGTCTTTGTCCCAAACGTTATGGAGCTCACTGTATAAGTAAAAAGCGTGTATTTTGCCTTGCTACTAGCTATGTATCCAGAGCAGAGCATTTCCCAAACCTAACATTTATAACAGCACACCTAATCTTTGCTTGCAGAAATGCACGGTTAGTGGCTGAAATACACAGGCCTACATTTGCACACACATAATACATTAGCTACCTAAAGCACATATTTGTGACTGGTACAGAAGCTTAATAAACATACCAAGCATAATCACAATAATAAAATATTTTGTGAGCCTAAAACCTGGAAGATGACTGAAATGCTAATACAAACAAAATGATATTACATAGTAACACAAGTTTGTAAGTCTAAAACCATTTAGACTCACAAGTCCTGAAGAGGATCCAAGCTGTCTTTGAATGCTGCTGCTTCTGCTTCTGAGTCAAAGCTCTCCAGTTCAGAGTGACGGTCGCTATCACTTGCTTCTGTCACTCTCCAGTTTCTTCAGTACTTCCTTCAAAGTCTTCTTCTTATGCTGGCTTGCCATGATTTGGCTTTTGCAAGCACACACCGATGAACAAAGCCCTTATAAACAATAGATGGCGCGTGCACAAAACTTTACCTCGTGTGTTCTGCAAAACCATCCTCCTGCAAGTTGCTGGTTACACAATAGAATATCTTATATCTTGATTATTTCAGCTAGAAGGCAGTGGAAAACTAATTTTAAGAGCTGCGGAAATGATCTTGAAGAATGAGTCTGTCACGTGACTACAATATATAACAGGGTTTCCAGCAAAGGCCAGAGGTAGATCCTAGAAAGGTTCTATTTTAACAAATAGGAGCTTGCTTTCAGTTGATTTACTCAGCACTTGAATGTCTGATTGAGATAATTTTTTCACCGTTTGTAAAGTATGAAGTTTCTTATTTAGAAAGATGCAAAAAAAAGATGAGTGAATTTACATAAACAGAAATGCTTGTTTTAGGTGTTCCTGAAAAGGCATTCACCACAATAGAAAATAATGAATCACCTTTTCCTACCCTATGTACAAAGAGTGGAGTCATTTGTTTTGGCTTAGGGGGGTAATTTGTTTTCGTAAATCCCAGTACAGAATAATTAGCAGTTGTTTTGTTGCAGACACTTTTCGATTATAACCTGGAGTGTTTCAAGCTACCTTTGGGTGAACAGACTGCCTTGCTATTTATTTTATCTCTAGTGGTTTTACCGATCAAGACAGGTTTTTTACATCCAAGTGTAAAGAGTCTAAGCTTTACAAGAGTATATGGGTTATAGTGCTGCACCTTGAATCAATGACCAATGAAAGCAATGATATAAGACAATGTTATTGTTAGACACCAGCATCCAATTTCATGGCCATTGGGCTTTAAAAGTTTAACTTGAAATTCCATGCGAGTTCCCTGGCAGCACAGCAGTGTAAGGCCGACGAAGGCACTCTGCCGCGCCTCGACTGTGGAAGGTAGCTGCAATGTAGTGTGGAGGTAGTTTGCTCACTGGGAAGATGCCCCTACATCACTTACCATGGAAACTGATTTGTGTCCGAATTATCAAAGAAAATATACTTTTTACATCCATTTGTGTCAAAATTATCAAGCAAAACATTTCTGATTGAGAGCAAGGAAAAAATGCAAAAAGATTAAATTACAATTAGAATACAATTCTATAAGCTATAAGACCTCTGAGGCTCTACAAGACCTTGATAACTCTGCTTTGGGTCTTTAGAAGCATGCAGTGGTATGATGTATAGAAAGAATAACATTATCCTGAAAACACACAATGAGATGCTTACTCTGTGGCAGGACCTTACAGATGTAGTCAGATGCCAGCACACAACCTTCACTGCCCACCATGTCCAAGTATCCACACACCATCATTATCCCAAGGAAAACTGTATATGTGAAGGGAAAAAACAACATATTAAACACTTATACACACACAAACACACTCATGCACACAAACAAACAGGTCAATTTTTTCTAATTTCAGAAGTATTTGATGTTTTACACATTTAACCCACAAAAATGAATCATTACATTAAACCATACATGTATCAATTAAATTATCCAATTACTGTACGAAGCTCAATAAAATTGGTTGAACAATATTTAGACTGACTAAAAGGTATAACTAAAATAATGGCAATAATGTAACTGCATTTCACAAGATGTCTCTTATTTTTGATAATCTTCAACTACAAAATGTGAAATTTTAGACAAAATGCTGTCTTGGAGAACGAGATTCTTGCCTTTTGTCTCAGTCAACACACAGTATTGTTCTTTAGAAATTAATATATTTGTTACACCTTATAGCTGATTATACCAAATAGCATATTGTGCAATCCAACTGCATTGGCCTGGTAGTTTTCTATTAGATAAAAAGCGAATGCACATGCACATACATAAACATGTATACGTATGTTTATGATTCAAGAAAGAAATTGCTTACTACTGATATGTACTGTACATTATTGAGATTATGCATACTATGTACATACTATGAAATTCTGTAAAAAGCACTCAGGGGGGAGTCTGTGCATTTGGAGATAATGGTGTGAAGCAGCAACACACAGAGCTCCCAATATTCTGAAACGACAGCCATATTTAACTCCAGAACAAACTAACATCGATTGAAGAATCAAATGACCTAATGAAACAAAACACACTGACCAGCCACTTTATTAGGTACACCTATCAGAACAGAACTGCCTCCAGAACAGACTGAATTCTTTGTGGCATGGATTTAACAAGATCCTGAAAACATTCATGTTGCCTTGATAGCATCATGCAGTTCCTGCCGAATATTTAGTGGGCTTGCTTCCGGCAACGGAGGACAACAAATAACCTTAAGGAGGTGAGGATGTGCCATAGCTAGCTATCTATATAGTTTGCCAAGTTTTACTCATGACACTTTTAGGATATGACTAATCCCTGGAACATAATCGCTATTGATTGCTGATCCCCGACTGTATATGTAATGCTACGGTGCGCCGTGGGTCTGGACGGTTTCGTGCTTCTTCTGAGCTATGTGCCCTCACGGAAATGCATTGAGGCTGAGCACAGTGCCAGTTGGAATTTGAAGCAAGCCCACACAGTTCCTTTAGGAATTGTAACCTTTCTAGTCATACTGCAAACCTCCCATTCCATCTCATTTTAAAGGTACTCTGTTGGATTGAGATCTGGATTGTGTGTTGGATTGTGTTCAAATGGTATTACGGGGCCTAGTGTGTACCACGAAAACATTCCCCACACCACCACCAGCCGGGATGACCCTACCATCTGTATGTCTCAGCAGAATTGTTTTTCCAATCTTACAGTTTTGGTGATCACCTGCCCACTATAGCCTCATCTTACTGTTCTTATCTGACAGGAGTGGAATCTGCTACTGTAGCCCACCCACTTCAAGTTTGAAGTGTTGTGCATTCCCTTCTACAGACCACTGTTGTACACAGCTGTTATTTGAGCATTTGTGGCCTTTCTGTTAGCTGCCAATTGTCCTCTGACCTCTCTCATTAACAAGGTATTTTTGGCTCCAGAACTGCTACTCACTGGATGTTTTTTATCACTCCATTCTCTGTGAATTCTACGGACTGTAGTGCCTAAAAATCCCAGGAGGGCTGCTGCTTTTAAGATGCTGGAACCACCAAGGCGCCAACAATCATACCACGGTCAAAGTTGCTTAGATCACACATCTTTCCCATTGTAATGTTTGTACAAACATCAGAGAGCTATTGAAGCAACCACGTCTCAACACTACAATTTATTCAGTTGACCATTGCTACTATTTTAGACATGGTCATGACTTGTGCAAAATTTGATTGTCATAACAAATCAGGCAAGAGATGTTTCATAGAATAACCGTGGTGAGAGAGAATGAGGGAGGGGGGGACAAAGGTGTTAACCCAGGCTAGGAAAAATGTATGGTTGACATTGTTGACATTCCCTCAAAGGAGAGTAGATACAGATATTCTCTACATACATATTTGAATACATTTGAATAAATTAGTATATTTTTCTATTAATTTGTTGCTGTTTTTTGTTGCTTTTCGAAAAGACACTTCAACAATAAAATACCCAGTACATGCTTGTATACCTTAAGAATAAAATAATCATAACCCAGTCAGACATGATATCATTTATTTTATCTCATCTCAAATAAATACACTTCCAATAAATAAGTCAATTATACATTAATATGGCTATTCTTCTGCAATTTTAGTTATAGTAAGCTTCCCCTCATTTTGTAGTTCCAGCAACTTGTTGAGAATAATGTTGTATAGCTCCTGATTGTCCTTCTCCTTTTTAATTTTTTCTATTTCCAGCAGCAGCTTCTGTTTCTGGAGTTGTAAAACTTCTTTTTGTAACTCCAACACGTCCTCCCAAATATTTGGCCTAACCTCAGATGGTCTGCGCTGTTTTCTGAAACACACACGGGGCTTCTGATAAATGTTATGCATCATTTGACTAACCACAGGCTTATCCTATTAGGCTAAGTATGCTAAATATTGGGTGTCGTAGCGGTTCAGACGAAACTTAGCCTACTTTTTTGTTCTTAACTGTTCTTCAGTCTTTCCATGCGCTGCTCTCTTCCACATATTGCGTGTGCCTACAGAGGAGAGTCCATAGGCAACCTATTTTCATCATGCAATGAATGGTTTCCTATGGCTTTAATCACATAAGAACTTAGTAACCTCTTCCACTAAATGGCAGTAACGCCTTAAGTTTAAAGCTACAAACATCGCGTGTCGACGCGTCGCTTCACGTCGCCTGGCTGCTTGGGGGCGTGTCAAAAAAATATGTGGTGGGCGCTGGTGGGTGTTACGAAGTCCTGCTGAAAATGTGTTCCTGTTCATGCAACGGGTATAAATATAGGAGCATCACAATATACTTTGTCTAATAAGCTTGCAAAGGAGTGGAATAACCAGAATAAAATTAACATTACTCTCCAAGTATAACTGACTTAATTTTTTTAAATTAAGTTTTTGGGTTAGGGCTAGTGGAGTTAGTGCCAAGTTAACAAGCTAGCTATCTATCGTATATCAAACCGGATAATTCGCCACCGATTTAAAATCCAGATAACATCACAATATATCGTAAACCCGCAATGGACCGCAACAAGAAGCTAATAATAGTTGCTCTCTACCTTGTATAACACCAGGAATGCAGCTACAGAAATTCTGTTTTTCCTCCATCCTCAAAATGCACGGAACTTTTTTTTTACAAAACAAGATTTTGGCTAGCCAGCTGAAGAAACAGCAGCCCAGCCTTTCACCTGATTGGCTCAATGGAACGCGCTTGACGGATTCATTTGCATAAAGTTGAGCTCTGCTCAACTTTTTCATCGCGCTGCTACCAGAGACTGTAAAAAATATGGACACAGCTACTGTGACGTCACCCATTGACTCTCCGTGGGTCTCTAAAACACGTTTTGAAGCTCAATGGCGGGCGCGGCCATGTTGTCGATTTGGAGCCAAAACCATGGAGTTAAGCGGTTCTGTGAATTTGCAATGTGATTGACAGTCCGGTGCGGAAAAGCCCATCAGCCGGAACGAACGATTGCAGAACGAACTTGAGGCTAGCTGACTGTCTGCCGTTATGTTTTAAAATATATTATCAGATGTTTACGGAGTTTAATTTCCATCCGTGACTGTACTGTGTCATGTAATCACGTTATATGTATGACATTAAAAATACAATTATGTTCAGTTATCTTCAATTTATGTTTCTCAGCAAAACGAATATGCTTAGCTAGCATATCAGCTTGCCAGTGAGCTAGGTAGGCTATCCGTGGTTAACTCACGCATTAGCAATATGAACCACAGGGGAAGAACATCGACTACACTGATGGTCAATCAATCAGAGATGTGTACTGGTGATTTTTGACTAGGCTAATTTTCATGTAACTGTCTGGTAGACCTGCTGTTAACCGAGTTATCGTCGTAGGTTTTTCGCCACAGTCAGTTAATGAGCCAGTAACTGCTACTAGCTACTCCATCGCCGTTTGTGGTGTTCATTTGTTGGGTGACGCTAGCTGACCGATCGTTCGCAAATCACTTTCTACCGAATAAAAATTAACACTGTCAGCGGTGATTAACAAATCTACCAAGTATTTTAATAACTGATCTGCAGGCGTGTAAATATGACAACGCGCTTTGTACAGCAAGTTTTCCACCTGGTGCATGAAGACAAAAATAATGTAGCCTACATTGAATTTCTAATTATTATTAGGCTATTATTTTTTTCTTGTAAATCATCAAAACCAATGGAGAAAAGCCAATATAGCCTACGCAAGGAGCCCCCAGGACCGATTCTGAGAACCACTGTCTTAAGGACCAAACAAGAGGAACAGATTTATTTGTTTCTGTTTGTTCCGCCGTAGATGACATGAAACTACCGTGGAATAAAGTCACTGGGATTATTACGGATGGCGCACCTGCCATGGCTGGCGAGCGAAGTGGATTATCAACCCTAGTCTGTAACAAAGTCAGCGAAGAAGGAGGCAAAGCTATAAAACTCCACTGTATTATTCACCAACAAGTTCT
Organism: Anguilla anguilla; assembly: GCF_013347855.1. NCBI lineage: Eukaryota > Metazoa > Chordata > Actinopteri > Anguilliformes > Anguillidae > Anguilla > Anguilla anguilla. The sequence goes on along the minus strand of NC_049210.1, from coordinate 25,755,860 downwards.
CTGTGCCAAAAATCTGAAATATGATCATGTTATGAAACCGGTGATAAAGGCTATTAATTATATTCGCTCCAAAGCCCTGTGCCACCGCCAGTTTCAACAGTTTCTACTCGACATCCAGGCTGAATACGGAGATTTTGTGTATCACAACGACGTAAGATGGCTCAGTCGGGGGTCTGCACTGCAGCGCTTCTACTCTCTTAGGGAGGAAATCAGACAATTCTTGGCAAAAAAGGGGACAACAGATGCCAGAACTATCTGATCCTGTTTGGCTGGCTGATTTTGGATTTTTAGTTGACATAACACGACATCTGAACGCGCTGAACACGAGCCTTCAGGGGCAAAATGCAGTGGTAAGCCAACTGTATTCACACATCAAAGCCTTTGGGACCAAGCTGCTACTTTTCCAAAGGCACCTGTCACAAACGCAGCCCAATACCACACATTTCCCATCGCTGCAGGAAATAATGACCAGTTTTCCACAGAACAATATCAGTGCGTGAATGAGGAGGTATGCAGCAGACATCTCATCTCTTTCAACAGCGCTTTCAGGATTTTGCAGTTATTGAAAAGGAGATCACGCTTTTTTCCTCTCCTTTCTCCGTGGACCCTGATGACGCACCAGACCACCTGCAGCTGGAGCTCATTGAGCTGCAGTGTGACGCCGAGTGTCGCAGTCGGCACCAACAGCTCCCTCTTGTCAACTTTTACCGCCAGCTGGATAAAGGCAGGTTCCAAGAGATTCGAACATTTGCTAAGAAAATGCTGAGCTTGTTTGGCTCGACATACTTGTGCGAGAAGACATTCTCGGTTATGAACATTAACAAGAACCGCGTGAGGACGAGACTAAGTGACTCTCACCTGCGTGACATCTTGCGCATCAAAACCACTGTTTTTGAGCCAGACCTGGCCTATTTACTGCAGACGAGATCTCAGTATCCTTCACATTAGTGCAGGCAAGTTATTTGTTTAGTCTTCTGAGGTGAATAAATTCTAAAATCTCAGTGAATTGATTTTTTTTTGTGATGATCAAAACCACAGTTTTGAATATGCACTGAGTCTTTTCAATCCGTGTATCATTTGTTCTTTTGTTTTTCAATTGACAATCAAACCGGGTCTCGTAAACCCGACAAATTAAATATTAAAATCAAATTCGGTCCGGCAGCCCATTTTTCCATTTCGTATTTTTGATCCGAGTCTAAAATTGAAATATTGAAAAACACGGCCTTTTTCGTTTTTGATATCCGATTCAAAATCAAATAGCATATTTTCGTTTTTTGATTTTTGATGGTCAATTGAAAAAGGAAAGGACGAGTGATACAAGGATTCATATAGCCCTCAATGTTTTGTACTTCTGAATAAGATAACTGTTAGTGTTATTTTCCTATTCACATGTTTTGAATTTAGAAGTTTACAGTGAGCATTTAATAGTGAATAATATGTAATGTTTCAAATGAACCTAGATGTTTAATCTTCCCGAAAGTTTTTTTCCAGACAGACTTTTTCTTCATTTTATGTGGTCTTCAAATATGAAAGACAGAGTGATTTTGATAAAAACTTCTTTAGATTTATTTGTGTTCTGTGTGAAGAAATGAAAAGTATGCCATTTGCAATAAAAATTTCATAAAATAGTTCATTTGCATTTAATGTTAATGGTTCAAAGAATGTCAGGCTGAATGGTCGGCCCCTACACATTTTCACCTCACCAAATCTGGCCCTCTCTGCAAAAAGTTTGGACACCCCTGCGTTAAATTCTGTGTGTGTGATTTCATCGTGTGTTGTATGTTATTCAGCAAATGAACCTTGAGACTCCTAATTCGCTTCGTGAAACTGAAAAAGTGTTTATCCCAAAATCGGGATTATAGTAGCTTTGTGACATGCGCCACCGCCCACCCCAGTGACCATAGACTGTAGCCCCTACTGTAGCTTAGTCCTCAGCAGTAATCCGGAAGTGACACAAGCTGTACCTCATTGGTCCAGAACAAATATTGGCACTGTGCCCAAATGACGCAATAAATCATGAAATCGACCCATGGACAGTCATAAGACGAATAAAATACACCTATTATGACTATTTGTTCTTGTGAGAAAAAATTATTGACTTTGTATTTTGATCGCATTTGTACCGTAGACTTACATGGAAACCGGATATGAAAAATGGCGCTAGTGAGCAACCAGGAACTACAACACCAGGAAATGAGCTTCAAAAACGAAGTCTGGTTTTGGCCAGACTTCGTTTTTGAAGCTGGTTGCTCACTAGCGCCACTACGGATGGCTCCAGTATAGGTGTTTTCATATCCGGTTTCCATGTAATTCTACGGTACAAATACGATCAAAATACTAAGTCAATCATTTTTTCTCACAAGAACAAATAGTCATAATAGGTGTATTTTATTCGTCTTATGACTGTCCATGGGTCGATTTCATGATTTATTGCGTCATTTGGGCACAGTGCCAATATTTGTTCTGGACCAATGAGGTACAGCTTGCGTCACTTCCGGATTACTGCAGAGGACTAAGCTACAGTAGGGGCTACAATCTGTGGTCACTGGGGTGGGAGGTGGCGTCTCTTGGCCTTGACATTGCGGCTCCGACCACGGTCCACCTGTGCGAAGTCAGAAAATGCAGGCATCCCGTTTTGTAGTGGTTTCATTATAGCGTGTGCTATTTACAGCTGCACTAGACGACCATGAAATAATCCTCCTCTGAAGTTTTGCGGTAGCCGAGTCATTTTTACTATTTCCTTTAGCCCACTTAACCAAATAATTCGTTGGCAGAAAGCGTAATCAGCTAACACTTATTTGCTATATGTGGTAGTCCAGTAGCCTATGCTAAAACAGTTCGCAACTTCGGCTACCAAGCCATTTGACTAGCTAGCTAACCCTAACCGGCAAATATTCCATCTGTCAAACGTGTTTGACGGCTTGTCAGTCGTGTACATTCCGTAAATGTCTACCTGGGCTATGCTGCACGAATGTGACAAAGCTAGAAGCTAGCAAGAAAATAATAATAATTAGAAATTCAATGTACATTATTTTTGTCTTTATGCAACAGGTGGAAAACTTGCTCTTCAAAGTGCGTTGTCATATTTACACGCCTGTAGACCAGTTATTAAAATACTTGGTAGATTTGTTAATCACCGCTGACAGTGTTAATTTTTATTCGGTAAAAAGTGACTTGCGAACGATTGGTCAGCTAGCGTCACCCAGCAAGTAACACCACAAACGGCGATGGAGTAGTAGTAGCAGTTAATGGCTCATTAACTGACTGTGGCGAAAACCTACGACGATAACTTGCTTGGTTAACAGCAGGTCTACCAGACAGTTATATGAAAATTAGCCTAGTCAAATCACCAGTAGTCTACACATCTCTGATTGATTGACCATCAGTGCAGTCGATGTTCTTCCCCTGTGGTTCATATTGCTAATGCGTGAGCTAACCACGGATAGCCTACCTAGCTCACTGGCAAGCTGATATGCTAGCTAAGCATATTCGTTTTGCTAAGAAACATAAATTGAAGATAACTGAACATAGCCTAATTGTATTTTTAATGTCATACATATAACGTGATTACATGACACAGTACAGTCACGGATGGAAATTAAACTCCGTAAACATCTGATAATATATTTTAAAACATAACGGCAGACAGTCAGCTAGCCTCGTTCAGGTTGATGGGCTTTTCCGCACCGGACTGTCAATCAAATTGTAAAAATCACAAGACCGCTTAACTCTATGGTTTTGGCTCCAAATCGAGAACATGGCCGCGCCCGCCATTGAGCTTCAAAACGTGTTTTAGAGACCCACGGAGAGTCAATGGGTGACGTCACAGTAGCTTTGTCCATATTTTTTTACAGTCTCTGGTTGCAACCAACACAAGTGCAGTAGAGCGAAAGACTGGAGTCCACGACTACAGGACAATCCACTGCGACTACCTTACAAGGTAATTAGACACGCCTACATCTGGACAACAAGCGTGGCCTTCCAACCACAGAACCGTACTGTCATAACATTTCAAAATAGTGAATTGTGCAACGTTTAGTGTTAAGATATTTACATAGCTAATGATCTGTTTTATCTATTTTTCTAACTAGCTAGCTAGTTATATAGACAGATAGATAACAGAACTCTAGATAGCTAGACAGATATATCATCAGATAACTAGCTAGCAAGTTGGCTCGATAAACGGATAGATCGTTAGCAAAACAGTAAGCTTTCTCCCACTAGCTAAGTAAATCCCGCTAGCTTGTCTTCTTAAAGAAACTTCCAAACGGCTTACCAATTTGGTTTCACCAACAACATATACAAATTTTAAAAGACAAGACTTTATGCGAATCAACTGAAACCCCAAACTGGTCAGAAATCGCGTTTTGACATAGAACCTTGTTTATCTGAAAATGTCTCAAATGTATTAACCGAAAGAACTGGAGAGAAGAATCCTTAGAATAGCGCTTAGTACAGTTGAACGCAGCACACAACATTTTTGGACCTTGGACTTTTAAATGGTGAAATCGTATGTAGCTAGCTAATCGGAATTAAACGACACAGCATCACACCTGCTGCTGAAGCACTCTGCCCGGCTGCGAGGATGGGGAAAGCCTTATATGGTGATACGGTGGTAGGACAAGCCACATTGCACACACTGAAATTAACCCAGATTTGGGAATTTTGGTGGAATTATTTTTAAAAATCAGACCCAAGGGAGACATTACATGGGATGGGATTAACTAGTTAAACCATCATTTCTTGTGTAAAAAATGTACTGACTTTATATTTCATGCATCTACTTGCTTTGGAAAGACGTTTTTTGGAATACAATTTTACATCAAACCATTTTTTTTCTGTGAGGGTACGGACGACAGATTACACTGCGTTAACAGCATTTGTAATTTTTTCCCATTCCTTGCCTTTAAGCAGGTGCCTTTATTTTACTGTTGACGCTGCTAAATAACACATGCTTTCCTTGAGTTATTTCTGACGGCAGGACTTCAATCTACGAACTTGTGAAGTTCTTTTTTGTCTTGGGTGCCATTTCGTGAATTAATCTTGGGGACAAATGGGTTGGGATGCATTACCTTATAGTATCACTGGGGCATTAAGTATGTTAATTCACAGTTCTCGGGAGCGCACGCTCAATTACGAACAGGTGGAATTCATCATGTTTATGCCGGTGATTTATGACAGTTTTCTGAAGTTAAGCGTTTGCTGAATCCGACGTGGCACACTCGTACGAGCCGATCAAAAGTAAGCCAAAGTTAAGATAAAAATACGAACATTGCATGAGTTGCAATGACCCTAAACATACCTCAAAATCACCACAAATCAGTGTTTATCAATGGCCATTTCAGTCTCCGAACCCTATCAAAAACCTGTGGTCTATATTTAAGAGCCCAATGCATGTCCAAATATAAAGATTTTGAAAGGTTCTGCATCCATCCAAATGTGTTCTCCAAACTGGTGTTTTCAGTTACACAAGATGACATTGGTTAAATTCAAATGAAGACAAAAGCAAATAAATAATTTCTATGTCTAAATGGCAGTTTATAGTTATATTCCCTCGCAAAATGGTGGCAGTGTAATTATTTCACATTTGAACTTTTATTGTTTATTGTTGAAGTTAACACCACAAGTCCCTGAACCTATGAGCCACCATAAACAGTTTTTTGTTTCAACAAAAGAGGAGATACAGCTACATGACATAATTAGTATATACTTATAATTTTTTGTGTTACACTGGCAGTGTCATATAAAAATCTCAATATAACTCAAAAAGGCAACTTTTTGGAAAAAGTTCCAGTCCAAGAAATGAGAAAGTGTTTTACTGTTATGTTTCATTACACAAATCAAATTTCAAATATGTTACTGAGCACGAAACATTAGCAGTCATCAATTGATGATGCAGGTTTTCTATTAATATATATTACTCAATTTTGCTGATGCGCACACACACACACACCCATATATAATGTTGCCAAGATGATATACATTATAGAGTGAATCAATATACTCACCCTGCATGCTGAATATATTTCAGACAGGAACAGTCACTAGGCTAGACTGATTCTGTTGATTAATTGGCTGCATAGTGAAAGTCCTAACCCTGTGAAGTGCTTGCTTTGAGCCCACCAGTTGTTGCTATGGAACCTGTTGTGTTTTCTGTCAATATTGTTGCTGCTGTTGAGGTATGGCTTCTGGTTTTCCAGTTGGCCGGTGAAGTGGCGCTGGAAAGGTTGACGGTTATCAGCACAACATAATATACCTTCAAACCTCACACATCCATCTTGAAAACAAGGCACCCAGTAGAAAAGAAAGACTTCCTTGTGTAATGAAATTCACTTTTCTCATTGTTATAATTTTAAAAGATTCATTGTCAAATGGAAATTAAATATTAAATATTTATTCTGATAAAACTGCGTCTGGGACAGTAAAAAAACTGAAAAATGCTTCATATCATCATTACTAAAAGTACAATTTTTTTTCTTGCAATTCCTGCAGAGAAAGGGAAAGACTGTTTGCTGGGGGTCAGTGCCATAAAAATTTCTTTGTAGTCCTCTACTTTGTAGTAGAGATTCACATGTGGCTGGGAAATTCTAGTCATGGATTTTAGCAAGTGTTGCCAGGGATAATTTCCCACATAAATACCTAACAACGGTACTAGCCTGTCTCTTAAATGTTATACTCAAAAAAGAAAACTGGAGTTACCAGGAGGAGTTTATTTTGATTGTTTTATTAAATGTAAGCCAACTGACAAAAAGTTTTGGGTAAAGTAAGTCAGTCCACTGAGATCACTTATAGTCATGTAACCACAATTTTGCTTCTTCAAGAACAAAAGCCTAAAGTAAATAATTTTATTTTCAGCATTCATTAGACAATGTGTATACTGTACAATTATACATTGTAATTCACCTTTCCCCTTAAAATAACGCAATACACATACAAATGTGTGCACACACACATACATACACACTTATACCCACACTGGCCTCCAAAAGTATTGCCACTCTTGGTAAAGATGATCAAAGAAAAACTATATATAAAAAAGCTAGGGCTGTCGATCAATTAAAATATTTAATTGTGATTAATCGCATGATTGTTCATAGTTAATCGCGATTAATCGCAAATTAATCGCACATTTTTTATCTGTTCAAAATGTACCTTAAAGGGATATTTTTCAAGTGTTTAATACTCTTATCAACATGGGAGTGGACAAATATGCTTGCTTTATGCAAATTTATGCTTATTTATTATTGGAAATCAATTAATAACCCAAAACAATGACAAATATTGTCCAGAAACCCTCAAAGGTACTGCATTTAGCATAACAAAATATGCTCTAATCATAACATGGCAAACTCAAGCCCAACAGGCAACAACCAATGGGCATATTGACCTGCTAAATTTAACATTACTTAGTAATATGAGTATTCACACGATGTAGTGTGTCCAACTTTACGCTTATAAAGGTTCACTAAAACATCCCGTTTTTTTAAGTATTAACACAAAACGATGGACCTCAGTGCATCGCAACAACAGACAC